>NC_053120.1:30634494-30947307 GCF_010015445.1 Perca fluviatilis
ATTGATCTCCCATAATGCTTTGTCTTGATGAGACAATGAAAAATGGCCCTAGCTGGTGACATGTCAATATGAGGGCTGGAGATGCACCGGCGGTCCTAGGTTCTTATTTAATCCGGTTTTCTTTAAGATGATAGCTCTTGTTACATGTCTGTCAGCTTGACATCGCAATATTCCCCCTCTCCTCACTTTCCTGCTCAGTTTCATTTATTTTAAAACACCATTTCACACACGGCTGAATTTAACAAGGCATTATACAGCACTGAGGGAAGGTCTGGGAGATAGAATTGTGACAGATACAACATTTTTTATGGTGAAAATACAGAATATTGTAAACAGCGGAGTGTATAAATGTGGCAGAGTTCAGAGAGGAAAGCTGCTCATGTATGTATAGATGTCATTCAGTCTCCTCTTCCCTGTGGAAATTATGTCCACTGTCAATACTCCATTCATTTAGGGTTTATAAACAATAGACGCAGGCTTTATGTATTAAAATGCCAACATTATAATTCAGAGAATATTGATTACTGAGTATTGATTGTGTCATTTAGTTACAATGTGTTATTGGAAAAATATAAACTATGTGATACAGGGAAATATAGGCAATTTAACTAGCAAATATGCTGTGACTTATATATTGTTTTCCTGCCAAAATGCAGTCCATCTACCCTAAACCTGAATATATTGAGAATTGGTGTGCATACATATAATGGACTACTTACACATTTCAGGGTATTTTACATTGTATGTGCCATTAAAATAGTTTACCCTGCAGAGACACAGAGGCAAACAAATATAAATATTGTGTCATGATTAAGCAGGTCATGACAGAATCCCCATGAAATTCCTAGGAAAAATCTTTACCCAGTATTAACTTTCAGTATTTTTCCCTGTCTGGTCTGGATGTAACCACTATGGCATTTTACTGTGAGAGTGCAGTGACAGTATGGGTGTAGTTGCTTGCTGCACCCTCCACGATGCAGCTCTGGGTGAAACATGCCGTGGCTGACATATCAGTGATGTTTATTAAGAGACGAGTCTATCAGGTCTCATAAGCCAGTTCTCGCAGGCAGCAGATCTTTTGTTTCTTCCGGAGGGTGTCATCAATCTTGTGTGGCGGCGCTCTCCTGAGCCCTTGATGGGAGATCACGAATTCCTCCCTCCCATTGCAATGGGTTCAGTGGTGGAGGCAGGTAGATAGCACACACACACACACACACACACACACACACACACACACACACACACACACACACACACACACATGCTCTGCAGAGTACCTCCATTCTGGGATGGAAAACATAGATTCTGTAATTCTCTGTGCTACAAAGAGGGATGGCCTTGCTGATAACAAACAATAAAAAAATAAATACAGTATTTACATTTTTGTTTTGACACACCATGACGACTTTAAATATCTGCTTTTATTACAAATTCAAAGGGTATTTAATATATGTCTTATTTTCAGTGCTGTAACCTTTACTGGAGATTTTATACTAAATATGACTTAAATTTCTTTGGCTGCTGTCTACATACAGGATTTTCCTTCAGCTACCTTACCAGGCTCCTTGAATTTTTTTTATGGCTGCCAGTTTGGCCAGTTTAACTGATATTGATCCCTCTAGACCTCATTATCAGCAATAACTGTGGGAATTGTATTAGGTCTTTGCTAACATGTTTGTGCCCTAAACACCTGTGTGAGTAACCAGTCAGAATAAACTGAAGAACATCAAAGTTTTAACATCTATAATTTCCATGACAACTGCCTGAGCAAGAATGCAAACAAATGCATGTTAAACCACCTTTTTAAGTCTTATTTAGGGTCTTTTAGGTATTTTAGGTTCTGGGTCTGTGAGCCTTTGGATCTGAGTTGCGTATGCACCTGGACCCCAGTATACTTGCTTGCAAGTCTAGTTATTATATTAGATATGTAGTGATTTTTGAGGTCATCCTAGATAACTACATTATAAATTAGAATTGCATTCGGAGATTCCTTCCATCTTAAGGACCACAATGGAAACAAGCCTTTGGGCTTTATTGTGTTTTTATCCTTTTGAACACCTCTTGTTGATTGTTGTTCAATAAATTTAGTAAAAAAAAACAAACACAAACCCTTTGCTGTAAGCAGTGGAGTGACAGAGGAATGTATACTGTAAACCAGTTATTCAATAAGAAAGGTATGTTGAGTTTTGAAGACCTAAGAGCTAGTTTTGAGGTCCCCAGGACATCCTTCTTCTTGTATCTGCGCTTAAGATCAGCCCTAAAATGTTATGGAGTACCATGGGGAAACAGTCTTGAGGTGCACCCAGTCATTAAATGGTTTGTTGATTTTCCTGTGAGAGGATTAGCGTCCAAGATCTATGCTAAACTGTTGCAAGTATCTATAGGAGAACTCCCAATAGCAAGGAAATGGGAGCGAGAGCTGAGCCCTGAGGGGAATGCAATTAATTGGGAGACAGTTTGGGACATTTCCCATTGCTCCAAGAACCCAAATCACCAGCAGATCCACTTCAACATATTTCATAGGACATATTGGACTCCTCAGAAGAGATACATCTCTAAAGTCATTCCCACTCCCTATTGCACATTCTGTCAACCTGAACAAACTGGAACTTTCCTACATATTGTCCGGGAGTGTGAACAGGTGCATGAGTTCTGGAATAAAACAACATCAATAATATCTGATGTGATAGGACGTCGACTTCCTACTGACCCAATTGTTTTGTTACTTAATGATGACTCTAAATTACACCTGCTTATTTGTTTGTTTTTGTTTTCCTCGAGACGGCAAATGGTGGGGGGTGGGAGAGGGTTTTTGTTCAATAGTATTTGTACATTCTGTGTTCTAAATATAAAAAAAATCAACAAAAAAAAAAAAACATCTTGAAAAATACAAAATACACAACAAAACTACTCAATACAGTAATGTGAGTAAATGTATTTTGTTACTTTCCACCTCTGGACATAAATAGTACCTGTACTGTTGTATAACATCCAAGTCACACGGAGTAAATTTTAAAGTCACACACACAAAGCCTTAATTTTACGTTACGGTATTTATTTCATCCAACGAAAGGACAAGAAATAATTTACGAACGAAATTTAAGACTTTTAAGGCCTTATTTTTAGAATTTAGAATTTAAGACTTTTTAACGGAGCGCACAGCGGTGCTTGTCTGGCATCTGCTTACAAAACAAGGCACAGCCTGCGCCAAAATGCAAATCAACGCCACAGAAAACGCACAGGGGTGCTTTACGGCCAAAGGGATGTGGGTAAGCCCTTGTTGAGCACCGTGTGTTTGAAAGTGGATTTTAAAAACACCCCCCTTTGAAGGCGAGTATCCACATCACGCACGCTCGTCTCCTTAAGACATTTAGGGCCGTTACAGAGTCAACGCATCGGTACGCATACGCGTCCGCAAGGCTACGCATCGCTACGCTTCGGCCGCCATTATTGTTCGATGCGTAGCCAAATGTGTTGTCCCAGTTTTTGATACGCGACGCGCTGATGCGCACAATACTATGCGTTGTCGGTGGGAGCGACACTGCACGTATTGTATTGAATCAACATATCTGTGCAATTTCATCAAACATAGGACTACTGAGTCACATTTTTCGGTATGTATCAACGTTGTGTGTAGTCTATGCTGTGTGCCCTCCTCAAGAGGCGAGAGAGAGACCCAAATGTATCTATATATTTTTAAAACCTGCTAAACCATGTTTAAGCGACCTTTTATCAATGTATTGGTCAGTGCTACCCAATCGTAGCATACTGTACTGGTAGGGAAACACGCCAGCATCTGATAAAAAGAAATCAGCCAGCCAGCTGCTCCCTGACAAGAGCCACTCTCCGGGAGGGTCTGGCTCTGCCGACCAAACACCGTGGAGCACTCTGCTACCCCCTGTTGCGTGGGCGGTGTATTGCATTTCACGCATCGCCCGTGACGCTTGTTTAGACTATGAAAGGGAGCGCGTCGCTTGTTCGCGTTGCTCGCATTGACTCTGTAACGGCCCTTAAGACCCAGCAGGAACCCTGATCTATTGAAATATTTTCATGGTGTGGCCTTGGGTATTTGGTGTTTTAAGCCCCCAACGTCGCCTTCCAGGCAGCGCTGCCTGGAAAGCACTATGATTAGGCAATGGTTATGGTTATGGTTATGGTTATGGTTAGGGTTAGGTGCCTTGAAGTCGACGGTCGCAGCGCTGCCTTGAAGTCGATGTTGGGGGCACCATCGAGCGTGGCCTTGCAGCGTGTGTCTCTTGCCTGTAATATGAAATTGATGAACTTGGCATGTAGAGACTTTGATAAAAAGGGCCCTATGCACCAGCTAAAACCAAATGAAAGTAGATAACGGCATTGACTCTAAGCCTTCTGCAGTGTCATAACTTGTATGTAAATCTCTGTGGCCGAGATCGTAACCCTTCATTAAGTGCGCTTTAGCAGATTTATGAAGTGATCTGTGCAGAAGTCGTTTGTAGACGCTGTTCGCTTTAGACCTGGACATGATGAATATACTCCACTTGGCTCTGGCTGGACTGCTGAATCTGAAATTGGTGCTGTTCAAAGAACGCAGCACTGCTTGTTTCCAGAGCTGGATAGAGCACTCCTGTTTATTCTCTGACATTACTGTGTTGACCTTTAACAAAATATGCCACCACTCTTGCAAAGGGCATTCATTCCTTTAAGTATTTCTTGCCATTATTACTACAACATGGTTTCCTTTGACAAAAATACAGTATTGACTGTGTTACTAAGCAGCTCTCAGTGATTCCGTTCTTATTACAAATGGTATTCAAACCACATAGAAAGGTTAGCGCATTTGTCCCTGATTCATCATCTCTCTCCCAAAACTAATGAATTGAAGGGATAATCTCATACTAATGTGTTGGTTTTTACAGGATGATAATCCATGCAATAAACTACAAAGAGGTGTTGCTTGTCTACGGGGAAATACGCCCAAATGAAATAAACACCAGCTCACTTTTGATTTTAATCTGTTCAGCCTCAGAACAGAATACATGCTGGTGCCTTGCCAGAAAGAAGGCGAGGAAGTTTGAATCAATATTTCCTATTAGAGACGCTGATGCTTAAACCAACAATGACCTGAATGAGGTCCAAAGCATTGTGTGTTCAGGTGTGTGGAGTAATTGCATTCTCTATAGAAAAGGCTCCTCTGATTAAACTGAGGAACAAAAGGAAAATGCAACCAAAGAGACGGTTGCTTAGTACAAAGAGTTCCTTCAAAGTTTGTCATCAAAGTTATTTTGATTAATGTGGGACTTAGTTCCTCGAATGGTGCTATGAGAGGAACATACTCGAACATATTATTTTTGCATGAATAACTGTTTGTGACTTTTCCTGTATTCAACTATTCTATTTATGCAAGTGTTTTCCTAAACATGTGTGCTTGTGCTATGTTCTTATTTATGTGTGTTTATAGCTGCCAGGTGGTATATTGTGTTAATAGACGGATAAAAATCAGCAAGGAAATGGCCCTCCCAGCGCTGACCCTTCCACCACCTCGACTCTATCTGTCATGTTGTCCTCCCTCTGACTTTTCACCCTGTGATCCCCATCTCCTGCTTTGGAGTAAGAGAAAACAGACCAGCACTCCCCGAGCACATTGTAAGCCAGTTTAGGAATGCTGCAGAAATGCCTTGAAACACAGGCCTAACCTGGTCGGGCAAACACAGAGATTTGGATGTGTTTTAAAGAAACAACATTCTCCCCACTTTTTGGGAAATAAGAAAAACGTTTTTGGACATACAGCATTGGTGGAAACTGACTGAAATGTGATCATCTGGGTGGACATTTCTCACGGCAGTGATTTATTGACATTTGAGAACTGGAGTTGTAAGAGGATGTGCAGTCTAGTGTAGCGTGCCACTGGCGGGAAACGCCATAGCCCTGTACAGCCAGAAGTTATTACAAGACATATTCGACTTTTTCAAACAAGCCCACGTAGCGTTGGTTATTGTTGGCGATATAGGCTGACTGTCACTTTAAAACATTCAACAATTGGAAGGAACCACTGAATGGTTTGTATTCCATGCAGGAAATGGAAGCTAGCAAGCTGGTCTAACTACTTTCGCTCACACTTTATATTACAGTACATTAATATGATGTAATAAGTATACTTTGTATCAAATTAGACCAAACTAGAAATATTGTGGCCTTAACTAGACAGTAAATGAACAGTTATACCCTAATTAGACACCATACACCTAATTTATGCTGTAATTAGTTAATTATTAGGACGTAATAAGCTTTATTTTGTATCATATTAAATAACTAGAAATAACGTGATTTTTATTAGACAGAAAACAAACACAATTACCATGATTACAGCAACATTAGGCACCATACAACTAAATTATGCTGTAATTAGAAACTGTATATATTGCCATATGAAACCCCAAATATACTAAACTTAGTTATTGTTATACCAAATTACACTCTAATTAGAAACCAAATATTGGGCATGGCCTTTTAATGTCATTTGTTGCTTTGAAGAAAACTACCATTAGTAATGTCAAACCACGTAGAGTCACCTCTGGTCGCTTCTTCACACAGTCCTATAGCCTGGATGCTATCCAGAGTCCTGTGGTGTTTGTAGGTGGTGAAAGCCCCTATTAATAGGCTAACATAGTATATACAAAATGCATTTCTCATCGATGCTCTACTCCCATACCACTTAAGACATCAGAACATTTAATGCATGTCACTAGCCGACCACAATAACATGAAAACTGCCAGGACATTGTATCTTTATTTCCTAGTTTGCTAGTTACATCCTTATTATTGGGTAATAAGCGACATATTAGACCAGAACAGTACCGTTATCTTAAGTGAGATCCATCGTTATTTTACACTGTTTGATCTTATTTGACTTTCTTAGAAGGTAATTTGTAACAAATTACAAAAAAAAACGTACCATAATCTACAGAGGGACCATCCTTTAGATGAAGATCTGTCAGATCTTGTTTCTTTCCTAAAAAAGGTAATTAGTGACACAGTACAACGAAAATGGCTAATTAGTGCACAGATTTCCATATATTAGTACACAAGTAAAATAAACACAAGTGGTATTTTAACAAATATATTGATCGATTGATTGATTGATTGATTGTGTATGAATTAGTATACCATATTATTAACGTTACAAACAGCAACGGTGTTACTGTTACAAACAGTACTGTTACAAACAGTAAGGTTACAGCATAGATGGGAATATTATTAACGTTACAGTTTCTGTAATAAAACACAAGGAATACAAATAGGCCTAACTTTACATGAATATCTATGAGATGTCACAGCATTAAAAGCATTTAACGACTTTAAATGAGATCTGCATTCCTTCACAGCAAAAAATAAATTACAGCGCAAGCTAGCTAGTCTAGCCAGTTAACGTTCACGTTAAGGTTAGCTTAGTAATGTTACCCAGTAAGGCTAATTTTCGAACAGTCTAATTACTGAAAGAAAAACTGTGTAAGAAGTAAACTGTGGCAAAAATGAATACGCTTAACAGTTATTATGCTACATCAACGTTATAGCAGTAGTATTATAACTTACCATTAACGATTGCACAGACAACAGGATGAGTGGGAACCATGGACTGTTATGGTGGGAACAAACAATCAAATAATCAAAATAAAAGTCTCCGTACATAAAGTTGTGAATTCTTCATAGTTAATAATTATTGTCTAACTAACTATAGTATAATTTAGGTCTAATTTGACATTACATGCAGTTTTCAATTACACCATTATTTAGGGTATAACTGTGTTTGTTTACTGTCTAATAAAGACCACATTAGGCTATATCTAGTTTTGGTCTAATTTGATACAAAGTATGGCTTACCACGTCTTATTAATGTACAGTAAAATAAAGTGCAGCCCTTGTTTCCACTCAGAACTTTGGAGCTAGTTAGCCGCTTATTTTGCACTGATTGCCACTAGATGGTACTTTTCATGTTATATCAACACCTGCGGAGTCATCTTCACACTCAATGTTGTATTTGTCCCATATTATTGAAAGGAGGGGGTTGAGCCTGCATTAGCTTAGCATTAGTCTCACCTTCACATAGTCACAGTTGTTGTGATGGCAACTGACCTGATTGACAAAATACACAGCCACAGGTAGTAGTAGAGCTAAAATAGTTGCACATGCTGGAGAACATTAATGTATAAGGCACTGCACAACAGAAAATTATATTAAACTAATTTCAGTTTGACTTTAAATGAGCTGCAGAGTTCTATTTGGACTCTGGGGTAAAAACAGTATGTAACATGCCGTTGTTATTCATTGGGTGCATAATGTGTAGGTAGAATCTGATTTGATCCTGGCTGTATATTTTTGGTAATCTCTTCCCATGTCCTCAGCTCCTTGGATATCTCTGTATCAGTTGCAGATAAAATGTGCTGTGATAAAATGCTGCTGCAGCAGAAAAGTAAGAATTGGTGTGGTGCTGATTGCTTTCCCCTGCCTGTGTCAGATAGTGGTCAGCAAGAAACTCTAGTGTGCTTCATCCTGTCTATCTATCTGCAGCTTCTCATTCTGTTGGCCTGGAAGAGCACAGAGTAGAGGAGCAGGACTGAATGAATGTCTTAAAGGCTGAGGGAGACCTCTCTTTTTAAACTCCCACCTGATAGTACAGGCACAAAGGAGCCAATCACGGTTCTGCTGAAGTCGGTATATTGGAGACATACATTAAAGGGTTACCGGGCGAAAGAAAGTTAAGGTGAATTAAGAAATGAAGAAATTAGACAGGCTACTTTGTAACCCTTTCTGATGATTTCGCTTCTGCAGTTCCTGTAAACTTAAACTGATAGGCAGTTAAAATTTGATTATTTTCTTACTGTCAGCTTCTGCTCTCGATGAGGCAGTGAAAGCGAAAAACAACTTAGAGTCTCCTTGCCCTGATGAAAAAGTACTTGATATCTTCATTTACAGTTGGGAGTTGTAATATTGTTAGTGAATGTCTGACCTTGTCTGTTCCCAGCAGATGCCTCTGGCTCATGGGGAATACTGTAGGTAGGCGTGTCACAAATCCAAAAATCTAAATATCACAAATTAACTTTCATTAAGTGAAATATGTATATAACTCATTGTTTTCTAAGAAGAATGCACATCACATGTTTGGTCTGTTTTGCTGGAAACGGATATGATGTAGTTGCCGTAAAAAAAAAAAAGATTCTAGGGAATCGATTTTTAAAATCGTCGCAAAAATATCCCGATACATAAGATTTTTGTTTTTTCCCCTAACCCATCTCTAACTAACTATATATATATATATATTTTTTTTTTTAATCTGTTCTAAATTTAATTTAAAAGGGATATGTTTCAAGTTTAATGCTCTTGGACATGGGAGCAGGGGAGGAGGGTTCTCGGCATCAGCGGTATGCTTGGCAATGTACACTGGTGGTAACTCAATTCATATCGACAGTACAAGCAAATAACCAGTCTTGGTGAGAGAACCTGAAAGGACTTTGAAAAATGAACTTGTCATTCAAAAGACCCTTTTCTTTATCCATTACTGTTCAAGGAGGTTTTCTTCTGCTAGCCATCCACAACGTTACTGCTGCATCGCATCCTGATTTCCCAAACTACGCAGTGGCCTGAGGCCAAAATCACTGAATGTGGGTGTGTGTGATTCAAAATAAACTACAGTGCCCACCTTCATCATAATAGAGGAACATGTCACCCAGTGCAACTGTGGCTCACTGATGTTTTTTTAATATTTCTTTTTTTTTAACAATGGAGCTCTATGGCACAGATGAATACGTTACTGCACATCAGGCTTTGGATATACACACTGCAGTGGGTATTAAAACAGGAATATGATGTTGCTTTTAAACTGCTGTTTGTCATTTTCATCCATAGTATATTTTATATAATTAAAGATGATATTAGGGTCGCTTCACCCAAATTACAAAATTACCCCTAGTTTTTTTTTTCTGTGGATTATTCATGGTCCCTTACTATGAATAATGACATAGTTTCTGAAAAGATATGTTACTGTGAATTTTTAGAAATGTTTCTTTTCAGTACTGTCTGTGACCAACGCAAATGCAATTCCATTCATTTTCATTGTATTGGGATGGAGGCAGAAATGTTATAATGGATATATGAAAACCTACTTAAATAAAACAATAACTATCTGCATGGTTTGAAACCACTTGGGTAAAAATGTTATTATTAGTATTACAGTCCAAGTAGCATTAGTAGTATAGTATAATACTAGTATTATACTATAGTACAATTATAATAGTAGATTACTTTATGCACTGTAGAAGTGATGGTTATTTCATTTTTTTATACCGTTTTAACATTTTCAGATCATACATAAAAAATACGTCTGAATCACTAGCACACTGTTGTGCATGAATACTTCAACAGACAGTCGGCCAGCACTCACTCCCAGCTGCATCCACGCTGCCTCTGAGAGGAAATATTAGGCCGAAACATCTCAGGCGTGATGTGCCTATTAGATTATTCCAGAGACCAAACAACAGAGCTGGGAGAGGAGGCAGCGGAGAGGGTGGCAGACTAGGAGCAAAGCATCTCTGAGCGCTGAAAATCAGGTGGTATTAGGCTCTATCAGTTAGAAGCATCAGTGAGGCAGACACAGCTTGGTGTTATTCGTACATGTGTACATACTCTCAGCCATCATCCCAGACACAATAATGGAAAACCAGATACCTTATTAAGCTCAACTGTCAGGGTTCAGGCCGAGCCGTGAAGATTAAGTGTGGGATATGTGTGACGGTGCGATGCATGTGGTCGGGAATTGGGGTGGGAGAAAATGTATGTGAATGTGAGTGAGAGAATAGAGGGGTTAGTTGCAACTTCCTGAGGTTTGGTTGCAGAAGAGTCCCAACTGTATTATGTCTGCTTTGTTACAGAGAAAGTGCAGAATGGTTTTGTTCTCTTTATCCTACTGGGAGATCCTTAGAGTGTTTCTTGATTGACGCTGGAGATCCACCCACTCCGGGTTGCTAATGAGAAAAGCCCTGAGGACACAGAAATTCAGCAGACATTACTCCCTGACCTTTGTGAGGTTCGCTGGGGACGCTGCAGCAAGGCGGTCATGCAGCCACGGTGTTGTACGCGTGTCAGGCTCCTCGGGGCTCCGCTCGGGGACTGGGAGTAACACTAGGGAGCCTCGTTATGTGCGCAACATCAAAACGAATCAGGCTCCGTCCGCCACCCCTCATCTCAGGCCCCCACTGCGGGCTGCAGGGTGAGTATGTGGAGGTAATGAGACCATGTTACTCCTCGGCCCCCACCGCCACCTCCACTACGAGACACTTACAACTACTGGTGCCCCAGGGAAGTCCGCGAGATAGGCAGTGAGAAAAAGAAAGAGTGAAATGGGTTGGGAAAGAGTGTGAGAAAGAAAAAGAAAAATCAGGCAGTCCACCTAACCAGCTGAAGTGGAAGTTATCTTATGAAGTATGTGTGCGTCTGTGTGACTCATGCACTGCCACGGGTTTTCAGAGGTCTTGAAGGAGCTGTGCCAAGTTGTATGGAAGTTTCTAGCGTTGCCAACAGGCGCAGAGCAGTCAAGTCTTGTCCCTAGAGTCACACAGAAAGCATTTATGCATTTTTGTGCACATATAATCATTGACTATTTATATTTTGAACTATTGCACAGAATGATTTACATAGTCTTTAATGTCATATCTCTTGATAGCTTTGAGAGCACTGACAATCTCAGTTAAAGGTACAATATGTAACTTTTCTGCATTAAAATGTCTAAAAACGACCATACCTATGTTATATATTGTTTTGAGTTGTGTAGTTACACTATCCCAAATGTTTCCATCAAATGGCAAACCCAGAGAAATCTGTTATTTTATTTTCAGACACGTCACGTTTCATTTAGTTGCCCGTCAGTGGCGTCATAATCTTTCACCATCTAGTTACTTGGAACTTCCGTCAAAACACAGCACCCAGATGCTACGTTCGAGAGTAATTGTAAATAGCCTATACAATGTCACAGAAAAAAATACTGGTAACACTGCTTTTTCTGCCAAAAGGCATAATTTTGTGATTAATTACATGCCACTTTGCAACACAGTAATATATATATATGAAAATTTGAAAAATAAACCGTTAAATGGCACTCTCTGGAGAGTTTTGTGCAAAGAAATGGAGAAATTGAGTCTTACATGATATGTGCAAAACTGCAAGGTTATATAGGCCTACTTTGCATTGTTGTAGTATCAACAGGTATTAGGGCATTTAGCATTTACATTACTGTTAATCAGTCAGCACTTGATTACACATTGTATTACCTTGTTATGATATAAGAAGTGACCCATACAATGTGCCAAACAAAATGTGCCACATGAAGAGACACAGCATATGACAGTAGAAACCAGCGCCGGCCCGAGCCTTTTGGGGGCCCTATGCAGAATTAGATTTGGGGGCCCCCCCTCCCACCACGTGGAGTCACCTGTGCTTGACGATTATTGACACAAATGTCACGCTATAATATTACATTATAAATGAATACAGTGAGATTATGTATTAATACAGTGACGGTTTATGAACTACTGTCCCTCCGGGGCACAGATGCATAAGGACCCTCCCCCCCTATTCTATTTGTGGAAAAGTGGATGCAAACGGTGAGGGGGGGGTTTGGGGGTGCTCCCCCAGAAAATTTTGAATTTGGTAGATGTGATTTCCTGTATCCTGGTGCATTTTGGGGATGGTCAGCTGGAGAAGGACAATACCTAAATTTGTTCAGATTCATAGCCTTTTGCTTTTTGATTTATTAAGGTAGTGACTTCACGCAACTACTTGGGCTTCAGGGCCAAACAATACTGACATACTCTGTGTTAGTAGGAAGTAGGGCTAGGCGATATGGCCTCAAAAAAATCCCTGATTTTTTCACAAAGAATCTGATTCATGATTTAAATCGATTCCCCCCCCCCCCACACGGGGCATGTATACCATTATGATTATTCATGCCAATTTTATGTAAATATTGGTTTGAGTGTTTTCCCTATCATTGTATTGGGGGGGCACCCTCTGTGAAAGAGTGAAAAAATTATATTATGCTATATATTGAACAAATTATATAATAATGTTATATATTCAACAACCACTAAACGGATGCGTGAGATAAAGCTGTTTTCACACATACAGGTAATTCACTTCTCATTCCTCAGTAAAAGTTCACCTGTTGCTGAGTAAATTAACATGCCATGGTCTCATGAGTGTAGCATACCTGTAGCAAGCTCCTTCGTAGTAACTAGCGGTAAAAACAAACGTCAAAGAGGAGCTCCGTGCTACAGAGTGGCGATTGCTAGTTGTTGTAAGCCGCTACAGACCTCCGTCACAGCTCGGTCGTATCAGTGGCTTTTAGCTAGTAGATGTGTTGAGCTGCATCAGAGTTCCTCAAGGAGGCGGTAGTTCAGTAATCCGAAAATAGGTGACTTTTTGGAGGATATTACAGTTAAGTAAGTAATGAAACGAGTAGTTAAGAAAATAACTAATGTTAGCCGCTGTCGCTGCCATGTCGCTGCCATGTTGTTTGTGTATCACTATGGCAAACGCGCGGGGGGAGGGCTGGGCCCATTCGGAACTACGGGAGCCCAGATGGGACCGTCGGCGAATGTTAAGAGGGAAAAACAACACTCGGTTGGGGGCCCCCTAGTGGCCAGGGGGCCCCAAGCAGCCGCTTAGTTCGCTTACGCCTCGGGCCGGCTCTGGTAGAAACAGCTGAGAAGATTTGGGTCTGTGGTGACCAGGTCCACCTCACACAAACTTCCTTCTCCAAATCGCTCTCTTTACTAGCCTTACAACACACACACATACACACACGCTCACGCACACGCGGCACCGAGTGGGGCTCTCCGATGCTCGGAGGCGAGCCGTGACCGGCTCGGAGCCCTGCCGCTGGAGGAGATGCGACGGCGAGGACCGGTTCAACGGCTTGGTCAGCGACATGAACTTGTAGCGGCCGTTGGAGCTTCCAAGCACCGGCCTTCCATCGCTGTGAACAGGGTTTAGGAGAAGGCATTTCATCTATTAATCCTACCGACGTACGTACGACACTAGGCATTATGTAGTTGACCCGCAGTGGTGAATTGTCTGCATATATATTTGTGTCCCGTGACACAAAGAGACTTCATGCGGGATGATAGCTGACAACACAGCCGGGACATGTAGCAATAGCTAGTTACCGTTAGCCCCAGCTGGTGCCGTGTGCTTACGATGCTAATGGCAGTTTAATGAAGCGTTGGGAAACAGAGAATATCAGACCCAGGCATCCTAGTCACAACATCAGCGATCCGTAATGTTAGCTAGCTATGTCTCCGTTAGCGTTACAGGTGTTTGTACCAAAAATCTCCTCCCTGCCGAATTTCTCCCTGAATTTCTCCCCCCTGTCTTTACAGTTAGCTAGCTAAATTAACCCGACAAAAGGTGGGTTAAGCACCATAACGAATAGTTAAGATTACAGAAAAGTGAAGTGGGAGATCGGGCAGCTGGGAGATGTTCTGCTGCTGCACAACAGGCATTGAACGTACTCGCCATCGCAGAGATTCACCCTGCAATCCCCACCCACACCCGTCTCTCAGCCTCGTTGGGTAGCTAGCTAGCTAGCTAGCGTTACAACAAACCACGTCCGCCCGGTAAAATCCAAAAGGTGACATTGGCATGTGAAATATACTGTGATAGTGTGGTTTTAGCTGACTTAGCAGCAAGTCAGAAGAACTGAGAAGAATCTGAATCTGTCTGTACTGTGTCTAGGAATATACATAGTGCTAATGATAACTATGGGAATCTTCTCTATTGCTAACTGCCATCCCACATGAAGTGGTGAATGCAGCACCGGCATTCACATAATTAAAAGGTTGGTTCACCCAAGTTACAAAAAAACATACAGTGCCTTGCGAAAGTATTCGGCCCCCTTGAACGTTTCGACCTTTTGCCACATTTCAGGCCTCAAACATAAAGATATAAAACTGTAATTTTTTGTGAAGAATCAACAACAAGTGGGTCCCAATTATGAAGTGGAACGAAATTCATTGGCTATTTCAAACTTTTTTAACAAATAAAAACTGAAAAGGTGGGCGTGCAAAATTATTCAGCCCCTTTACTTTCAGTGCAGCAAACTCTCTCCAGAAGATTCAGTGAGGATCTCTGAATGATCCAATGTTGACCTAAATGACTAATGATGATAAATAGAATCCAGCTGTGTGTAATCAAGTCTCCGTATAAATGCATCTGTTCTGTGATAGTCTCAGAGGTCCGTGTAAAGCGCGAAAAGCATCATGAAGAACAAGGAACACACCCAGGCAGGTCCGAGATACTGTTGTGAGAAGTTTAAAGCCGGATTTGGATACAAAAAGATTTCCCAAGCTTTAAACATCCCAAGGAGCACTGTGCAAGCGATAATATTGAAATGGAAGGAGTATCAGACCACTACAAATCTACGAAGACCTGGCCGTCCCTCTAAACTTTCAGCTCATACAATGAGAAGACTGATCAGAGATGCAGTCAAGAGGCCCATGATCACTCTGGATGAACTGCAGAGACCTACAGCTGAGGTGGGAGACTCTGTCCAGGACAACAATCAGTCGTATACTGCACAAATCTGGCCTTTATGTAAGAGTGGCAAGAAGAAAGCCATTTCTTAAGGATATCCATAAAAGTGTCGTTTAAAGTTTGCCAAAACCCCCGGGGGCACACCAAACATGTGGAAGAAGGTGCTGTGGTCAGATGAAACCAAAATCGAACTTTTGGCAACAATGCAAAACGTTATGTTTGGCGTAAAAAGCAACACAGCTCATCACCCTGAACACACCATCCCCACTGTCAAACATGGTGGTGGCGGCATCACGGTTTGGGCCTGCTTTTCTTCAGCCGGGACAGGGAAGATGGTTAAAATTGATGGGAAGATGGATGGAGCGAAATACAGGACCATTCTGGAAGAAAACCTGATGGAGTCTGCAAAAGCCCTGAGACTGGGACGGAGATTTGTCTTCCAACAAGACAATGATCCAAAACATAAAGCAAAATCTACAATGGAATGGTTCACAAATAAACATATCCAGGTGTTAGAATGGCCAAGTCAAAGTCCAGACCTGAATCCAATCGAGAATCTGTGGAAAGAACTGAAAACTGCTGTTCACAACAACGCTCTCCATCCAACCTCACGCAGACTCGAGCTGTTTTGCAAGGAGGAATGGGCAAAAATGTCAGTCTCTCGATGTGCAAAACTGATAGAGACATACCCCAAGCGACTTACAGCTGTAATCGCAGCAAAAGGTGGCGCTGCAAAGTATTAACTTAAGGGGGCTGAATAATTTTGCACGCCCAATATTTCAGTTTTTTATTTGTTTAAAAGGTTTGAAATATCCAATAAATTTCGTTCCACTTCATGATTGTGTCCCACTTGTTGTTGATTCTTCACAAAAAATTACAGTTTTATATCTTTATGTTTGAGGCCTGAAATGTGGCAAAAAGGTCGAAAAGTTCAAGAGGGCCGAATACTTTCGCAAGGCACTGTACTTTCTATCTGCACCATGCAGACAGTTTGGGTATTTTTTGAGATATTCATCTCTGAAATGTATGCCTAAACCACAATACAACTGAGGAAAATTGTTTTTTTTGTTTTTGGTGCTTAAAACACTGAAAAAGTTAATTGCAACAAACCTTTTTTTCCAGAAACATTGTCTCAGTTATTCTGGATAATGCAAAGACCTCCATGTCAACAGAGTTAGCCTACTTTCATCCTAAGAAATCAAATTACCATTACCAAATAGGCTTCTGTCTGTGAAGGTCATAAAGTTGGATTTGCTTTGATCTCTTTTTTATTCTTCTAACTTATTGTTAGTCTTTTCAGAGAGCAACATCTTAAATCTCCCTTGGTGACTAAGTCTTCGTAGGCTATACTGTGCAACTGTTGCTTTTTTCATGTCAAAATTAATGGGCAAGGGGCAACCTTTAGCTCACCCAGTAAGAGCGTTAGCCCCATGTTGGCTCCTGCAGCGGCACAGGGTTTGAATCCAGCTGCCCTTTGCTGCGTGTAGTCCCCCATCTCTCTCCCCCTTTCATGTCTATCCACTTTCAAAATAAAGGGAAAAGCCCCAAAAAATCTTTAAAAAAGGAAGAAAAAAAAAATGAGTGGGCAAGTGTCTCAGAGGCAGAGATTGCACTAAAAGCCATCTTTTGAAAAATCTTCCCACACATGGTATGTCATGTTCCACTCATTTGACAAGTCATTAGACAGTCTCATTCAATTGTATGCACCAATCAGGCTGTATTGATTCTCCGACATGCACTCTAACAATCGCTGCTTATAGACGACTTATAGTTTGCTAAATATGTAAAAAATAAAAAAATAGTTGGATATTGGATGTGAAAAGAAGGAAATGGTTCTTCCATAACATTGCACTTGATGTGTGTGAATTTCCCAGACCAGGTAAGTAATTATATAGTTCTATTTTATAGCAATCGATTATCTGTTCAAAAAATGTAAAATGTTCTATGCAAAATGTAAAATGTTCTATTAAAGAAAAAATAGAAAATTAATATTTGTATGTGCTGTAAAGGGGTTAGAAAAAATGAAATCGGAATTGGCTAAAATCGGTATCGGTAGGTCAAACTCAATGAAAAATCTGATATATATTATATTATATTTATTATGTTATATCCATAATAATACTGGCAGATAATAGCCATTATTTTATCTCAAATATTAGATACAGATTTTAAATATAGAGCCAGTGCAATATTACAATATACTAGAATATATTATTTTTTTTATTAATTTTGATAGCATGTAGGCTAATTGCCCTAATGGATATAATTTGGTGCGACATTGCAATAAAGACTGAGCAGGAGCCTTAAACAAACCAGTAAGAGGACAGCCTCAATCCACTTGTTTGTAGCATTGAAGTGTGAACAAATACAAGATGCTTACAGAGAGATGCTGAAGTTGGAGTTACTACAGTTGTGGAATAACAAGTTTTCAAGTCGTATCCTGCTACACAGCCATACAGGTAAGTGTGTCTGTCTTTCTGTACCATATTTACTGGCTAACATGTTCGGACACCATTCACGGCTATTGACCATATCCGGCCATAGCCGGTCCCGGTGTTTTTGTGGTGCTTTTCCTGGTTAATCGCCCCAGAACTGCAAATATAATTAATTTATACACATCTAAGACTCTACGTGTGAATTTTCATATATGTACGTGGACACATTAGTACACAAAAGTGACTTTGATGAGAGAAAGCAGTATGAACGCTTGGGCGACGTTCAGGTGGCAGTATAACTTTACATTCAAAGTGGAAACTAAGGATTACTGCATAATTTGCAGTGGTTGAAGCATGCCATTTTATTGTGAAGAACATAAGTACAGTCCCAGATGTGTTGAGAGCATTGATGTTAATTTGGGTGACTTAATACAGTTACCCCCGAAAAATCAGCAGCGCCCAGTGAGTTGTTACAGCGGTGAGATAGGGGTGTCTGAGTATGGCTATTTCACAGTTATTCGCTTCCTTTTGCTGGCTCTTGTAAAGACAAAGTTAAAGTAAATGGTTAAAATGATATTTCATTAGAAAGGTAATAAGTTACATTTCAGTTTGACACCATTAAATTAACTCACATTTAAACAGATATTCTGCCAAAAAGTGTCAGAGCATGAACACAGCTCCGTTAGTTAAGTAAAATGCTAGCTTAAGTTTGGATAACTAATGAAACTGAAAGTGACTATATGTAACTTTTACATGTTTCGGAAACGGTGTAGTGTTCCATCTGATGATCATAAATGACCTGTAAGTCACAAAATGATTTACGGCAGGGAGACGGCGCAACAGAGCAAACAATGTATATAAATATGATTCTACTTTTCACTGTTAGTCTCGTTTGCTGTTACAGGTCAATTATTAACATTAGATGAAAAATTCCACATGCGTTGAGATTCTTTTATGACACTTATTTACTTAAGTTGAGTAACACAGATGCAGGTGGCATAAAATTGGTTGAAACGTTTACTGTTTACTATTTACCATTGCCCTTTAATGTACATTTTACATATGAGCAATATAGTTTAGGCATGCTGTATATATTTTAAGTAATAAGTAAGTAATTTGTATATCATTTGCAAAAGTTGCCGTAAATCAAGCAGCATACTCAAACAAGTGCACAGTACAGCATTGTTCTGAAGATTTTCACATCATGAGTTCACCTATTTCAACACACATGTTAAAGTTAAAGTATTTGTTTGTGTATTCATCCACATGTGCATAAGGAATATGTGTTGCAATGTATACATTTCATCAAATGTATTGAATTATAAGTCCAATACATGTCTTGAATATATCTATTTTCTGCCTTTTTTAATTGTGTAAATAACATTCAGTGAGGTTAAGGTTTCTGCGATTTATCTTGTCTTGAGTATTTGGGAGAGCCTTTGGGGTAGGGTGTATAGCTTCAGACACGGCACCCCTTCTCTTCTCTGCTTCTCTTCATAGTCGTCAGATTCATCTACCAACCCTTACAGAGCTGGCTCAGGTTTGCCTAGGACCAGCTCTTAGTTATGCTGTTATTGTTTTAGACTGATGGGGGACTTCCTTTGACACACTAAGCTCCTCTCTCCTCTCTCTTTCCATCTGTGTGCATCCATGTCCCAGAAATGCTTATTACTAACTTAGCTCTGGGGAGCTTATTCCCCGGAGTCCTTTTGTTTAAATCGTGGTTGCAGCTGTCGCAGTGGTCCTGCTCCACGCCCTGCTATACCCTGCTACGCCCTGCTATGCCCTGCAGTGCCCTGCTACGCCCTGCTATACCCTGCAGTGCCCTGCTACACCCTATACCCTGCTACATCCTGCTATGCCCTGCAGTGCCCTGTTATGTGCTGCTATGCCCTGCAGTGCCCTGCTACACCCTGTAGTGCCCTGCTACGCCATTAACTCCTTCAACTACTATTTCTAGTCATAGATCCATTAACTTTATTGTGACTGTAATTGCCACTGTTCATCAAACCCCAACCGGTACCGTCAGACACCGCCTACCAAGATCCTGGGTCTGTCCGAGGTTTCTTCCTAAAAGGAAGTTTTCCTCACCACTCGAGGTTTCTGCCTAAAAGGGAGTTTTTCCTTGCCACTGTCGCACTAAATGCTTGCTATTGGGGGAATTACTGGAATTGTTGGATCTTTGTAAATTATGGAGTGTGTTCTTGACCTACTCTCTGTAAAGTGTCTTGAGATAACTCTTGTTATGGTTTGAATAAAAAAAGTTATCTCAAGCCTGTTCAGTGGGGAACCTTCAGGGCCTTCTACACCTTCAGAGAAGGCCTAAAAATAATAATAATAATAATAATAATAATAAATGTAATAATAATAATACTAATAATTAAGTATTCCATAAAGAAATATGTTTTTTATTTTTTTTATTTCTATCATTTAATTTAATACAATACATTTAATACATTTCCTCTCATCTATGTTCTAAAGTTAAGCTTACTGTCCAATTCATGTCCTGAAAACATGTTATCCAATCAGAATCGTCTGTCTCTATTAAGGCCCGGTTAGCTGGCTCATTCATTGGTTAGGACTTCACAAATCCCGGGGAAGGCCAAGCTATGTGTTTTGGTGTGGAGAGTGACGGGCAAATCGACCAATCACGCTTTGATTTCAAGTGGGCAGGAAAAAAAGAAAAGATCGTAGGCCTTCATGAAGTCCAAATCTTTGCAGAGTGGTGAGAGCGGTTGAGAGACAGAGTTAAATGGCAGAAGATGAGAGTGACGTTGTGGCTAGCTTGTTAGCATTGCCTTTTTCAAGGCGGCCTTTCACAGAAAAACTTGAAATAATAAAAAACGGAAGACCAACTCCAGAACTGGAATTAAAAGAAAAGGAAAGTGGAAAGGCAATTCAAGAACGAAAATTATCAGCGATATCCATGGATGACAGGCTGTAAGAAAACAAACAGGCTGTACTGCTGGAGTTGTACAGCCTGTACAACGGTCACTGTTTTCATCGGCACCTCCAGCAAAATTCAGAATGACCTGATTCAATCGGTGGCAGATGTAATGACATATGAAGCAATGAGGGAGGAGGTGAGGAACACGCCTTTTGTCTCCGTTATGGTAGACAAGACAACTGACGTAAGTAACACCGCTCAGATGTCATATGTCCTGCGTTACACCACTGACGGTGGTGTGAAGGAGCGCTTTTTCCAGTTTGGTGATGTCAGTGGTGATAAGCACGCAGAAGCCATAGCTGGTCAAGTTTTGGAGTTTCTGGAGGACTGTGCCTGCACCAATAAGGTAATTGCTCAGTGTTACGATGGAGCTGCAGTCATGGCCTCTGGACTGAATGGGGTCCAAGCTAAAATAAAGCAAAAAATACCACAAGCTCTCTTCGTTCACTGTTATGCGCACTCTCTAAACCTCGTCATGTCTCAAAGTGCTGCTAATCTCAAAGATCAAAGAGAAACATTTTTTTCTCCCCCTAAGTGGCCTCGCAGCCTTTTTCACAAGGTCAGCCAAATGCACGAAACTCCTGGTAGAAATATGCCAGCGAAGACTGCCCAGAGTTCCATTCATTGTTGACAACTACAATGATTTTGATGATGATGCTGTACACAGCGCTGATGGATACACTCCCCAGGCTCAAAACTGAACTGACGGTCATGTACAACATGGCAAACTTTGAGGCAAGGAGCCCATCAGACTTGCTGCACTTTCTGACTCTTAAAGAGCAGACTGAGAGCATGCCGCAACTGTATCACCTCACCTGCCTGGTGCTGACCATCCCCGTGTCCACCTCCTCCGTGGAGCGGTCTTTCTCAGCACGCCAGGAACAGTACTGGACAGGATCGCCTGGGAGCTTTGGCATTGATGTCCATAGAGAAAGGAGCTCTTGGAGCTCAAATCAAAGGACAAACTTTATGACACCGCCATCGCCCACTTCACAAAGAAAGACCGACGAATTGACTTTGTTTTCATGTAAAGTAGTCCTATGTTATGAGACACCTTGATTATTATTTCAAGGGATTAAGATTAAGATCTTTGGTTCCAACCGCCGTGTCTTTGTGTAAAGGTCAACGGATGGATTTTACATGCCTGGTTCCCACCGTGAAGCAAGGAGGAGGAGGTGTGGTGGTGTGGGGGTGCTTTGCCGGTGACACTGTTGGGGATTTATTCAAAATTGAAGGCATACTGAACTATGTTATTAGACACCTTGATTATTTTTTCAAGGGATTAAGATTACTGGCCAAGTGGACATTCAGGAATTAGTATTTATTGCGGAGGTTGTCCCAGCGCAAATTGCCTTTAATTCAATATGTAATCAATCAATCAATATATCAAACGTATCAGAAGTGTGTGGTTGGATTTTTGTTTTTAGAGGTTTTTTATTCCCCCATGGTCACTTGTCTGTCCCTTTCCCTGTGGAGAATTAAGGTGGTATAGTAAAACCTATAAATTAAAATTGTGACTTTAATTTATTGCGCCATGCGTAATGGCGCAAAACAACAAGTGCTAAGCATCTCTGGGAACTCCTTCAAGACTGTTGGAAAACCATTTCAGGTGACTACCTCTTGAAGCTCATCAAGAGAATGCCAAGAGTGTGCAAAGCAGTGATCAGAGCAAAGGGTGGCTACTTTGAAGAAATTAGAGTATAAGGCATGTTTTCAGTTATTTCACACTTTTTTGTTAAGTACATAATTCCACACGTGTTCATTCATAGTTTTGATGCCTTCAGTGAGAATCTACAATGTAAATAGTCATGAAAATAAAGGAAACGCATTGAATGAGAAGGTGTGTCCAAACTTTTGGCCTGTACTGTATATATATAGCAGAATCTTTTTTAATGTCATTTTCTTGCTTGCCTTGACTGCAGGGTTTTAACTGGTCCTTCATTAATAATAATAATAATAATAATAATAATAATAATAATAATAATAATAGATTTTATTTGTAATGCACTTTACATTTGGAGCAAATCTCAAAGTGCTACAGTTAAGATCATAAAGCATGGTAAAAACATCAATATAAAATACAGATGGTCGGGGAGGGCATTCCAAATCCGAGGACCAGCAGAACAGAAAGCCTGATCACCCATGATGCTGAGCTTAGTCTTAGGGAGAAGGAGGCAGTTTGAGTTTGTTGAACGGAGGGATCGAGATATAGTTAGAGGGTTATTTCAGATGGGGGGTTCATTTACATAGATGCACTGGTGGGTTAGAAGGGAGACACTATTCTGAACATACTGCAGTCTCTGCAGGCTTTTGTTAGGGATCCCGATGACAAGTGTGTTACAGTAATCCAGTCTGGAGGAGACAAAGCCGTGGACCAGTTTTTCAGCATCTGCTAAGGTGAGTGTGGAACGGAGTTTTGCAATATTTCTGAGATGGTAGAAAGAAATCTTGCAGAGGTTTTTTATATGGGCTTTAAGGGTGAGTTGTAGGTCAAATCTTACACCAAGATTGGTGACAGTGCTGGAGAGGGGAATGTCATGACCAGCGCTAGTTATAACGGTTATGGAGGAAGACTGGGTTTGATGTGAGGTGCCAACAAGAATTGCCTCAGTTTTGGAGCTGTTTAACTGGAAGAAGTTGTGTTTCATCCACACCTTTATCTCCTCCAGACAGGCGGTGAGTGTTGAAGATCGTGATGATGTTGGTGAAGCTGCAGAGGTGTGTGTTTCCGATTTCATGTACAGTTGTGTGTCATCAGCATAGCAGTGAAATGAGACTCCATAGCGGCTAATGACATGGCTGAGGGGGAGGATGTAAATGATGAAAAGGATGGGGCCAAGGACTGACCCCTGGGGGACCCCGCAGATGACTGTGTGTTGCCAGGACCTTGCACTTCCAAGTGAAATGTACTCTGTTCTGTCAGTGAGGTACGATTTAAACCAGTTAAGAGCAGTGTTGGTGAGTCCAGTGGTTTGGTGTAGCCGGTTGAGGAGTATGCCATGATCCACAGTGTTGAAAGCAGCAGACAGATCGAGGAGTTTGAGGAGGGAAGGTGAACCAGCATCAGCTGCCATTCGTAGGTCATTTGTGACTCTAACCAGGGCTGTTTCCGTGCTGTGTGCAGAGCGGAAACCAGACTGGAATTTTTCTAAAAGGTTGTTATGTTTGAGATGATCCTGGAGGTGGGCGGCAACAACTTTTTCCAGTACTTTGGAGAGGAATGGGAGATTGGAAATGGGCCTGTAATTTGCAAATACATCTTAATCAAGGGTGGGTTTTTTGAGAAGTGGTCTGATTATGGCAGTTTTAAGGGCAGATGGAACATTGCCAGACTGGAGGGAGTGGTTTATTACAGTGGTAATCAGAGGGCTTAGGGCAGAGGTGTTTGCATTTGATTATCTTCTCAACCTCTTGCTGTGAGATTTCTTGGAAGCAGTGTAGGGGCTCAGAGATTGCAAGCTGTGAGTGGATAGTCGGGGCGGATAGTGGTGAGGATCCAGGAAAGGTAGAATGAATTAAGTCTATTTTTGTTTTGAAAAAGGCCAGGAAATTATTACAGTGTTCTTCTGTAGTTTCTGTAAGTGAGGGGGTTTGTGGTTTGAGAAGATGATTTATGGTGAAGAACTGCTGTTGGGAGTTTCCGGGACTGTTTCTGATGATGTTTGAGTAGAAATGTGACCGTGCCTCTTTAAGTGACTTTGAGTAGTCCTTTTGGTGTTTCCAAAAAGCAAGCTTGTGCACAGTGAGACCTGTGGCTTTGTATCTCCTCTCAATGGCACGCCCAGCTGCCTTCATTTTCACCGCTGATCGGGAGAAAGTGTCTGTTCTGGTTTTGACCGAGGCATGGAGATCCAGAACGCTTCTGAGGGTGTTATTGTAACAGTCCACTGAGTCCATGGCTGATAAACAATTTACAGAAGGGAGATGCTGGAGATCGGATGCCATAGTCTCTAGGTTTCTGAAGCAGATTTGGCCTTTGGGCTTGATGAGGGTGGACGATGAAGACATCTTCATGGAGATGGCCTTGTGGTCGGAAACACCCAGATCATACACCAAAAGATTGTTGAGATGGACGGAGTTTGTAATGACTAGGTCGAGAGTGTAGCCCCTGGTATGAGTGGGGGCATCGACAAGTTGTGTTAGATTAAAACAGTCGAGTAATTGGAGGAATTCTGCTGCGAAACAGCAGTTGGAGGAGTTGACATGAATATTCATATCTCCAATTATTATGATATTGGCAGACATTGTACAGAAGGTTGAGAGAAGGTTGGACATCTCTGGGATGAAAGATGAGTTTGGTTTGGGTGGCCGGTAGATAAGAAGTATCGTCATGGAGAGTGGGTGCTTACATTTAAATGCAAGGCATTCAAACGAAGACAGCTCAGGCAGGGTTATAGGGGACAAGATCAGATCGCTTCGGTGGATGACAGCCAGACCCACACCACGCCCTGTCCTGCAGGCTTTCTGTAAGTAGCAGTAGCCAGGAGGACAGGTCTCATTTAAAAAAGAATAAACATCTGGTTGATGCCAGGTTTCTGTAAGGCACATCATATCCAAACACTTATCCAGAATATGGTCATGTATGAGGCAAGATGGATTGTGCATTGAAAAGTTCAATCTTGATATTTGATGCAGTGAGTCTCTGTATTGGCCGGAGTAGACTGAGGTCCACTCCATGTTTTCCACATTTTCCATCCCGCCCTGATGACTCGAGATGCGAAAGTGCCTACGCCAGACCAGGGGGATGAGATGATGTGATCAGACCGGAGAAAACAAACTTTTGACTGCAACTTCTGTGAATGTAACGGGGCCGGTGAAGGAGTCCAAGTTGTTTAATGACTGATATGCACGATGGAGTGGTGTAGTTGTTGAATTTCTTCTGTTGGGTGGCGGAATAGTTCAACATCATGCCAGTCGTGGAGAGTGGTCTGTTAGCCGTTAGCCATGCCTGTGATGCACAGAGGAGAGCCATCAGACACAGTAAG
This sequence comes from Perca fluviatilis, assembly GCF_010015445.1. Lineage (NCBI taxonomy): Eukaryota > Metazoa > Chordata > Actinopteri > Perciformes > Percidae > Perca > Perca fluviatilis. Next base: position 30,660,420 of record NC_053120.1, read on the forward strand.
CAAATAACTGTGACTTTGGGTGGAGACCTCGCGATCATCGGCAGTGACTTTGGGTGAAAGCCTCACGGTAGCAGGAAGTGATGAACAGATACAGGAATCCCAGAGCAATGGAAAACTGGTAAGCAGACAGCTGCAAGAGTCGCCGGGAATCCGTACAAATCCACAATGTTTACTAGTGAGCAACAACACTAGTATAATTTACTGGCTGTAATACTGGTCGATAAACGTTATACTGTAGGTTATACTGTAACAACAACTGTTGCACTGTAGAGGATTTTCGGTTAGAGAAGCGGCGAACAAGCCACGGCAGCGTCCTCTCCAACCGCCATCTTTTCGCAACCAGAGGAGACACAACCAAAACCAAGGCATATTCATGCAATTTCTCTGTGTTTAACATTACCCTCACTAGCTTACTGCAGACGATAGGCCATCCATCCATCGTCATCCACTTATCCAGGACTGGGTCTCCGAACTTCGGAGAAGAAAAGAGTCCAACCCCTATCCAGGAAAAGGGGTCCAGAACTAAGACTATGCATAGAGGCCCACCAGATCTAACTGGTAGCGCTCCACCTCCTGCACAAATTCCGGTTCCTTCCCCGTACAGAGCCAGCCTCTGCTGGTCCGTTGAGGCCTCTGACATGGCACCCAACCCTAGCAGTTTGTCCCACAGGTGGTGGGCACATGGGATGGAGAGGGGGGTGCCATGTAGCTTCTTCGGGCTGTGCCCAGCCGGCCACCAAGCCCTCCAACTGGGCCTGGCTCCAGACGGGGGCCCCAGGCTTCCTCCGTGGAGGGTAACTCCTCTTCTTCCTCGATCATTCATGATGCTTTTTGAACCATTCTTAGTCTGGTTCAAAAAGCTTAGATGATAGGCCATGCTTGGAAAATTTAACTTTTTCCATAACTGGTAGGCAAAGATGCTAGCACGTCCCTGTTAGAGTCCATAAACATATTCATATATATACTATATTCAATAATACAACAATACAATATTCAATATTCATATTCACCGAAAGAACCAAGCAGGCCTGCGCGTGTACTTTTTCGTTCATTCATAAAATATGCTGTGATTTTCATTTTCTATTTTATATAACAAAAATAAAATCACTCGAAAACAGAAACGAAAAAAGGCTTGTTTTTTATATTCAGAGACCGGATGTTGTTATTTCCAAGGCAACAGCGCCAGCCTAGCCTACCAGTGTTCAGCCCAGGCCAAAATTACTTTGGAAACCTAGCTAGCTATACTCTTGATAATCCTTGGGGGGGATTTTATTTCATAATGTCACATTTATTTATTACCCTCTCTCCCTCTGACTCTCTGTCTCTACCCACCGCAGACAACTTCGCCCGAAGAGAGTCGAACCAGCGGAGCAAAAAATTCTTCGGTTCACGGCTGTAACGTTACCGTTACGCCACCGTTAACAATCCCAGCAAACGTTCTGTTGCTGCCGTTAAGCGTTGCTGATCTGGCAGAGAGTCACCGGGGTTCGGGATCAGATCATAGGGATCAGACCTCCGGTGCTGGGTCTAATATTCTAATATTAGCTGCTGCTGCAGCTAGCTAGCAGGTAGCCACCAGCCCTGTGACCTCGGTCCGCGGGCTGTCGCCCCGGACTGACTCTGCAGAGCTGGCGCGTTACCCGCTCTATGATCAATGAGCAATGATCAAGGATTACCAAATTTCTCTCTCATATTGCTCCTCATAACCACTGAAAACTGTCAAAAATCTAACCCAAAGTACAATTATTATGGACGCTAGCTGACATTAAGGGTTTCTGCTTCATTAAGGGAAATTGAAGGGAAAAGCTTAACGTGGTTAACCATTAAGCTTTTTCACGTTAAGCGATTTTTTGATCACTGTTTATAAACAGTGATCAAAAAATCTAACCCAAAGTCGTTATGGACGTTATCTGACTGATAACTGACTGATATTTGATTGATCATTGTTTAGGTACATTAAAGTTAAGCTTTTTCACGTTAAGCGTTTTAGAATGTCCCGGCTGCAGCTGAGGGAATCTGTAGCCTATAACTTCCGTTTTTTGCCCCCCTTTACATAAATATACATATGGCTATGAAATAGATCATGAAATACAGGCTTTAGTCATAATAGTTCAATAGCCTAAATACATGTATGTTTTACTATGTATTTCGAGGGACTTTTATTTATTCCATCTATTTATATGCACGTTATATTTAAAGGAAGTTTGGTTATCTCACAGACTCAGACTAAAAAGCAGCAAGCGCCTGCCTGACATCAGTGCATCATAGCATATCACTATCTGCAAATAAAATAAAATATGAATAAATCACGAAGCCAGCAGATTCCCAGCTCAGCTAGAGCGGGTAACGCCAGCTCTGCAGACCGACCAGAGTCAGTCAACACCGGGAGCGAACCGGTGGAAACGAGGTCACAGGGCTGGTGGCCCTACTCAGCTAGCTGCAACAGCAGCTAATATTAGAATAGACCCAGCACCGGAGGTTCGATCCCCATGATCTGATCCCGAACCGCCGGTGACTCTGCCAGATCAGCAACAGAAAGTTTGCTGGGATTGTTAACGGTGCGGAACGGGTAACGTTGCAGCCGTGAACCGAAAGTCTGTTTCCTCAGCTGGTTCGATTGGGGCGAAGGTTGTCTGCGGCGGGTAGAGACAGAGAGTCAGGGGGAGGCAGGGAGAGAGGGGAATAAATACATGTGGCATTATGAAATAAAATTTCCCCAAAGCATTATCAAGAGCACAGGTTTCCAAAGTAATTTTAGCCTGGGCTAAAAGCAACACTGGTAGGCTATGCGTGGCTGTTGCCTTGGAAATGACAACATCCGGTCTCTGAATATGAAAAAACAAACCTTTTTTCATTTCTATTTCCGAGTGATTTTATTTTTGTTATATGAAATAGAAAATGAAAATCACAGCATATTTTTAATTTCTCCCATCCCCTTTTGACCATGAAAAGGAAAAAAATGCCTTGCATTTCAATTTCAATTGTTGTATTTTAAAACAAAATCAAATAACCATTCGTTTTTTGTTTTTTAAGTCTGTTTATGAAATGAAAATCGAATGAACGAAAAAGTACACGGACCGCCTGCCTTATTGCGTATATGTATATATATATATAACTTTGAGGCGAGTTTAAAGTAAACACACCGTCTGTGTTTTTTTTCTGACAACGGCAGCTGCAGACTGTTACATCCTGGTGTTGGAATCCTCTACAGTGAAATACAGTGACACTCACACATACACACTTTACACCGTTTAACGTTAGCTGTCAGCATTTTAACTGTGTTTAATCCAGTTCTAGTTACCTTTAAGGTGGGGTTTACCCTGAACAAGTCAACCCTGGCACTGCTACAGCTGTCCAGTCAAAGTCTGTTTTTTATCCACGATTGAAATAACTGTCCTGCCATATCATATTTGATCATAATGATCAAAATGTGATGCTTGCTGTCATGTTCATATATTTGTACCAGTACTATTTGTGTTTATAATGGGAAAGGATACATTTAAATTTCACCCAGATGTATCCACACAGCTGAATTCCACTATAAGTATTTGAATCTGTGTAGCTGATACAAACATACTGGTTCAGTTTTTTAACTATGAGATTAGTGTATTGTATGAGACATAAACAAATAATGTCAAATGCAATTTTTGAACTTGTTTTTGAACTACTTTTTTGGTTGGGTTAGCTCGTGTTGTTTTGGGTCCAGTCACTCACTGTACTCGAAATTTCAGCACAAATTAAACTGGTGAACAGGAGGATGTGTCTCCAGCAGCATGTGGCACAGCAGCTCAAGCTGTTAGCAGCTGAACAGGCGCAGCTGAGGAGCAGTCTCCCTAGGTCTCAGGGGGCTCATGCAGCATTCTGTCTGTCCTTACCTATTTCACTTCTTCTCTGCTCTCTTTGGGGACTTCTCCTGTTAGTGTAGTGTTTGCTGTAAGAGACGCGTCTGCCTTTCCATCTGTGCCCAGTTTGAGAGTGAGCTAAACTGCAGTCAATGTCACACAAGAAGTTGCTGAATTATTAAGAGTTCCAGATTTGCTGTGCACTGCACATCTTTGAGCCATCTGTTGGAGGAGTGTATGTATGTATGGTTCATACATTTGTTGTCACCATAAAGAAGTTTGTCTCTCATGGTGTTTGATTCCATGTTACCCAGCTAGCGTTGTTCCCATTCTTAGTGTTCCATGATGGCACTGTAGGTAAAATCCTCTTGAACTATGCATATTTTAAGATAAGCTAACTGAAAGACCATTATGCCACCTTGACCAGCTCTTGTTTCCTGAAACAAGGAGAAAAAGATAATAAGACAGACAAAGCAAGACAGAAGTGTAAAAATAGCAGCCCACTAACACCTTCCTAAACATCTGGCCTATTTCCTCAAGGTGATAAGGAATAAAGGTTAGTGCTGTATATCCTCCAAGGGAACATTGTATCACCTCTGGTTTAGTCATTGCAGCTTTAATCAACAGGTTTTTATTAAGTGAACAGCCTTTGTAGAACAAGAGCTGTCGGTACCATCTCAATTGTCTTAATGTTGTCTTCTGTCTTCAGTCTATTATAGTATATAATATACAGTATAATATAGTACAGTACATCAGACAGCCTGCCTGTTAGTGCTGGCTGATATTGCTAAAAAAATCATAAAAATATATATCATTGGTATATGCTTATGTTAATTATTATGTTTTTAGATAATATGAGAACATATGTCATGTTATAAAAAATTTACTTGAAACCAAGCAGCAACTTCTGTGACTTAAAAGTGAAGCCAATGTGGAAGTGCCTTAAACCTGCATTCTATCTCATTTCCAGCAGGGGGCGACTCCACTGGCTCCAAAAAGAAGTCTGTTTCAATAGAAGTCTATAGGGATATGACCCTATTTCTGCCTTTATTTATTACCTCAATAAACATTTTGGCGAAAGGCACCATTACCCGGAGGTCCGCGTTTACCCGCTAGTAAAACTCTGCTGGATGACTCGCGTCAGAAGGGTTGAAAATCTGCGACTTTCTGTCTTTTAGCGTTTAGTTTAGCGCAGCGCCGTTGAAACCATACACAACACTGGTTTAGAAATGTCATCCACCCCAGCTCCATCCTTCCAAATATGGTCATTTCTGCCACTAAAATGCCAAAATGCCGACGGCCAAAATGCAAACTCCTGGCTTCAAAACGGCAGTCCACAAACCAATGGGTGACATCGACCGATGCTACATCCACTATTTTTACAGTCTATGCTTGAAACAAACAAACAAAACAATCTAAATAAAACAATTAAAATAATTAAAACAATTGTCAACTGTCAAAACCGTAATACAAAAAAACAATTATTAGTCTTGTAAAAACATTTGCTATCAATTAAATTGAATGCAAGAACTTCCTGTCTGATGACGTTATCAGTCATATTTTCTGTGTTAGACCTGAAAAAGGTTGAGGGCCCACCAAATTTCTGATAGAATAGCCAAAAATGGACTTGAGGAATGTCTGTACAGTAAAAAAAAAAAAGCATGGTTTATATAAAACATAGGAATGCATTTAAAATAATAACTGAATATTTTCTGCACCTTTCAATATGGCTTCTCTTTTGGATCAATTTATTTGTCTTTCAAAAACCATTTCCTAGACTTGAATGCGGAATTTCCTTTCTTGACCTTGGGATAACTATACAGTAGGCATGTGACAAAGTAATCGCAACTCAAGGTGGACCATGAGTTGATATTATTTTTGCCAAACATTTGCTAGACTAATTGAAGGAATTATCCTCCGGTTCCAACCCAGTGTATATACTTCTAATATGCAACAGCAAATACATAAAAAAAAGAAACTAAATGCAAATTATTTTGGTAAAACTTTCTATGACATCTGTCTCTATTATGCATTATAAACACATTTATATTGTGTTATAATCTTCTGATAGCGCTGTATAAGTAGTTATATGTATATAAATATTCAAAATGCTTTGTAGCAATTATTATAACACAATATAAAGCATTTTTTATAGACTTATGAGGTCAAGTATCATAATACTCTAAAATTGCTCATTACTTACTGACTTTTTTTCCAAGCCCGTATCTATAATGCACTATAAACATACTATTCTAACATACAACTTGTTTTGTCTTACAACAATATTTTTCACAGCAAAACATAATCATCACATATAGTATAATACTCAATGATAACATGTTTAGGCCTCGCATTACACTGTAGTTCAATAACTTTCAATAACCCAATAAACATGCAGGCAACGTGATGCACCACACACAGCAACATTTGCATAATAATGCTAGCTTACCGAGCTAGATGAAAGAGGAAAACAGGACTTTCCAAGAGTCCTGTTCCTCCCTTTTTAGTTTCCTTTTGCTTTTAAAAGTTTAATTGCATTTTACCAACTCTCTTTTTAATGCTAACTGTCAACTTGTTCACTGCTAATGATCTGTTTTCTTTGCTCTGGTTGCCATCTCATAAGCACATGTCCTCTCTCTCTCTCTCTTACGCAATCATGCATGTGCATCATGATCTGTCAATCAAATACAGCTAGAGGCGGACTTGACCAACTCATTTCTCTGAGTGGCTGAAGCCTCTCAACCCGTTCAATCATAGGTTTAGATAAACAAAGCAATACACAAAATATATAGGCTATATTTATCATTTTCTGTCACTCAGTTACACCAAATTGATTTTAAATATTAATCTACAATGTATTACAACCATGAGAAATGTGATACACTATATGTGTAGGAATTTCTTCCATCAAACGTTGAGATCATATATCGCAATCAACTCTCTCGCACCATGCAGTTCAAAGTACATATTACAGCTACGGTAGCTTCAAAAAGCTGGTCCTTTGCTCTTTTCAATATCCTTTTTCTTTTTCTGGGCGAAGAAGAACATTCCTGTTCCTGAAATTTGGATTTAGAATATGTGTGGTCCTCCATGTTTCCTTCTTCAAACTTGCTGGGGCCGGGAAGCGACGATACCCATTAGCAGCATTAGCACCACCTGTGAGTTTATCACGTGACAGTGAAAACGCGGAAGGCGGAGCAGTAACCGGCTAACGTATTTCAAGATGGCACATGGATATGGAGCATCTACCCCAGTTCTAGTGGCGCAAAAAGTGGGTAAAAAAAAGCTGTAGGGGGCTAAAAATAAAAAAAGAAAGAGGGAAAAGGAGATAGCGTGGATGCAACAGCAGTTAAATAAGATGATGGTGAAAGGCAACAGGTAGGATTTAAAGTGACGTCTGTGCTTGGAGGCTTGCAAATATTCATGTTAACAGACTAGCTAGCGTTTGCTAACACTGGGAATGTAGCAGCCAAATGGGGGTTTACAGCTAGCTTAGATTATGCAAAACCAAGGTTGCTGAGCTGAAAACTGGAAAATATAAGGTACAATAAATAACTAGAATCTGGAAATCATAGCCAATGCAATAACTGGTTTACCATGGAATCATGCATAGATTTGCTACCAAACTTGGAGGCTTGCAAATATATGAATATTTTTGTGTTTGCTAACACTAGCAGCTAAAGTGGGGTTTACGGCTAGTTTAATGCAAACCAATGTTGCTGATAGCTACATTTAGATTTTGGTTAAACCCTATGGTACCAATCCCATGCATGACATATCTCAATTTTATTAAGGTAAAATAACAACTGGTAAATATAAGGTAGCATGCGTAATAAATGACAAGAAGCTGGAAAACATAACTTATGCAATAACTCTGGTTTACCATGGAATCATTAATACATTTTGTTTTACCATTAGCTGTTCATGTTAGCTGTGCTGTCAGACATACAGGCTATAGTTACATCTGTTGGGTGACATGGAAGCTGTAATTACAATAAATAGGGTCACATCTCTCTCTCTCTCTCTCTCTCTCTCTCTCTCTAAAGGTGTTTGTACTTTTTAAAATCCAAAATGTGAATGTAATTTCAACAGCAGCACAACCTAACTGCATAATAGTTGTCTTATCTGATGCCATCACTAGGCTGATTTAAGAATTGAATTTAGGCTGCTATATTTAAGAGTGAGTTAATTTCATTCAGTTGTGAGGATGGTGGATCAGGAAAGACAGGGGAAGAGAGCTTGGGACTGGGAGGTCGCCGGTTCAATGGACTGTCCATCCTCATGTGCAAAGCTAAAGTAATGAGCAACTTGGGCAGTGGTGGCTTAAAGGTTAAATAAGTGAGCTTGTTGCTGGTTCAATCCCCAGACTGGCAGGATAAAGTCTAGGTGGGAAAAGTGGAAGAGCAGTGCTTGTCCCTCCCTCATTACCTAGGCTAGTCCCTTAACCCCAACTGCTCCAGTGGAGGTTCTCAGTGGCTATCAGATAAGACTGTGGTTGTAGTGGGCAGCTTCCAGGAATGAATGTGTAACTGTGTGAATGTGACAGGTCGTCGTTGCAAATGAGAAGTTGTTCTCAATCGACTTACCTGGATAAATAAAGGTTAAAAAAATGGTGCCTGTTCACAAACTTGTCCTTTTTCATGAATATTTAATTCATGAAAAAGGACAAGTTTGTGAACAGGCAACACAGATTTTGATAATGAACAACTAAGCACGTTACATACTGGGCAAAACACTCCAGTCCTGCCTACCTAAAGCAGATGACCAATAGAAGGCCGGCTTGGAGTTGCGTAACACTTAGCCAAGAGTAGAAAAATACTGTTGAAACCGGAGGTTCAGAACAGTTGGAAATCTGAACGTTTTAGCTCATAAGAATTTCTCTAAACTACATTTACCTCATTTATTTTGGCCACGTTTAACATTAAAATCTGACATTATAACATTGTACATATGACAGAAAATATAAAAAAGCATAATATGTCCACTTAAATATAAATACATGGTTTTCACTTTACTGAAAGCACCCAATACCCACTTAGGCCGGTTACACACTGCCTGCATGGCGTGAGCGTGGCGTTTCTGTTGTGTGGCAGCTGCGTGGATTTTTCTATGTCTTTACACACCAGAAACGTGTCTGACGCGGTGCTGCTGCTGCTTGCCTTGTCTGGACACATGTATGTTTCCCATTGATAAAATGAAATACCATGTTAAATGTTGATTACAGCAAAGACAACGTTGGCAGTATTGACGGCAAAATAGGCTACAGAATATTTCGTTCTGTATTGACAGGTGCAATATTAGTAATTAATATATTATTTATATATCTGCATTTATAGCAAAACCTAGAGACTTTCAAACATTAACATGTCATTTATTAATATGTATTTGTGTACATTTGTGTCTAAATGACATATAAACATATTTTCCTATTATATTTTGCCTGGAAACACTTCCAACATGCTTGCGTGTCACGTGACAGGCGTTGGTTCTATTTCTAGCAGGCACGAATTTTCAGCACAGCTCGAGCCGCGCCTGAGACGTGCGTGTCACGCAGGAAGTGTGTAAGCTGTAACCTGTTAACATGGGAGCCGAAATATAAACGGACACACCACGCAGCTGACACGCTCACGCGACACAGCCAGTGTGTAACCTGCCTTAGAGTAACTTATAATGACATTATAATGCCTTTTAGCAGTGAATATTATGCATTATAAAATGATTATAATGTATAAAAATTATAATTAAGAATTATAATACACTATGATCCTGGAAAGAAAATGGTAGTCAGTGAGTGACAAGCAATTATAGAGTATTATGATACTTGACCAAGTCATTATAAAATGCTTTGTTATGAGTGCTTATAACTATAATTACGCAGTGCAATACACAAAATATACAAAATGATATTGCATTATAGACATTGAAAAGTCAGTAATTGATGAGCAATTATAGAGTATTATGATACTTGACCTTATAAGTCATTGTAAAAATGCTTTATAATGTGTTATAATTATTGTTATAAAGCATTATGAATCTTTATGAGTGCTTATAACTACTGAATACTTATACAACACTATAAGATTCAAAATGAGCAGATTATAACTCATTTTAAATGTGTTTATAATGCCTTATAGCGACAGGCTTCATAGCGACAGGCTTTATACAGGCTTTATGTGTTACATTATTTTTTATATCAACATAATAAGAAAACGTTTTCAACCCCAGAAAAAAAAAGTCCATAGTGTATATTAATGATGTTCATACTGAAAGCATCTGCTAAATGTTATGAGCGAATAGGACGGTAAGTTGCACAAGACAGGACGTGTTTTTCTTGTTACATTTAACTGCTCTTTTCCTCACCTCAACCAAATTACTGTTGTTACCAAAAATGTTTGTTACCAAAGCATAACCACACATTGAGCTCAGGATAAGAACCTCAGGCTACATTAACATTGCTACGTTTTGGTTTTAAAAGCGAATATATTTTGCTACTTCTTTTTCTACATTTACACCTTGCATTCACACTGCTCTGGCGTTTCAGAGCCCCTAAACCGGAGAAATTTGAAAACACTTCTGACCCCGTTTTTGTTTAGAATCTGGGGTTTGTCTGCAGTCTCAACGGCCACAAACGGATACCTTTGGCAACACCACCAACACTGACGCCAATGTTACGCCGCCTGATTGGGTCTTATCGGTCATGATCACTCGTTCTCTGAGACTAAACTACTAACATTACCATGGTAACTACCAGCAATGGGTGGAGTACACATGCCTCCTGGTTATACCCAGTACACGAGAATGTTGATGGACTATGCGGTTTGGGCCTTTTAGTTTAAAACGGAGATTAGTTCTTCTACTGGAGCTAAAACACTTGTGTTCACAGAGATCGCTTTTTGCTCAAAACTCCGCTTAAAAACCAAAACGTAGCAATGTAAATGTAGACTCAGTCTGTGGTGTAAAAGTCTTGCACTTTGTCAACCACCATCCACCCTTACCACCTACCTACAACATGGTTGCGGTACAAAAAAGTAGCCATTCTTTCAATGGAAAATATTGCCGGTAAACATAGTCCTGGTATCTATTACATTTTCCATCAAATTGAATTGGTTAAACAAATTAGAAGCATCTAAAAGTCATTTCTAGTAGAGATAGATGATTGTCCTATGATATACAGTATGAAACACAATGGATAAAAGAATAACTGTGTAGCCATTCTTTTGTTTTGCAGTTTACCTGCCCTCCTCTGCTCTTTAGTGTGTATTTGTATTAAGTTTATTCAATTAATTTTTGTTTTACTGTTTGGGGTTACAATTGACAGCACTGTAAAACACTATCAAACTGATTATTATGGATGCACAATATTTATTGGTATTGATAAATTATTGGCTGATTATCGAAATTTATACTTGTATGCATTATTCCGATAATGAAATTATAGCAGATAAATTATCAATACCAATAATACAAAGCCAAATTGCTTTCATTGTCTTAACAAGCGGAGCATCTACACACTGTGCTGATACTACACATACTGATGCAGCATGTGGCGGTATGCACCTTTAAAGTTGGTTTGTGATCCGCTAATAAACACATATTGAGTGATATGTCTGATTTGACAGATTACATTAAGCATTTAATTTGAATTCTAAGAAAAAAAAATTCTATATGATCAGAACTGCTCTTTGTTTTTGTTGTGTTACCAATAATGTCAGTTAGATTTGGTTAGGTCAGCAATGGAATATTAAATCATCCATCTTCGATTACTACATTTAGCCTTTCCTACCCTCAGGTGTGTGCATAAACCACAAATTATGAACTAAAAAATACAAAAATGTGAAATTATCGGTTATCTCATCATTATCGGCTATGAGAAGCAGGTAATTATTGGTGATCGTATCGGCAGAAAAAAATCCATACTACTAATGCTGGTACTGTTCTGGTATTGTGCTTTAGTGTGTTGTAATTGATGCCTCCCAGTATGCAGGCTCTTCACTGTGTTCTGTGGCAGACTTTATACTTGACATTTCTATGATTCATGCCTGGTGTAATGGCTGGCCTGGAGGCTCACAGAACCTTTACTGAGACAGAACCAGGCTGCTTTTGTGAGTTTCATCAAACCATCAAACTGTGTGCATGCACATATGACCGTGACTGTGGTTTAAATTCTGGCTTTTCATGCTTATCAATGTTTAAAACCCAATTTTGTAAGATCTTTTTTGATTCATTGCATAAACCACATTCTTTACTTTACTGTTTAGCTTTTATTTTTGCATGGTGTCACTGTTATAGTTACACTTACAGTTCATAGTGAACTTTTTTTGTTTTTCTTTGCAGAACTTGTGTTCAGAGTGGTACTTGAGAAACCCACACAGCAAATGCTCTCTTTTCATGTTTTAGAGAAATCATGAAGTCAGCTCTGCATGCATATGTTTCAGTGCTTTGGGGAAATGATAGTGGCTATGAATAACAAATAGATGTGAGTCAGTGCAGTTGAAAAGCCTTGGCTTTGTTGCTGTTATTAAAGCAGTGGTAGCTGGAGAAATGGATCCAAAGTATGCTGTTGATCTTTCTGCGAACAGATATCAAAGCCTGGACAGCAAACGAGTAGTAAGTACTGAGGGACAGGGGGGATCCCTGGAGCAAACCAAGGGTAAAGATGAAGGGATATGGAAGAGATGGAAGAGGGAGAAGAGAGAGAGAGGCAGCGAGAAAACAGAGGGAGAGAGGGCCTGTGTGCCTTTGTGTGTGTCTGTATAACAGTGTCTGCTGGAGGAAGGACTTCAAAGACTCAGCAGAGCAAAGGCTGCTTTGCTTTTTCACTTTTTTCCACTTTTTTTTCACCAAAGCTCCTCTTGCGTTGGCTCCCTCCTCCTTCCCTTTCTGGTTATTCATCTGTCTCTCCTCAAAGGCAGCCAGGCCTATTGGATTCTGTAGGGCACCACTGACATGAATATTTCTGCTGCATCAGAAACAATTGCTGTCGGTGCCTCACAGTGCTTCAGCTGTAATTGAGCGCATGATGCCACACAGTTTATTGACTGCAATATTAGCTTCATTATAGACTGCAATGCTGATGTCTGGTGTAGCTAGTAAAAGTGAAGACTCACAACTGTCAGTTTTGCAGGGAAAATTCTAGTAGAAAGTAAACAACAGTTGGAATCTCTGTATATTTAAATCGAAACGTTTTTTGTGCAAACGCACATGTTTTGCATCGTTTGGGCCGACCGTCCAGACGAATCCTGCAAACACACTGCCTGAAAACGCACTTTTTTTAAACCTGGTCTCAGGGTGAAAAAATCCGAAAACGGCTCTCATTTGGCTTCGTATGGATGGTGAATACAAATCTGTATTGATGATGTCATCGCCACACCCCTCTTTTACACCCTCTCCCACGGCCGCTGACGCACACAACTGCGGTGAAGCTAAGCGAGCATGTCCCATCTCTATGGTCAAACCAGCTCACTTCATCTAAATACTGTGTCTCTGCTCCCTGACCCTTCCCTCTGCCCTTCCCTCTGATTCTACACAAGATATATTGCTAACGTTATGTAGCCAACGTTAACATCGCTACAGTAGCTGACCGCGCTCAGCGGGAGTAAGCGTTAACGTTAGCTGCTATGGCTATCTGTTTATAAAGTGGAAGTAGACAATTTATCAACTAGCTAGCTAATCTGTCTGCTTATCAACTCCTTGAACGGATTATAGTAACTTTTACCACGGCTTATTGTAGAAAGGCTACTGCAAGAAAAACATATAGATTATTAAAAAGACATCATTCATGGATCATTGATGTTTGTTTGACTGCCGATGTTAGAGCTAGCTAACGTTAGTTCGCTGCTAGTGCGCCGCAATCATGCAAAATAAAAAGAAATCCAACAGCACATTATACAACGTAAACAAAGACACGTTTTTTTGCGGCGGCCTTTATAAAATGAGCAGTGGTGAAAGTTATTATAGTCCACGGATGTATTAAGAGAAAGTTATAATCTAGCTAGTCATGTTTGATGGGAAGTGGAAGTGACTATGCTCTTCTTCTCCGTTTTTTGGTGAATTTCTGTAGCAGAAACAGCGCCGCCTATAGGCCTGGCATATGAAGTAGCGTATTGAGTCATTTACAAGTGGATTTGTTTGGACGCAACTATTCTTGAAACAAATCCAGGGAAGACGGGTAAAAAAAAGATCGTTTTGGTACGTGTGGACGTGGCCTCAGAGCCTAGCAGCAGCTTGTCCTGTCAGTGTCAGTCTGTGAAACTTAAATGTTAGTTAAAATTAGCTCAGCAGCTAAAGGGGTGACTGGTAACAGGATCCATTTAGATGATATCCAATCAGGGCTGACCCGTGGCATAGGTAATATAGGCAAATGCTAGGGGCGCTGGCAGTCCAAATGATTAAAGAGAAGTTAAAGATAATAAGTAAAAAAACGTCAACAACAAAAATGATGGAGATGTTCCTTCCCTCCGCTCTTCTGCTCAAAGTCACTCCAGGCTGCTCTGCTCAATATGGCTCACCACTCTCTCCAAAGAAAGAAAAAGCTGCATTCTAGGTATTAAATGAACAGCCCTCACTCTGCATGTTCATCTCAGTCATGTTTCAAACTCATAGTGTACCGGAGTGAAATTGGAGCGGGATGGAGCGGGAGATAAGGTGATGTTTCAAGATTTTAAAAATCCACCCTGCATTCCATCCAAAATCCTCCCATTCGCTGCTCACACTCTGCTCACATGCTCAGGTTCAGAGTAGTAACTACCATCAGTTTATCAGTATTACTACCAAGTAGACAACTTCATAGCAACTTCATGTGAGGCAGGCTCCAAAGGGAGTCAATCCCCTAGACCCCCATGTTAAAATGCCCAACTTTACAGCAGAAATAAATATACTACAAAAAAACGGTTTTGGTTCTCTATCCCCCTTCATGACAACTCCATTCATACCACTCCATCCAATGCCATTCTGGCCCGATCTACCTCCTCGTCCAGCGGCATAAGCAGCTCAATACCCACACAGATATGGGTTGATGGTGGACATGAACTAAACTCGTCATCCTCTCAAGCTGAAGACATTGTTGATAAAAAGGGTTACACAACGTCAGTTGTGTGAAAATGGTTTGGATTTCATAAAAGCGAGGAGCAGATTAAGCCGGTCTGCAAAATATATCGGCGGTTGGTGCCAACCAGGACAGGAGACACAACAACATTTTTCCATCACATGAACAGATACGACAACGTACACTCAAGTTACAACAACTTCTTTGTTCATCGCTAAACACTCAAAATGGCCGCCATGCCACGCCCACATCGTCTGACGAAAAGTTTTTCTTTTAATAAGTTTTCATCTTTAAGGTGTTGAGCTGATACAGACCAAGTTTGAAGTCCATCGGACGAAATCTCTAGTAGGAGTTCGTTAAAGTATAGCACCTTGACTTTTAGGCCTACTTCCTGTTGCCACTAGGGGGCGCTATGACTTTAAGTAAATATCAGCCTTTATTTGTCCTCAGGGTTGGACTCTTATGAATCCTGAAAAGTTTCGAGCCAGTTGGACAATGTACTGATGAGTTACACCCACTTCCTGTTTCGGGTATGGCTCTAATGAAGTTTTTTGTACATCTTGACGTGTTACATATGTGTACCAAGTTTCCTGAGTCTACGTTAAACGCACTGCAGGGGCTCAATTTTTGTAACTTTCTAGGGGGCGCCAGCGAGCCATTTTTGTGCGCATATTCCCGAAACCCTTAAAATACGTAAATTTTCACCAGACTTGATGCGACCGCCAAATTTGGTGAGTTTTTGAATATGTTAAGCGCCTCAAAAAGCCAATTTACCGTATTGTCCGGACTATAAGTCGCACTTTTTTTCCTACTTTGGCTGGTCCTGCGACTTATAGTCAGGTGCGACTTATATATCAAAATATATATAATTTAACATGTTTTTACATGTTAATTCATACTGAACATTACCGTCTACAGCTGTGAGAGGGCGCTCTAGGCTTGGGACAACTAGAATGCTACTCCTAAAGACAACTGAGAAAGAAAAGAGATAACAAACTGCAGGTAGTAAAATATGCAGCCGAAAACGATAATCGAGCAGCAGAAAGAAAGTTGGAAATGAGGGAGAAACTTGTGAGGGACTGGCGAAAAGGTTACCCATACTGCAATGAAGAAAACAAAGAAAGCTAATCGCGGGCTGAAAGCAAGATGGCCAGAGCTGGAGGAACGAGTCGGGAGGGGCTTGTCAACGGTGCAGTTACGTCTCCACGCCTTTTAATACATCCATGCTCCACGCCCTGGTAGCTAGTTGTTCTGTGTGCTATTGTATAGTTCAATAACTGTTAATGTGTTATGTTAACATACTGGACACCTACCGTATTCAGCCTGTTGTTCTGTGTGCTATTGTGTAGTTGACAGATGAAAACAAAAAATTATTCTAAATAAATGCGACTTATAGTCCGGTGCGACTTATATATGTTTTTTTCCTCTTCATGACGCATTTTTTGACTGATGCGACTTATACTCCGGAGTGATTTATAGTCCGGAAAATACGGTACTTGCAGAAAAAATAATAATTCCTTCAGTTTCAATAGGGCCTTCGCTGCTGTCAGCACTCGTGGCCTAATTATTATCTCTCCATTGACTCTCGTTCATATTTTTTTCCAAATTAAGGTCCCATGGACCGGAAGTAGAAGGGCGTGACTTCGGCTCTCTATAGAGCTCAACAGTCGGGTTCCGGTAAGTAAAAATACAATACAATTTCTCCATTGAAAAACTGGAGTATAAGCCATAAAATGGTAACCGTCGATGGTAGACTTAAAACCAGCATGCCGACGTGATTAAGCGATTCTATATGCTCATATAGATGCCAAAAATCATGGGGCATCAACCTTGTTTTGCGATAAACGTCTTTTATTCGCGATGTCTTGGATAAGTACTTCATTACCCACAATCCTGAATTCCACAATCCCACAGTGATGCCTCTGATTGGTGGAACGCATGCTGTTGAGGAGGGGGAGGAGAGGGAGCTGCCTGCGCGATCCGTCACGAGGATTTACGACACTGCACGAATCACGATCTGTTCCACGCTTCTGCCGTTAGCCTCCGCCAGGCAGCTAACGTTAGTTTAGCTAACAGCTAATTCGACTAACCGCTAGTTGACAGTTTGATTCAGTCTAAAATAACATTAACTCAAACTAAACACTGGGTAAAACAGGCTACAGCTGATGTAACAGCCGTTATATATTTTAACGGTTATTTTCAGGTTTTATTTTGAGGGTCTTTTAAAGTTATTACATGCTGTCTCAGCTAGCGGTTAGCCGAATTAGATGTTAGCTAAACTAACGTAGCTTCCTTTATTCAGTGGTGCGCGGTGGTTTATAGGATGAGTAGTTCCTTCGCTCTGAAATGACGATATGTACACAGTCTTGTGACTTTTTGGGGATTTTCTGTTAGTTTTTTCACTCGAAATGGTACGTTGTATGCTTATGAGTCACGTACTATCTGGTTAGCCTAAGGCATGGTCTAAAACTCTTTATGTACGGATTTTTCCAGACGTCAATGGGAGAAATGAATGGGAAATTTACTTCCGGAACCCAAGGTCTCTCAGAGGAGGGGCGGGACTGTTGAGCTCTATACGGTAAAAATGCGGACTCATGCTGGCCCACACACAGCTTGGAAGTTAAAAGTAGTAACATTAGTTTGTCTGCTGTTAACAGTGCATCAGCTGTGCAGTAGCTGCTGTACCAAAATAACAATCAATCGTGTCGTCTTTTGCGGCCATTGCCCCATATGAAAAACATTCAAAAAGGAGCAATAGACCTGTTCGAGTCGTGATTCACTCGGATCTTTAACCCAAGTCTTTAAATTGACTCACGAATCACGAGTCTTTAGCATCATTAACCCGGTTCAGTTGAGTCTTACTACAATTCAATTTAAAATGATAACAGCGCCACACACAAACCTCTTGCAACATTAGCTTCTACTATTCCTAGCCATCTTAGCTGCAAAAAGCTTTATAACTTACATTTCATAGGCAACAGCAACTCCACAAGTCAACTCAAGCGCCTGAGTGAGCAGAGAGACAGTTCCCGACCCGCAGACTCAAAGCCGGAAGCTCGCAGACCATGGGATTCACTCAAGAACTCACGAGCCCTCGATGACTCGTGAGTTGTTGGTGATTCATGAGTTGTCGATGACTCGTGAGTTGTTGATGACTCGTGAGTTCTCGCGGGAGTCAGTAAATTAGGGAGTCCCGCGAATTAGCCGAATCAGCCGGCTACGTTGTCATGAGTGGATCTGATTCAGACGAGCGAGCATAGCGAGTGAGTGAGGTCTCTCCTTGAGCTCAGGGTAAAGCAAATCAACAACAAAAGCCATTCTTTCACATCTGAAATAACATACAATGTTCTGCACGTAGCCTAGCTAGGCCTACTGTAGGTCTGGTGTATAAATGTAGTATGTTAAATGCAATTAGGTTGAGGAGACAGTCCGAAACATTACAAGCTCGCCTTGGCTCGGCTCGCAGACAACTCACGAGGCCTCGATGACTCATGAGTTGTTGATGACTCGTGAGTTCTCGTGGGAGTCAGTCAATCCCGCGAATCAGCCGAATCAGCTGGCAACGTTGTCATGAGTGGATCTGATTCAGACGAGCGAGCATAACGAGTGAGTGCACCCTCTCCTCGAGCTCAAGGTAAAGCAAATCAACAACAAAAGCCATTCTTTCACTTCTGAAATAACATACAATGTTCTGCACATAGCCTAGCTAGGCCTACTGTAGGTTTGGTGTATAAATGTAGTATATTAAAATGCAATTAGGTCAAGCAGACCTTTTTTTTTGTCTTCACAAAACTTTATTATTCAAGTACAGATACACATACACATTGAAAACATTAAATGCCTACATACAGTACATACATGAAAAAGGTGCGCATGGAATTTACATTAAAGAGGTTGTAAGTCATTGTAAATGTTCAGAGTCCAGATGGCTTTCTTATTTGTCAGTCCTATTAAAGTTACAAAATATAATTCCATGTCATTTTTAAATGAATATTCGGTTTTCTTTCAGACCATTTACATTTATGGATATAACGTTTTCCAAATACAATTAAAAGATTATAAATGAAAACATGGCATTTTATCCAAATGGATGTAATGTTATTGGATGTAGCATACAATACTGACTCAAGTGATTCAAGTGACTCGCACAACCCAGATCAGTTTAGTGAGTGACTCAGAATAACCCGAATCCTAAAAAGGAAACGAGTTTGCCAGGCCTAATAATGAGCGATATTTCTTATTGTATAGCGAAAGACACTTGTTTACAGATGCACTTGTTTACTTTGTTTGGTTTTAGTGCTACCTCTACAACCATTTGAGATGCTTTATTGGCAGGAGTTTGCATTTAATATGTTGCTTTAAGTAATTTTAGGTTGTTCACAAAATCTAAATAAATTTAGCCAAAACTGACTACTAACTTAATTTGTACTTGGCATTGATTGGCGTTGATTGACATCACGTTGCCTGCATGTTTATTGAGCTGGAAATGTGGCCGTAGTTGTTCATTGTAAATGGATTAAAGCAAAAAGCACTCGGTGCGTGCCGGCTACGTGCTCCGCCGTCCGTCAATACCCACCAGGTCCGGATTTATTGCAGAACAGCTGCGGCCATGACGGACAGCTGTAGTCACGAGAACCCACAAGTTCTCGCGAATTCAGGTAGAATAGAACCACAAAACCAACAACAGTTTGTTTCCATCCAGAGGAGTAGAGGGGAAACAGCTCTGTGCTGTGTTTTCAAGGTGTAGTGCAGGGAAATATGATCCGCCGTGAGCACGGTGTATTTTATTTTGAAAATTAACCGGATATTTATTTTGTTTCTGTGCTCGACTTCCTGTCCCGCACTATCTGCCGTGTGCTGAATTGCTGCAGAGCTCTCCCTCGTCCGTCAAAAATAGAAGCTCTGCGTATCTGCTCCAGAGGGTTGCGGACTGACGGAACTGGGACGGAGTAGGGACACAGACGTTCCGCAGTCTGTGGAAATGCACACATTGACTTTAATGGAAACCTAATGACTCCGTCGACGTTCCGGAAACGTTCCGCAGACGTTCCGCATCCAGTAGAAATTGGCGGTAAGCCTTCCCACTTTTTAGCAGTCCAATCAAATGCACTTATAAGTCGCTGTCTTACCGTGCGTTCATGGACATCGGAAAAACGTTTTTCCGAGTGAAAACGTCACCATTAATGTAACTTCCTGTGGGAATCAGAGGTGGGAAACTCGGGCTGGATTTTGATAACCGAGTTTCCCAGTTGGTGACGTGTTGTTGACAACTGACGTTTGATGTAGGCGACTTTGGTTCACTGAACATATTTCAATGACAATAAACTGTTTATTGTGGACAAACACCTCTGCCAAGAAACATACACAGACATAACATGTTTAAAATTATTCATAAATAGGCCTATGTATAAAAAAAAACACACTATCTGTGTCTTTTCCTGTTGGTTGTCCTGCAGATAACACAAACAAACACCTGCCGATGTGCTGTTTGGATGCTTGCATAAGAAAACAGCAGCAAATCTTTTGTTATTGTGGCCTCCATGTTTTCACACACCTGATGCTCTAGGTTACGGCCAACCGTTGGTGGCAGTCATGCAAAAAGTTGTTATGCCAAACGCCAATATAACAGAAGAAGAAGAACGCGCATCCCGACCATGTGAACGATGCAGTCGGAAAAACAACGTAACCAGGGGGGCAGTGCCTGTTATTCCAAGGTGGCATGAACGCAGCATTAATCCCACGCATCTCTCTTGATTAGGTGATGCTCCTCAGGTGTGTTTGAAGAGTGTCTTCATTGTCTGTGTCAGGCAAGGAGAAAAAAACAACACCCAAAAAACACCACACTCCAGAGAATATTTTCAGTGACAATAAAATGCAAAACACTAGCTTAGTGGCTACACTTTGTAACACATTGTTGTAATTGTGTATAATAAAAATAGCAAACAGAATTTCCCCAAAAGGGATTAATAAAGTATACATTATTAATATTATTATTGTTGTTATTATTATTATTATTATTATTATTATTATTATTATTATTATTATTATATGTCTAATATAATGTTTGTAATATCAATTCTTGGATTATTTTGTATTTTGTAACAGCTTTGAATGGAACAGTGACCCCAAAGAGGTGACCCCCTAGAGTAGAACTGATGGGCCCATTTGACCCCATCACAGACAACCTGGCTCAAACATTGTACATACAGTAATTCATATATATTTAATTAAATGATTACATTTTAACCAAACAAATGTTCATTGGACATCCTTTATGTAGAGAGTATTGCATTTTATGTTCATACAGTACAAGGATACAAACAAAGGCTAGAACAGGCGACAGCCCAGCCAAAATAACAGGATGGAATGCCTTTAAAAATGTTAGGGGCTTACAGCCTTGCTGTCGGTGTTGACATGCCTTTTCCCCAAGTGTGTCAGTCTTCAACTATGTGACTGATTTACTTTCCACAGTCATTTCAGATGCCATAATGCTGATCATGTTGCTCTTTGAAGAAGAAGAAGCTTCCCTGGAGGTACAGATGGCTACGCGCCTGATTGTGTTACGGGAGATGAGGGGCGATGAGGTGGAGTGTGTTGTTGTTGTGGTACGCATAGAAGGAGGGGGGTACTTTTGGGGGAATTTGAGAAAATCAAAGCTTTGTTGGTGCTTATAGGCATATAGTAGGTGAGTAGGTAGTGGTGCCTGCTGCTGTCATATAAGGATAGGCTGTCAGGGCTCTGATGAAGCTCATGGTTGTCTAATTTTGACTGGTTCTCCTTCGTGACACACTAAAGAAGTATTATGTGTATCCTTGTCTCAAAGCTGGGTGTTATTTTTTATTTCTCCTTATGCGAGAGTCAAAGGGGTCTGCAAACCAGAAAAGTCACAACGTAAGTGGGACTTAAAGGGGTGTCATAACCAATTAACTTTCCAAAATATTGAATTCATATATGGGTCTTCAAAGTATCTGTATTTGAAATTCTAAAGAACAGCATTCCTTGATTTTATGGAATAATCAGTTATTTTCAAATAATGTCATGGCTGGAGCATTGACTAAACAATGTTCTTTTGGATATTTTACAGTTGCATCAAAAGTCAAGTTGTGCAGCTTCCTACTACTACTTTGTCTACTTCGCCAATTGTCAGCCTTCACAAGTTGCTGAGGAACAGCATAGACGATACAACAGAGCACCTCGCGTCTCAACACTGTTCAAAGATTTTGACAGATAGATCCTCTTGGATGTGTTTTTAGTGTGCCCAAGGGACTTGATTGACTTGCGAGGGCAGTATATTGGCTGTATTAATTTACTTTAAGACACTCGTTGAGGTGAAACTCGCACACCTCATTACATCGTACAGGCTCAGATTGTTATAATATTGCAAATCCATGACGATGGGGCTCTTCGCTGTGGTGGATCAACAAAGGGGATAGGCCATATAGCACAAGTGCATGGTTGTTAACATTTAAAGGGGGTGAAATAGTTACGAGCATATAAAATTTGATTGCCCCCTTTAGAGAACTTAGCAGCAAGTGTAAAGTTTGGACTCTGTGGGATCAATGGCTCCCTTTTTCTATTGTACACTATATCTCAATATCCGTCTGTTACTTCTCTCTGGTGGGTTGTAGATCTGAGTTCATGCTGAAGTAATAGCTCCCTCTCTTAGAAATACTGTCTTTTGATGCTTCATGCTTTAGTTCCAAGGTATATTTATTATTGTGAGGATGCTGTAAAACATAAATTGTGGGAGTAGGGAAGACCTCTTCCTTGTTTCTAAAATCAGCCCTACTCAAAACCTTAATATCAGTGTATGAAATAACCATAATTCCCTCTCATTGTCTATAAAGTGATATCTATCGTATTTTATGGCATTTATGTGCCACAGGCGGGAAGTAGGCTACATCATTGAAGGATTGATAAATGAAGCCCTGGGACTTTGTAAAACACCTTATGAGATACTCAACCTGGGGGGCTTGTAAAGTTTTTATTTGGGAAGGTAGGGCTGTAATTAGGAGTGAATACAAAGGCAGTTTGAGAGGGGGGGCGACATGTTAATGGGTTGATGTGTGGAGAGCTAATCACCGCTCGGCCGTTAACCACACGCCGGCACCACTGGGCTCATTTCAGGGGTTAACTAAACTGAGCCGTGACACATGGCTAGGCTTTATGGGGTCCAGGCAGGGAAAGGAGGCCCACGGATGACGCTAAAGAGCTCATAATAATGACAGCAATTACCACAAGCCGCTTAAACAAATGGGAGCGCGCAGAAACCTCATCATACTCTGATCAGATTGGCCCTAATGAGATAAAGATGCCAATTAATCCTGTGTTAATTGTTGTGGCGCATTCTCGGAAAACACTGAAATATGCACATGCAAATGCAAGACAGGGCCTGCTGTGCCATCCAGGATCCAAACTGCAAAATGTTGAGAGCATATTTACATAATGATTATGATGATGATGGTCGTGTGGATAATGATGATGCTGATGATGCAGATGAGCATTCATATCTGGGCTGTATTTATTTTAGATTTTGAATGATGACCTTCCCTAACTGATCACTAGCTGTTCTTCTAATCTGAGAGTCTCAGAGCGCTGAGCTATCACGAGATAGAGATGTCCAAAGTCAGGCTGACATTTGCATTAATGTAATGTTTGGTGACTGATGCCGTCTTCTTATGATTCAGAATGCCAGGTCGGGTAACCTCTCTCAATACTGTGTCTGAACCCCAAAGTGCTGAGATGACACTGTACAGTTGCTGACCTCATTATCGCTATTACTGCAGTCAGGAAATTTATAACATACATGTCTGTGATGACAAATTCTATAAATCACAGCATTAACTCCTGCTCAAGGTCCTCTGCTGTAACATTCTCCTCAGCACTGATGCCACTGTGATCCATTTTCTCTCATGTTCTCTAATTGCCGTCCTCATAGTTTTGCTCTTTTTCTTGCCTGTGTTGACATGCCGTAATAGTCAGTCCATCCAAAGTGGCTGCGTTGTCGCTTCTGCCATTATACGGGCCATTTTCATTTCATCTGCAGAGGTCCTGGCTCCTCACCACAGTGACAGCATCCCCCTAAATCATCCTCATGTGTAATTGCTCCCTACTTACCCAAATGGCTATGGCCTTCTCTATCTGCCTAAGAGCATTTACTCAGGCTTCTCAGGAATTCATGCTCCTGGTTCAAACCTCTTTGACTAGTTCTTTATGCCGAACATAGCGTCAGTTGCTCCATTACTATCATTCATTGATATGTCAACCTAAATGTGTTGTTGTGCATAATGTGACTGTTGAGAGAAAACCTTGAAATTTTCAAGTTTTACCTTGAAGGATTACCATGTACTCTATTAAGAGACTTCTACACGACTGTTTATACAATCTTTCAATCCCTCAAAATTATAATCCCTAAGGGAAAACTACGGTTTATTACAACCATTAGTTATGTACAGCTACAGCAAGTACAGTACGTTGGTCAAAGCTCCGCAATTAAGTTGGTGAGTAAAATGTTATCATAAACAATATGATCAACACTAAGAGCTACAACAATAAAAATCCAAGCTGTACTGTAGTTTTCCTTTACGATTTCAGTCCTGGTAGATTTTGCAACACCTGTGGTTACTGATGGTAACGACAAGTCCGTTTTAATAATACAGGTCCAGAGTTCCATTTGAAAAGATGTGTATCAACCACTGGGGGCAGAAAATACACCTTGAGTGGTTACTCTCGAAGAGCACATCCAAACAAAGAACAGGACAAAAGGATTCATTTTACTCTTGTTTTAATGAAGATGACTGAACAAGACATAAACATCCTCTAACATTGTAAGACTGAACAAGAGACAAACAACATCCTCTAACATTGTAATACTGAACCCATGAGCATATATTTTCTCCTGCATTGTTCAAAATGCACACATGCACCAGCTTGTCTTTCGTATCACATCCAGTGCGTGCATGCATCGTTTCCTGTGTATTCCTTGTGTGTTGGCATCCAATTTGAATCCTTCATGGGAAAAGTGGACTCAGTAAGAGTAAAATACATACATTTTGGTGGACATGCACAAAAACAACATTGCTGGGACATTAACAAGCAACATACTATTTGCCTAACTATACAATAGTACAATACAGGCAGAGCTCAAAAAACACAGTCAGAGGAGGAGAGACAAGGTGGCAGCAAGAATTAGTGCCTAAATTAATGTTGACAGTGCTGACTATTTGCCACTTCTTTAAGTTACTAAATGACTAAATACTAAATAACTAAATATTTTGTACTCGTTCACATGAACGTTTTCTGATCCGACACTGCTATAGTTAAGATTTGGTTAAGTGCAGGCACAAAAATGACTTGGTTAGGGTTCATGGTTTGGCTTTTGGTCATAGCCAAAAGAACCAAACATAGACTCAAGACATTTTGTCACATGAACCTCGGACAATGGAGTTCGGAGTTCTGGACATAGTTGCCCTTTCACATGTAGCACAACAGGAGATTATCAATGTCATATGCATTTTCACCTCCTGGAAATGCTCCGTTTGGTTTAGGCAAGATGTGGCGTCTGGGTAGAGCATGCATTACGCAGGACATGATGCAGATTATACTGTGGTCACATAGCCAGTTCATAATTTGTTCAACAATTGAGTCTCAGCATCAGCCCTTACCGACAAACGTTCCTGAATCTTGTTGTCTCTCCAGCAAAAAAAATTGTATTACCATTTTCTTGTGAATGACCCTTCTTTGTCTCCCTGTTTGTATTCTTCCAGCATAATTTTTTTTATCTGATGTTATGAAAATCTTAAGGATTATTAACCCTTTCAAGTTGACATTTTGGAGATTTTCGCCTGACAGTCTTGTATTTGTATTTATTCATTAGATAAAAGGTGACACGAGGGAAGAGACAAAGATGCACACACACACACACACACACACACAAAACATGCACTCGCACACACAGCAGCTGGCTGATTGTGGCTACCCCATTAAATTGGTAATAGTGTCCATTGTGTTGTCCCACTTTTTAATTTTGATTTTGGGAGGTGAGTGAAGTCATTATGTTGCAGCCCTCGCTTGGTTTCATGAACAATCCAATGCCCTAGAGACTTTCTCCTCTACACACACACACACACACACACACACACACACACACACACACACACACACAACACACACACACACACACACACACACACACAAACAAACAGCCACACATCAACAATAGATAAGCACACACACATTAATGCACACTTACACGCACATCACAGCGAGTCAGTCCCCTTCCCCCCAGTGATTTGGCCTGCCATTAGGCCCACAAGTTCCAGAGGGTGGCTGAGTGAATGGGGTGTCCCAGACCCACTCAGCATCAGAAACACATCACTTAACCCTGGCGCTCTTACTCGCCTTTGCTTGGCATGAAAAGCCAAAAGCCCTCTCCAGTTAGGCCCTGCCTGTCTTGCCTCTATCGATTTTGTGACAATGGGAAAGTCCAGCATCAAATCAAGTAGCATCATTGTGAGAAAGTTTCAGGTTTTTTTTTGTTTTTTTCTCCTAAAATTAAAGGCTATAGTGGATTCTGCTCTGTCCTCCTCTGCTCCATCCTGTCATGGGGTAAGGTGATATGCAAAGGCTACACAGGATGAAGAAGAGTAGCAAACTAACTGCTAACAAGCCAACAGGCCAAAGCCTTTTAAAGAAAACATGCCAGAATAGCTATGGTGTTCAAACCTTTTCACAGCATTCATGGCATTCATCAGAGAAGCATGTAGCTAACAGTAATTTGCACATAATCATAATTAGAGACCAGCTCTGTGTAATCTGTCACTAACAAAACAACCTAAAAATAAAAGCAATAGGAACTCATGGCATTGCAAAAGAACAAGCAAGTAAAAAATAACAAGTTAAGATATGTTGTGGCTGCAATTCTATCCTATTTGTGCACATTTGATTATTTGTCACCCTCACATGTAACGGCACATAATGAGGAGTGTGGGTTCAGCAGTGATTGGATTAGTTGAGGTTCCGCATCTTTTGACTTCTTCATACTTCTAATGTAGATGGAACTGGCTTTAAAGTGATTACTGTCTTATTTAATCATTTCAGGAAAAATTTGTTCTAATCAATTCTGCGAGTGTGCAGCCAGATGTTTGGAGTTTCTATAATTGAGTTATTTCAGTCAGACAAACAGAGATGTGTTTGGTCTAATTAGACTCCGTTGTCAGGGAAATCAAAATGTCTTCAAGCGGTAGCTGAATGTTTTTAATATGCTATTGAGTGAGGATTCATTTTTAGAATTAATTTCTGATGCAATAAAAACTTGTCTGATCTTTGGATGTTCCTGTTCATCAAGAGCCGTCAGTTATTTCTGTCATAATTCTTTCAAAACAAACTGTTTAGAAAGTACATTGTTTGTCTCTGTTTGATCTTCCCAGAGCAATCAGGCAAGCGCCTGACAGATATTTATAGCACTCTTCCTGAATCTTGGATCAAATTATATTTGTGCAAATGAATGGGCTCTCTACTTCTGACAGTGTATGTGGGGACACAGATGATTTGTGTTGATGTATCCAAGCATCTTATGGCGTTCTCTCAATGTATCCATACATTCAAGGCTTTGAAGGGAACCGTCTTTATTTGGATTGGAATAACGGGCAGATTTTCTTCCTGGCAGCTCTTAGCCTGAGTGACTTCATTACCCCCGTCAGGCTCGCCAAACACTAATTACTCAGTCAGTCCAGCATTGGCAGGTAGTTGCACACATATTGATCAAAGTGGTTAAGGCTGGACTCTCAAGCAGAAATTAATCAGGCATTATTTTTTTGCTGAGAAAATTGCCAATGGTCCCTTCCCTACTTCCTACCCACTTACTTTTGGCACTCTCGCTCGGACCACACACGTCTTAGTACTCTGTCTTTATTATGATCACAACAACACACTTGTAAAGTTTTGTGACTGCATCTTGCATGGTTGTTGCACAGGCACACATCATATCCGCTTCTGTGGTAGTTTCCGCACAGTAGGTGTCTCCAGGACCACATTTTCCATGATGACACATACAGAGACTCACAAGCGTCACTGTCGCAGC
Source organism: Perca fluviatilis (assembly GCF_010015445.1). NCBI lineage: Eukaryota > Metazoa > Chordata > Actinopteri > Perciformes > Percidae > Perca > Perca fluviatilis. The sequence goes on from NC_053120.1 coordinate 30,688,387, forward strand.
TGGTAATGATGCAGAGGCACGTAGGGTAGAAGTCGTTTTAATCACAGTCCAGTCAGTAAAGTCAAAACGTCACAGATGTCTGGATATATCTAATAACTGGGTCTACTACTACTGCCACTGATTACCATGGAGCCAGTTCATATTTTAGCCACAATCACTGTTTGTTGGACACGCAAAGTGTATTTGAAAACAGATTCAATTATATTGTGATTTTAACAAAATAATTCACATATTTTGAGATACCTTCAAAAACATTTAATGCAGTGGATATTCCTTCATCCTGTCGGTCAGATGCATTCTGGGTATAAAGAAAAAGCCAACCCGTTGTCAGAGGGGTCATATTGTGACAACTCTTCAAACCTGATTACATCTCCTTAGACACCAAGAAAGGGGTGAGGCTTTTGTTCTGACTCAGCTTCATAGACATAGAACAATTTTTATAGTCTACTACCATATTATTTCTCCTCATCCTGTGTAAAATGTATAGAGAATACACAGGACGGATACATATCTTATCATGAAAGTTTTATTTCATTTTTTTGTTATCATGTTTCACAAAAATATGTAATCTAATCTAATGACCAAGCAAATTAACTGATTTTTTTTTTGTCAGCATCACAGCTAACATTCTGCAGGAACGCAGGATACACGGAGGTACGAACCAAATGCAAAGTTACGTAAAAGCAAGGCTGTGTCCTAAATCACCTATTTAGGTTAAGTTGTTAGTGTCCAAACCACTGAGTATGATATGTATGCACTATACTAGTGCTAGTGTCCTTAACAAACCCACAATTCAACAACAAAAATGCTAGTGTCCATGTACTGTGCACTACTATTGCCAACAATCCCGCAATGCGTCACATTGTTTGGATGCAAAAATTACAGTCATGCAACATTACATCAGAAGTACAATATGACAATTTGTTTAACAGCTGAAAACAGAACTTAATTTCTCCTTAGGGGACTGTTAAATTAAATTTATTCACATTTCACATAGTTAACGGTCAGTGTTATAATTTGTGCATCTGTCCTGATGTTTTAGTGTGTAAGTTTGGTTAGTGTCTAGAGTTAAAGGTATGTGCTCTGTGGCCCTGTGGATTTATCTGATGTCATTTATGTAGCTTGGTGGGCTGCCAAGAAGCGTCAGCAGCGTTATTAACTGATAATGACAGACCCAGGTGTCGATATGTCCTGTGCTCAGATTTGTAGTGTGGGCATTATCACTGGTTCAGGCCCAGTATATCATCCAAAGGGAGTCAGAAGAGAAGTGTGGTGGGAGAGAGGTACGGATGCCACAACTGTTCTCAGGAAAAAAGGAAATAAATGAAGAAAAAGATGTGAGGCTCCCCTGGTGCCGCTGGAACTTATTTCACATTTTCGTGCACGGACAGTTAATACCTTGCTTTTCCTCCCGTGCTCCTGACCTGAACCTGTGACCTGCCCTTGGTCTCTTATGATACTCCCATGGTCCCCTGCTCAAGGCTGCCGAGCAGGCGGTGCAGCCAGATCCAGGCCTTGTAATTCACAGGCTTCTAGATCGCCTGCCACAGTGTATTGATTTTTGTTTCCCCAATCTCCAGGAGAGAAGCAAAGAAAAGATTAAAAACACTGTCAGTTTGAAGTTGAATAAGAATCCTGCACAGGGGAGATACCTTGGAGAGCAAAGGGTCACATCTGAGGTACGTATATCTCATTATAGGTTCAACCCTTTCTTGGCCTGTAATCCAATTATCAGTACACAGAAACAGCGTAGGGCCAGAAATTTTGACCACAATTATCTACATTTTATTATCGCTAATGAATATAGCAGCCATTTATGTACTAAAGGAGGCTCTGAGTCACATTGCAAATATAATATAATCTCGCTGGTATCTAATATTTTAAGGGTCACTGGACCTTTTCATGACGGCATTTAAAATTCTCATGACACCAGTAATAATGGTTGTCATATGAATTTGAGATCAATTTATGGAGAACCTTAAAATCCTCTCAGGTCTGAACCATTTTTTTTTTCCTGTCTTTGGTTCGCAGGGTCTCCTTGTGTAATAATGCTTGTATAACCTCAACCCTGTTATGTTATGCTATCATTTCTTTCAGGAGATCATGGGCTATCAGGATATGTATGCTGCAGGGATGTCACATGAATGTATAAATTGTTATATGACTATAAAAAGAAAAGTATAAAACTAAACGAATATGGAATCTCACAAAAATGTATTAAATTCACACAGAGAACAATAAAAACAAAATTTTGGCTTTTGAATTGTTATCCCATGTCTTGGCAATCAGGGGAGAAAAAATATAAACTCTGTAACTAACAAAAATATGAAACTATTTTAATTTTTTCCTATAAAAGTCCTTTTTTTTTTACATCAGTAGGTTAAATCACACTCATTTCAACCTTCATTCTGGCATCTCTTTATCTATCTGTCAAGACTCTGCCAGGACCTTCCAATACACAGACACAGTAAATAAGGCCTTCCTGTATGGGCTCTCTATACGCTGAGCAAACTCGATCCCCAAATGACTTTATGTGATTGGTCGACACAGCTGTCGGTGAAGGCGTCACAATCCAAGATAGCACTGGCTAACATCGTTTTTTGGTACAAAAAGATGACTAAATACGGTAAATAGCCATTCAATCGTAGATTTATCGCTCGAATTAGTCGTGCAAAGTCTCGGAAAAGTCAGTGACATTCCAAGCTGCATAACTTAGTTTGTAGGGCTTGTTGTGAAGCTCCAGCTGTTAGCTACAAAGCTCAAAACACAGCTAGAGCCTGGGTTTAAAGCTCACGAAGCAAAAGAGAGATTAGGTGAGTTGATTTTTGGATTCATAATTATTTATCTATTTTACAAAGACTCTGTAATTCCATGATGGATTTGAAAGCTTCTGGATGGCCTCTTGTTGACCTCAAACAGTGCATATCTCTGCTTCTAAAAAAACTAATAAAAGTAATGTAGTTTCAGTGTCGTTTTGGCGTTGCCAGCTTGAGAGGGAAATATTAGTATACAAGTATTTAAAAATACTGTTTAATATTAGTATCTATGATAATTCTGTGACTCATCATATCAAGTGTCTCCAATGTTCCTAATTTTCTATGCAACACAGAAGTATTGCATCACCGTCATATAATTTTTTACATGTTTCAACTGTGAATATAAAAAATAAATTTTACAAATCAGGTAATTTAAATGTACAATATGTAACTTTTCTGCATTAAAATGTCTAAAAACAACCATACCTATGTTATATATTTTTTTGAGTTGTGTAGTTACACTATCCCAAATGTTTCCATCAAATGGCAAACCCAGAGAAATCTGTTATTTTATTTTCAGACACGTCACATTTCATTTAGTCGCCAGTCAGTGGCGTATAACCTTTCACCATTTAGTTACTCGTAACTTCCGTCAAAACACGGGCACCCAGATGCTACGTTCGAGAGTAATTGTAAATCATACAATGTTACAGAAAAAAATACTGGTAACACTGCTTTTTCTGCCAAAAGGCATCATTTTGTGATTAATTACATGCCACTTTGCAACACAGTACTACAGCAGAAACCTTAGGCTATTTATTGATACATATCAATATTAATCCAGCTTAATGTTACTAGCTACAATGTATGTGCTGGTTGACAAGTAGCTAACGTTAATGCTAGCTAATGCTCGGTGGATAACATTATAGGGTTACAACATCAGTCAACACGCTCATAAAGTTATTATTAGTATGATTGTATTGACCATAGCTAAAAGCAGCACTGCGCTAACCCACGAATAAGTTCACTAGTAACTAGTTAACGTTAGCTGTATAGATAGACGATTAATCTAATGCTAATTTAGCCAGCTAGCACACTCCGGTCTGCCTGCCTCACTCCCTCGGCACAAAGAGACTTCATTCGGGATGATAGCTGACAACACAGCCGGGACCTGTAGCAATAGCTAGTTACCATTAGCCCCAGCCGGTGCCGGGTGCTTACGACGCTAACGGCAGTTTAATGAAGCGTCGGGAAACAGAGAATATCAGACCCAGGCATCCTAGTCACAACATCGGCCATCCATAATGTTAGCTAGCTAGCTACGTCTCTGTAAACGCTACCGGTGTTTGTACCTAAAATCTCGTCCCTGCCGAATTTCTCCCCCCTTCACGTATAGCTATCTTTACAGTTAGCTAGCTAAATTAACCCAACAAAAGGTGGGTTAAGCACCAAAACAAATAGCTAAGATTACAGAAAAGCGAAGGGGGAGATCGGGCAGCTGGGAGATGTTCTCTTGCTGCTGACAACGGCAAACAAACATCCTAGCCATCCTGGAGATTCCCTCTGCAATCCCCATCCACACCCGTCTCTCAGCCTCGTTGAGTAGCTAGCTAGCGTTACAACAAACCCCGTCCGTCCGGTAAAATCCAAAAGGTGACATTGGCATGTGAAATATACTGTGATAGTGTGGTTTTAGCTGCTGGCTAATCATTAGCCAGCAGCTAAAACCTGCTAACATTAGCATAATTCCACTAACTTCCTAACGTCATCAAACGTCTGTGTTCCATTGTTTTGGTTGAGAGACACCTAGCGGCAGAAAGTTACATATTGTATGTTTAACTATACATGTAGGCATTTTTAAGAATAATATTGAAATATATTAACATTAAAGCTGCACTAATCGATTTTTATATTAAAGCACTCATATTATGCTCATTTTCAGGTTCATAATTGTATTTAGAGGTTGTACCAGAATAGGTTTATATGGTTTCATTTTCAAAAAACATATTTTTGTTGTACTGCACATTGCTGCAGCTCCTCTTTTCACCCTGTGTATTGAGCTCTCTGTTTTAGCTACAGAGTGAGGCATCTCACTTCTTTTCCATCTTTGTTGGGAGTCGCACATGCGCAGTACCTAGGTAAGCACTGCTAGCTAGTCAGTTGCAGAGTATGAGGCAGTGTTGTAATGTAACGGAGTACAAATACTTCGTTACTGTACTTAAGTAGAAATTTCACGTATCTGTACTTTACTTCGCTATTTAAATTTATGTCAACTTTCACTTTTACTCCACTACATTTCCTAGATAAAATGTATACTTTTACTCCGTTATATTTCCACTAAGCATCTTCGTTACTCGTTACTAAAAAATAAAATTAGAAGAAATGTGTGCGACTGCAATAAGGGGAGGTTTGGCGAATCACTGCTCCTAGATTGCATTACGCACGCTCCGCACGCCGCGCGCTCTATTTCAGCGCTTGTTTGTTGCAAACCGCCATGGAAGCATGAGCACCTACTGGAGGACCTCCCGTTATCGTAGACCACCAGGCTCGACATAAGCAATGGCCCGATGGCCCGGGGCCAGTAAAAACGTATGTCGGGCTGGTTGCAGCCACAGTCACTGGTGTGTGCGTTACACGCAGCACATGTAGCCTACTGACTGGAAACGTTACCGAGGATTATTTACCGCCGATGGCGCAGATGAACTAACGCTACACTCGTTACTGTAAGTAGGTAGCCTACAATAAAACCTCCATGATTAAAGTGTCAATACTTATCAATAACGCACCTACCTGTTCTACAGGCAGAAACACGTAGAAACCCATATCTCAGTCTGCGCTGCCCACTCTCGTCCACCGCGCTGTGCAAACACAGCTCTACTCTGCAAACAGCGACTTTACAAACGAGCTAAAATGAAAGATGTCCGTTTGTAGTCTAACTGTATGTCTTAATTTGCAACCAATCTTGAACTTTGGACAAACTCTTGTAAACGTAGCTGATTTCTAAACGAGCCATCCTCTCGCTGGAGCGGTAAACCTATGGATGTATTTTAAGACCAAAACAAATACACGTGGCTACTTAATATTCACGTGAATGACGCGTTCTTCATTGTTGACGATGTTGCCAGTTGTATTATTTAGCAACAGAATCGTCTTATTTCAAATTAGGCATACAGGACTAATCTGAGATCATTTTCTAGTTAAGTAGCCTATCTAGTTATCATTATGGATTTTCCATGTTTTTAGGGGTTTGCTTACTAATGTAAAAAATATAGCATTAATTTAGTAAGAAAGTGAAAATATCAAGATGACAAGATGATGCGTATTAGGTATAATTTTATTTTCTTTATTTGAATGTAGTTGATGACCCCTGGTCTAGCTTTGCTGCTAATGGCACAACATCCAGTGGCAGTGGCTAGCTTTTGTCCTGCTTTTTTGTCCTTTTCCAATATCACCTATGATATTTCTTTCAGGGCCAGTAAAAATGTAGAAGGGGCCAGCAAAACTCTGATCTACTGGCCCCGGGGGCCAGTGGGGATTTTTTTTTATGTTGAGCCCTGCGACCACCCCAACAATAGTGGTGAACTCGGTGAACAGGGTAGTGGTGAAGATAACGGTAAGCGGTTAGAACTTTTATTGTGAACTATATTGTGGCTTTCTTATAGTAAAGCATAAAGCATATTTAGGGTTCCCATATCTTCTTAATCTCACTCATCAAATCAAAATCGCATTATTTTCTAGGACTTTTCAGGCACAATTATCTTAAGTTCAAAGAACAAACAGCATATTTTTAGAGCTGACATCTATGTACAGAAACATTTCTTGCAAATACGGCCACGGGTGTATGACGTTATCTTCATCACTACCCTGTTCACCGAGTTCACCACTATCGTCGGGGTGGTCGCCGGGCTCAACATAAAAATATTCCCACTGGCCCCGGGGACCGTTAAATCAGAGTTTTGCTGGCCCCTTCTACATTTTTACTGGCCCTGAAAGAAATATCATAGGTGTGATTGGAAAAGGACAAAATAGCAGGAAAATATATGCCGCACCTACTATGAATCTTTAGAAAATGGTTCTAACCCAGCTAGCCACTGGATGTTGTGCCATTAGCAGTAAAGCTAGACCAGGGGTCATCAACTACATTTTTCCAAGGGCCAGAATTTTTTTAAGCAGACACTCCAGGGCCGGACTTTCAAATAAAGAAAATAAAAGTATACCTAATAGCATCTTCTTGTTTGATATTTTCACTTTCTTACTAAATTAATGCTATATTTTTTACATGTATTAGTGTAAGCAAACCCCTAAAAACATGGAAAATCCATAATGATTACTAGATAGGCTACTTAACTAGAAAATGATCTCAGATTAGTCCTGTATGCCTAATTTGAAATAAGACAATTCTGTTCCTAAATAATACAACCCGCAACATCATCAAGATTGACGAACGCGTCATTCACGTGCATATTAAGTAGCCACATGTATTTGTTTTGGTCTTATAATACATCCATAGGTTTACCGCTCCAGCAGAGAGGATGGCTCGTTTAGACAGCAGCTACGTTTACAAGAGTTTGTCCAAAGTTCAAGATTGGTTGCAAATTAAGATAAACAGTTACTATACAAACTGACATCTTTCATTTTAGCTCGTTTGTAAAGTCGCTGTTTGCAGAGTAGAGCTGGGTTTTCACAGCACGGTGGACAAGAGTGGACAGCGCAGACTGAAATATCGGTTTCTACATGTTTCTGCCTGTAGAACAGGTAGGTGGGTTATTGATAAGTATTGACTCTTTAATCATGGAGGTTTTATTGTAGGCTACTTACAGTAACGAGTGTAGCGTTAGTTCATCTGCTACACTGCTGGCCCCGGGCCATCGGGCCATTGCTTATGTCGAGCCCTGGCTGGTCGTCTACAATAATGGGAGGTCCTCCAGTAGGTGCTCGTGCTTCCATGGCGGTTTCAGTTGTGCGTCCTCCTCCTCCTTTAGCAACAAACAAGCGCTGAAATAGAGCGCGCGGCGTGCGGAGTGTGCGTAATGCAATCTAGGAGCAGTGATTCGCCAAACCTCAATTATTGCTGTCGCACACATTTCTTCTAATTTTATTCTTTAGTAACGAGTAACGAAGATGCTTAGTGGAAATATAACGGAGTAAAAGTATACATTTTATCTAGGAAATGTAGTGGAGTAAAAGTGAAAGTTGACATAAATTTAAATAGCGAAGTAAAGTACAGATACGTGAAATTTCTACTTAAGTACAGTAACGAAGTATTTGTACTCCGTTACATTACAACACTGAAAGTGACACACGCTTGTCACGGAAGTACAGGTACGGACAACAGTAGAGCTGTTTGGAACAGTGTTTTCTCTGGAAGGTGGTAAGTCCCTTTGGGGTGGACTTTGGGCTTCTTCACTTTGTAAACCTATAACATGCACAACAAGATATATAACACAATAAAGGAAAGAGAAAAAGCCAAAGAGCATAATATGAGCACTTCAACAACAACTCAAATATATTATGTGAAAGGGCTCAGTTATAGTGAGTTATAGTTATAGTTTATTTTATCTAATCTTATCTTATCTGTCAGATGTCTGCTCTGAGGAGAACCTAGTTGCACATCTAATGAATACATTTTAGATAATTTCCTATATGCACTGTTTAAAAAGAAAGTTAACAAAAGCTGAAAATCTGTGAACTCCAGTGGTTGATGTTCTCAGCCTCCTGCAATGATGTGGAAGTGCACTCCGGGGTGCGACAGGGTATCAAGACGTCACTGTTGGGTTTGGTCAGAGGTGAAACAGACTGTAAACCTTTATCAATAAGAGGTCATCAAAAGAATTATTTTCAGTGTGGTATTAAGTCACTCTTTAATTATAACTTTATAGACAATTTAATCACTGAATAAGCTAGTGGATGTGTAAATCTTGGATTCATGTGATATTGCATGGAAATCTTTTAAAAAGGCTCCATGTCATTCAATTGATTTGGAAAATATATATTCGTTAATATAAGATGACTTTATACCTAAGCCATGAACTATATTTATCTTAATCTAAACAGTAGGCTTAAATAAACAGCCTTTCTTCAAAAAATGACGTTCCCATAAAACTAAACTTCATTCTCAATTATGTCTTGAGGGAAACTTATTTTCTCCCAGATTATGTTTGTTTTTGACAAATCATACATTTCTAATCCAAGTCCACATAACATGACTTTCACCGAGAAGGCCACTGTTCGTGTCCCATGTTAAATCAAAAGTCAATGTTGAGGCAACAAAACCAATTGGTTAGGTTTAGGCAACATAACTACTTGCAGGGTTAAGGAAAAGATCATGGCTTGGGATAAAATAACTAACGTAGTTTAAAGCTCCATTGTGTAATTTTTTTAGTTGATTCTTAGCAAAAACCCCTTTGTTCTTTCACAAATATGTGCTCATTCATGTGTAATTACTTCCACCAACTAATCAAAGTATTCTCGTACGCGTAGAATCTGCCATTCAGAATAATTCAGAATACATACGAGCGACTCGCTCGAATGACGCCCACAACATGATTGTTCATACTGCTCAGAGAAATCTATATATTTATATATATATATATTATTTTAATTTTTTATTTTTTTAAAGATTACATTAAAGGCTTTTCCACCTTTAATGTTGACAGGACAGCTAGGTGAGAAAGGGGAGAGAGAGGGGGAAGACATGCAGGAAATCGTCATATACAATACAGGTCAGATTCGAACCCTGGACCTCTGCGTCAAGGCATAAACCTCTAAGTATATGTGCGCCTGCTCTACCCACTGAGCAGCCTGGCCACAGAGAAATATATTAAAAACACAAACCTCCGTTGCTTCTCTCCTACGCTGTAAATATTGCCTATAGATTAATAGTGTACTATTAATCTCGTACAATATACAGAATAACAATAGCACTGATACTTTACTAACATTAGCTTGCATATGTTTGGGAACCTGATAGCTGATGTTAGCAATGAAATGGTACCAAAATAACGTAAAACTATTATTACACTGGAAGGAACATTCACGGACGAAGTCGTACTTCTTGGAATAATACGGCCTTTAAGTTACATATGTAAGTTAAGTACGTTACGTACGTTAAGTTACATACGTAAGTTAAAATAAGTCAACATTGACTTTTGGTTTCACACTTGATATGAACAGTGGTCTTCTTGGTGAAAGTCGCAGACTTAAATTAGAAACTTATTTCGGATATGTCAAAAACAAACATGAAAATGTTTCCCTTGAAACGTAATTGAGAATGCAGTTTAGTTGAATGGGAACCTACGTTTTTTATGAGACAGGGATAAAATAAATGATACATTACTCAAACAATTCTATAAAACAACATCATAAAATTAATCTGAGGCAGAGTGCCAACAAAGAGGTGTGTGTGAGGAGTGTGTGTGTGTGTGCCTGAGTGTGCATGTGTAGCTGGCATTTTGATCATTGCAGTCAGGCCCTATTCATCTCAGCGGTGTTGAAAAGGCTCCTTATTGGCCCTGACCCTACATGAAATATTGTCTTATCAGCTGGGCTGAGTTGCCATAAGGCATTAGGGCTGGCACATTTCTCCAGCTCCCCTCCCTAACAATCCCCATCCACTGGAAAGAGATCACAAATACAGTGCTGTCACTCTCTGTCCACTTTGTTTACTTGATTTCTATCTATCTATGGTCAAAGCAAGGATGTCAAATCAAGTCAGTCTCTATGGATGTCTTTTAAATATTCATCATAAAGTAGGATAACTTTATTGAAAATTTTAAGGAGGGATGCTTCCTTTCCAGTCTTCACAGATAGAATTTAAATACCACAAGTAACAGGATTAAATGTATATACGAGTTTTACAGTAACACAGACTGTACTTGGAACATTGCACATACAGGTGATAACTCTAATAAAAGATGACAGAAGACATAAGAAAACAAATTACTGGATGACAATTTCCTCAGATGCTGTCACCCAAGGTTCAAATGGCAGGCACTGTGTTCTATTATTTATTGAGTTAGTTGATGAAATGTCATCTTTGATGATGTGATGTTCACAGGGAAGGCTGACGTCTGACACGCATTGCCATAGCCTTGCCAACAACATGTAGTCTTCTTTAAATATTGAAGACTTACATAAAGAGTAACAGGGAGTCCTTTGTGCTGCGTGTCATTATTATACACATGTTGGCTGGTGTAAATTAATTGGCAGGAAATGGGTTACCTTTCAGAAATAGCACCTGTGTAGCGGTTTCCCAAAAAGATACTGATATTAAACAGATCACTATGTCCTTATGTGCACTGCTTTATATTGCAGTGGTTTTATGTAGTGTAGCCTACAGTATTTGCATGGATATAATGCTTATGAGTTATCTAAATTTGCATCATTTGAAAATATATAGATTTTGTGACTCATCATTGTCATTGTTTTGGGCTAAATTATGAGCATTTAAGGTCTCATACCACCAAATATTGACCACTAGCATTACATTACACAATCAATTTATTGAATTTAGTAAATGTTACAGGATACACAGCACCATCAGAAATTTCCACAATTTACAGATCATGATATTGTATTTTGCCCTCAGCCAACTTCACAAGCTTAAATTCTTGCACAGTATGCCAGGCCTCCTCAAAGGGCATATTAGTGTTTGCTGTTGCATATTAATTTAGCATTCAGAATGACTGACTGGATACAATCCACCATGCTGCTTTATGCCTTCTTCTCATACCCTGGAGGGGTAATATTGCAGGATTATGAGTCCTGTGTGTTATATTTATACATCCCCCTCTTTCTACTCCATTTTTATCTCAAGCAATTATGTCTTTCACCCCCATCAATCTGTCACTCAACATCTACTTATACCCATCACACTGTTTTGCCGGGAGACTTGTCTGTTCTGTGCTAAACACTTGACATTTTGATCAATCCTCATTTACTTTTCTTCACATGATCAGCTGTGGTTTGAAGAATGAAGAGAGGATTGTTAGGTGTAAGTAGGTAAAATCAAATCACATGTAGTAGGCTTCGCATTTGATTTGAATAGGCATTGCATTCAAGCAAGTTAAAGGAGCTGATGGGATTGCACAAATAAAACTGACTGATTGAACTGACATTGCTGAAAAGGTGAAGAAACATACTTCCTTTGTTGCTATTAGCCAAAAGCTACATTCAGCATTTACATCATGCTCAACAGTCTCATTGAAGAGTTATTTTTTTCCATGTTGACAGGTCTCCATATGGCTGTACAGGTGTGAGGGGAGAATATGTGAGGAATCTATCACTACTGTACTGCAGCGGCGCTAGTTATTTTTGTTTGTCCCGTCCTCTTTGGTGGAACACAGGGGGCTCAGGGAGCGCACTGAGCGGAAAATGTGTGAGCGGAGGATCAATGGAAAAATGCATAAAATGTGCATGTGCGTAAAAGAAGACAATCTGCAAACAAAACACACACACACACACACCTTCACATCATAAGCACACACACGCAGCTAACATTATAAATACGCAGAATAAGCCCAGGTGGATTTGGTGCAAGCTGTTTTCACTGGCAGCATCCTCCCCCTCCCCAGTCCCCCCACATCCCCATCCCAGCCCTGTTCAGCAAAGCTGTCACAGCGGCAGCACTCATAATGAAGGGTAAAATATTTTATTCAGATTTATTAATTTGAAAATGAAGCATGCCTGTCGACAGAGGGACAGTTCTTCTCAATCTGTCAACGCGGAGCCACTCGGCGCTGACACCGGGATTCATTTGTCTTGTCGGCTCTGACAGTCGGATTCTCCCAGTGCTCTACGGAGAGGGATCGCCCAGGGATTTTTTGAGTTGGATAAAACACATTCCGACAAGGAACAGCCTCTTTATTAATGCAAATTAGGACAGAAAAATTCCAGCAACAGCTACTTGGCTCCAGAGCCCTGGCTCTATTCTCTCTTTCTTTTTTTTGGGGGGGTTTAATAAAAGCAGTCTTGGAGTGTTTGTGAGAATAGGGCCTTCAGGAGGACCTGTCACACCGCAGCTGTGACACTCTCCACACACATGGGACCTAGACCAAATTTTTGAGCTTTTTCTGCAATGTTAGGTGTCCTCTTCAGGTATAATATCTTGCGTCACAACAATGGGTATTTCTTACATTTTGTACTTTTCTTAAATACCAGAACCAGAAGATTAAATTCCCAATGACTTTTATATTTACTCACAGCATGCACACAAGCATTAATTAGGGTTAACCTTTTGAATTTCGTAATGAGTCCATGTTATTTAAACACACTGCCCTCTATTTTAGATTGTACTTTGCATTTGGATTTATTTCTTTTTTGGTCTCTGTGTGTCTATTTAGACCAGAGGCCAGGAATCTCACGAACTGTGCCTGACTTGTGCTTGCCTGAATGAATGCAGGCGAGTTGTTTTTTTATTTCGCCGAGAGTCCTTTGACATTTATCTCTCTTCACCTGCTCCATGACTGTAATTCCAACTGACAGGGTCTCTTCTTTCTCTTCCTTCTCTGTCTTTCTGTCTGTCCTTTCTCCCCCTTCCTCCGTCTCTTCTTCCATCCCCCTCTAAGCTCGTATTTCTTTCTCCTTCAGACCTCGCTGCAGCTTCGGATATGTGCATCCTAACCCTGGCCACTGTTGGCACTACACATAAAATTGAAGCTGGTGTGCTGTGGGACCTTTAAAAAGGAAATGCTGTCAGTCAGAAACATTTGACGGGAGCCAGCACAAGATGGGGCGGCAAAGGTGCTCCCTTATAATGTTTAAAATGGGACGGCCTTTCCAATCTACTTAAATGGACGAGATACGGAAGGAGCGCGTGCTGCCACTTAAGCTCTACGCTAGTGCTCAGATTAGTTAACTGCTTATCATCTGGAACAAGGTAGAGGTTGTATTTCACTCAAGCAGACAGCAGGCATCACTTATTCAGAGTCCTCCCACTGTCAATATACTGTAATAGAGAAGGGCTTCTCTTCGGCCTCTTGCAGTGTGGGTTTACTTTTTCTAGAAGATAGATGTAGACCATATGTAACCACCCCAGACTGTAGCTATTTCTGAGAGGCTGCTGCTGCAAAAATTTGAAAAAAAATGTCAGTGAGAGAAGTAGCTGTTTTAATTTGTTTTGATCCTGTGCATTGGCCAGCTCTTAAGGGAAAAGTCACCTGCATTGCAATTGGCTTCAATGCTTGACCTCACATCAGTTCATTAACCTGGCAATAAAAGAAGCCCTTATTCTGCCGGAACTGCACCCGGTCTGCCCATTTGAAAACTATCTCACTTCCACAATCCCATCTTCCCCAGAGTAAATGCCTGTGCTAGCCACCCACTTCACTTATCAATTGCCTTCATAATTTTAAAAGCCTTTTTTATGTTGTTGTTTTTCTCTCATATAGTAAATGGAGCCATAATTTAATATTTTAATGCATGTTAATGTGTTGTTTAACCTTCTAGCAACAATCAGGCGTCTCTAAAAGGTTAACCTTGATCGTGAGCCAGCGCAGACAGCAGCACAATAACGCGTCAATCTTTGAAAAACATCTCTGTCTAATGGATTAGTGGTTGATTGCACAGCCCCATCTCGAGGTAGATGCAGTATATATTGGATAGGCATTAAAACAAGCATTTCTCAATTTTCTTGCTGCCGGCCCTCAGGGTCAATGGATCGCTAGGGCAACAAAATGCTGAGTCAATGCTTGCCTCCTAATTTATCTTGGGGTTTGATTATAGCTTAATTTCAAGTCTCCAGCAGCCCACTAGCAGCGCACCAGCTCAAACATTAAACAGGTTGGATGTAAAAGAAAGGCGGGATCTCTTCAAAGTTCAGTTAAGAGATCTTTTCCCTTTTATTATACCTCACTGGTTAGAGTATAAGGTATTGTGAAAGCATGCCAGACCTGCACTGACATGAGGTAAACAAAAAGTAATATGACAGGTGGCTAAACAAAAGTGAATGAAAAAAGTGAATGAGAGAAAGGGCATGCAGCTACTGGTGTGTGAAGGGTAACTAGACTGTCAGTAACCTTTATGTGATGGGCTGACATTGTATCTATCACATTAAGGATTGGTCAGGTGGAAAACACTGATAATGCACAGCTTAATGTCTTGCTCTAAAAGGAGGAATTCTATTTCAGTAATTCATTTTGACCTGAGGTAGTTCATTTTGTGTGAGTCACTGCACTGGATTTCTAATTATACAGTTTGAGACAGTTTAAAGCCTTTTTAACATGCTTCAAAGGAAGTGCTTGTCAGATTGTCTATCAGCATGTTAAACCCTCTTTCCCAATCTTAGGATCAGAGTAAAATGCATAACAATGCTATGATATGCAAATAAATTTTCCTAATTAAAATAGAATTGTTGTTTTGTTTTTGGGGTTGTTGTTTTTTTGATTGTTTTTTGCTTGTTTTGGTCTGTTCTGCTCAGATGCTGACCCTTTATGGGGCTAAAACAGTCTCATGAGTATTTGCAACTTGTAAAACACAATGCACAAGTGACTCATATCCGTACATCTGTTTTGTATCTGTGCCTCTAATTTGTGACTTGTGAAACTCAATGCAGAAATGAATGCAGAGCGATTTGTATCCACAAGCACAATTCACAAATGAATATAGAGCGATTTGTATCTGCAAACACAATTCACAAATGAATGCAGAGTAATTTGTATCCGCAAATGCGTATCTGTGTCCGTGTGTCTAATTTGTAACTCATATTTCATCATTTGTAAATTAACTTAGTATTTTTCAATGTAATTATATTTTGTAAATCTCCTTCTATCTTATGTGGGTACTTTTGAGACTGTTTGTGCACGCCGTTGTTGTCACAAACAATTCATGTCTCAAGTGCCGATCCCAGCACTCTCCAGTAGATGGCGGTAATGCAACACTTATGGATGCCGACCGCTGTTAAACTACATGAGTTCTATAGCCGCTTTCCAACCGGAGGGATTTTTGCAGTTCCTAGAACATAAAATGCCTAGAACCCTTTTTTTCTCGTGTTCCGACTGGACCAATTTGGGGATTTTTACGTTCCTCTGGCCACAGTTCGTGTAACTCTTTCAGCTCCTACTTCAGGGCAGGGTCTTTTCGCTGCTCCCCTTTCAGCATAGGAACCTAGGTCAACGAGGGTCTGGTTTCCGGTACAGACAGAGCAACACCGGGACAATTTAAAAAAATTTCGCCATCTTATTCATCACTAAATTCACTTCTGACAATGTTTTAAGCGAGAAATTAACTGTTTAGCTTTCAAATATAAGCAGTCTTGCGAAAATTTTATTTCACCGTTGACGGTTCGTTTGTTTAAATATCACAACACGTGTCCATTATATGATTAACGGGAACCTGTGGTTAACTGTCTTTTCGGAGTTAAACTCCACAGTGACAGTGTGCTACTTTTTGGAGCGTGTTAACGTTCACGTTCTTGTACAGCTTGAACAGCGATGCTAACTTAGCTTGTTAAAGTTAGCCCTGTAACATGGGCTTTGCCTGGTCTTTGTATGGAATTGGCAGTCTGATATATTATTAAGCGCTGCTGAAACTGTTAGTGGGCCCAGTTGTAAAGCTAATGAATATATTTGGTATCATATGAAACTAGATGATCTAAGGAATCAATTGATGATGTTGCAAGTTAAACTATAAAGAATTTAAATTTAACATTTTCTCGACATATTGTAACCATGTTTATTAGTACAGTAATTGCCACACACCGGGTTAAATACATGCTGCTCCTTTATTCAGGACTAAATGTTTGTGCAAAAAACGGCAAGTTTAATCGGTGACAAAAACGGCGCAGAAAAACAACAAATATATTTACATTGAAAAATACTGAGTTCATTTACAAATGAAGAAATACGAGTTACAAATTAAACGCATGGCACCGGTGCCTTAACGACTGTTATCTACCAGACTGAATTGCAATGCGGATTTTGGTGCCACTGAAATGCCTGCTCTTCTCTCCGATGCTCCGAAAACAGACGTTAGAGGCAACCTTAATGTGTCACCTTTTTCAACCCTTCTGAGTTTGCAGGTATGATTATACAAACAAGTTAGTTTGAAGCATACTGAGACCTTTAGTCTTCCTCTTGTGTAGATCAGTGGATCACTAAGTACATTTACTCAAGTACTGTACTTAAGTACAAATTTAAAGTACTTATACTTTAATTGAGTCTTTTTTTACATGCCCCGTTCTACTTCTACTACACTACATTTCAGAGAGAAATATTGTACTTTTTACTCTACTACATTAATCTGACATTTTTAGTTACTAGTTACTTTACAAATTAAGATTTTTGCACACAAAACACATGTACTTTATAAAATACTATGTTTTATTATAAATTAAACTACCGAACAATAAATAGACCTACAAGTACAGTTGAAATGATTAGACATAAAGACTGATTGACAGAACTATTCTGATTGTTTCCAGTTTCTAAAATGTGAGGATTTTTCTGCATTAATACTTTTAGTACTTTAAGTAGATTTTCCTGATGATACTTATATACTTTTACTTAAGTAACATTTTTAATGCAGAACCTTTACTTGCAACATCATTTTTACAGTGTGGTATTAGTACTTTTATGTAAGTAAATAAAACCACTGGTGTAGATCCACAAAATTGGTGCATAACTATAAGCTCTGATATTATAACATGACCTCTGTTTGGCAAAACATGGTAGGTAATTTGCGGTGACATTTTTACTTGACAATTAAGATTAAGATCACAGATCACCTTGGCAATTATTGCAAATTAGTAGAGGTCCTCAGGTAACTAGTCCTGCGCGAAAAGGGCTGAAGATGAGAAGATCAATACCGCTCTCATGTCTGTGTGGTAAATATGAAGCTACCACCAGCAGCTTAGCTTATCACAAACACTGGAAGCAGGGGGAAACAGCTAGCCTGGCTCTGTCCAAGGGTTACAAAATCTGACTACCAGCACTTCTAAAACATATTTCATTTGTTTAATGCATATATAAAGTGAAAAAACCCTTGGCCTTTGTCGCAGGAGTAGTGTATCTGTTTATCTGCTGGTTGTGTCCCAAGTTTCCTCAATTTATCCACCCATCCTTACATTTGTCTTCATCCTCGTTCTGTGAGATGCATGTGAGAGGCCTGGGATACACTGCTGTGACAGTGGTTGAGCAATGGGCCTGTCTTGTTCTGGGGCCCCTGGTGAAGCACACTTCCTCTTTGTTCTGTGATGTATTGATCCATTCAGACCTCCTCCCGAATGTACTCCATTGGTGCTTGCTCTGCTCAAACCAGCTTGTACCATGGATCGGTCACACACAGCAGCAAGAAACAGAGCTGCCACAAACCCAGCCTTTAAAGACTTTATTTTCTACTCAGCTGTAATGACTTAATGAGCCATTCTGTACACGTTAAATCCTGTACATGTTATAGTACTGTCCACTTTAAAGTAATTTTTACTGTCTGTTATGTCATCTGCATTCTTGAAAGACTTAATGTCAGGGTTGGTAATGTTGAAAAGCTAGCAAGATTTGAAAGTATCATCTCTGTCTAACCACTCCCCCTGCCCTCGGGGCTCCGACCCACACACAGACATAGACAAGCCCTGCTGCGTAGCTGTTTCACTACTGAACTACTACTATTGTTAGCAATACAGCGACGACGCGCACAGGAGGGGTAGAGTACGCACAGTGGGGCAAAGAGGCATTTCATTGGCTCTCTCCCAGCCGTACCGCGAGGCAGTGATTGGTGGCCATTTTTAAAGGATTACAGAAGCTACAGATGACGGATCTTTTTCGCTCCTTTTTCAGCGCCCATAGTTATTTAATAAGTTATTTGCTGTTGGGGTGTAAAGACCATTTCAAGAAATGTATAAAAAAGTGTATATTGAAAATAGTTACCAACCCTTTCTTAAATGGTTTGTATGGAAGAATGAATGAAAGTACAGAAATTATTGTCTCTTCCATGTCTCCACATGTATCTTAGCACTCTTAGTTATTCTTAACCGGTGGGCCATGGAAAGGTTTGCAAAGGGTGGGAAAATCTCCCTAAAATGTCCAAGGGAAGTTAAGCTTGGAAATTGTTTGCACAATTTCAATAAAGAAATTGGACCATTTAATAGTGAACTTATTTCGGGGTGAAATACAAATAAAAAAACAAGCTAAGTCTTATGGCATGTTTTGGTTAAAAGTAGTTAAAAGCCCATTTAATTAAATTGTAAGAATGCACTGCATTCAGCAGCATACTCTTCTCATAAATTGTTTATTATATTACTGGAGTTAATATATTTTATATGATATTTCAGTTAACCAGCAACACGGCTGCCAACTTTTCAATTAAGTTTGGAGTGAGATAGTAAAATAACTGACAGTTTGATGAATAATATGACAATTTGAATATGAGATAATTATGAATGTTATAATGTAATTTGAGCTAACCTTCACTTTATAATTTTTTGTCATTCTGAAGATTACAAACAAGAAAACATGTAATTCATAGCAATTAAAAAATATATTATTACATATTATATAAGTTACTAGCTAGGCTACCTAGCTAAACTGTCGCTGAAATGCAAAAGTCCTTCAGCTGTTAGCAGACGGCTTCAAGTACATTACTATAAGACTGGAGTAGGGCTGAACTTGATTTGCATGCAGTGTTGGAAAACAAAGACAGATGCAATCAGATTTATGATGTTATGATGTGGCTAACAGAGACCATTTATGTGTCTAAGTGTGAACAAAAGTTTATTAAATCACATCTGGATTTTAGCCAGATATAAGACACTTAAAATGACAAGTACAAATGGGGCCTAACTGTCCTGTGATAGACTGGCAACAAGTCCACAGGGCCCCAGGCCTAACCCTGCAAAACCTGCAAATGATATGTTGTTCAGAAAATAGAATAGACATACACAAATAAATAAATATATTAATAAAAATATGTGAAAT
Organism: Perca fluviatilis; assembly: GCF_010015445.1. NCBI lineage: Eukaryota > Metazoa > Chordata > Actinopteri > Perciformes > Percidae > Perca > Perca fluviatilis. Next base: position 30,708,047 of record NC_053120.1, read on the forward strand.
CTTTTTTTAATGAAACAAAAACAACCACAAAAAAGTAAGAAATCTGTAAATCTAGAAATAAATGAACCCCTCTTTACCACAACCCAGGCTTTACTCTCCTTCAGAAACATTATTTTTCCTGCTGTGACTAAGATCAGACAATAATAAAGTTGGGATAACCTATAAAAAGGTATGGCTGCATATTTAAGGTAAAACAGATTAGGCCCCTAAAGTAAACAAATAAATCCTAAATAGATGTAACAAATAATATAATTTTGAATTAACTAATTACACAATTCATTCATTTCTTTGTAGATTTTCTTTAGTCAGCTAATTTCCAGTCAGGTTTTGTCCACTGCCCAGTACCAGTGTCCTGGAGGATCTACAGTGCAGAGGTGTGAGGGCCAAAGCTGCTGTTCTGTCCTACACCTGGACGTTATATTTGCCACTGCTGTTCGAGTCTGCCTTTGTTACTTTTAATAACTGTGACTGTATCACATAATCCAACCAATGTCTACTCTACTCTGGCATGAGAAATTCATGTATTCAGCACCATGCTCCATAATATATTGCTTACGTCTTCACTGAAAATTAAGCATTTCACAGGACCTCTATGAGCATTTGCTGTTTTATCACTAGTGAGTGCACTGATCATGCATCAGCCTGGTAATGAATGGATGAAGATCACTGCCAGCTCTGGGATTAGTTTGCCTTGCCATGTTGCCTGAACGTATCAGCATATATTTAGATTTCTAAATGCCCTGCTATGTGACTTAACAGATGTTGGGGAGTCATATGGATGTTGGTGTAACAGAGACCCCCTTAGGTATTCTCATTATTCTACTACCAGGCAGATGGCAGGGAAACTTACCACACCACACCATTATCCATCATACATATTCTGCTCCCAATTTACATAGCCGGTGCATCACAGGAGTTTCTACAGGGAGAGTAGCTAGATGCAGGATTGCACTGCAGCTCTACTTGAGGTTTAGGAAGACAGTCTGAGATGTCACTGCCACTACACCTCAAACTCAAATATGCTAATAGTTGTACAGAGGAATTCCAATGGGTGCATCCCAGTTGTATATTTTGAATTAAGGAAGAAAACCTGCAGCTTGATGATTTTTAAATAGTTTAATATCAATCCAAAAATGTTTTGCTATGAAAACAGCCTTAATAAGATGGTAAAATAGTGGCTTTTATTTTACTTGGAGTGGTTGCATATATAGCCTGTCACTCATCAGTACCTCAAGTTTCAGAATTGCTAGCATTTCAAAATTGCTGCAAAATGAACGAGCCATTCAACCTCAAATTAGTAAACTAATTTTGTCATTTAACCCTCTGGGGTCTAAGCCATTTTTCCAATATTTGGGTCGACTGGTTTCCTTTTGTAATAATGCTTGTATAACCTCAACCCAATAATGCACAATCAAGTTATAGACATAATTTCTTTTCAGGACAACCTGGGCTATTGAGATATTTATGCTGCAAGGATGTCACATGAATGTATAAATTGTTATATGACTATAAAGACAAAATACTAAACAGAAATTGAACTCAAATTTTTCTCCCAAGTCTTGGCAAGCAGCGGAAACAGAAATAAATACTGTAACAAACACAAACAAAAAACTACTTAGATTTTTTCGATACGCTTTTATCCAAAGAGTTAGTTCCTGTGTACTAAAAGACTTCAGGAGACCAAATCACACTCATTCACACATCCAGGGCTGCCTGAATGATCTGCAGCTCTGCTACATACGCTCACAAGCTACATACAAGGCCCTTCTGCTTGTAACAAGTTAGGGTTATCTATTGGCTGAGCGATCTGCCTTTTTCAGGAGAGGAGCCTGGTAGCTTAAGGCTCTGGCTCCCATTCTACTTTTAGAGACTCTAGGTACCACAAGTAACTCTGCATTCTGGGAGCACAGTGCTCTAGTGGGACAATAAGGTACTAAGAGCTCTTCTAGATATGATGGTGCTTGACCATTTAGAGCTTTGTAGGTCAGGAGAAGGATTTTAAATTCAATCCTGAATTTTACAGGAAGCCAATGCAGAGAAGCTAATACAAGTGAAATATGATCTCTTTTCTTAGTTCTTGTCAGAACACGCGCTGCAGCATTCTGGATCAGCTGGACAGTCTTAAGGGACTTATTTGAGCAACCTGGCAGTAGGGAATTACAATAGTCCAGCCTGGAAGTAAGAAATGCATGGACTAGTTTTTCAGCATCATTTTGAGACAGGATATTCCTAATTTTGGCAATGTTACAAAGATAAAAAAGGCTGTTCTTGAGGTTTGTTTTAGAAGGGCAATAAAGGATATGTCCTGATCAAAAATAACTCCTAGATTTCTGACAGTAGTGCTGGAGGCCAGGGCAATACAATCCAGAGTAGCTATATCTTTAGATAATGAGGTTCGGAGGTGTTTAGGGCCCAGCACAATAACTTCAGTTTTGTTAGAGTTTAACATCAGAAAATTGTAGGTCATCCAGGATTTTATATCTTTAATGCATGCTTGAAGTTTAGCTAACTGACTGGTTTCGTCTGGTTTGATTGATAAATATAATTGGGTGTCATCCGCATAACAGTGAAAGTTAATTGAGTGTTTCCTAATAATACTACCAAGAGGAAGCATATATATATTAGGGGTGGTACGGTTCATGAAAAAACACCCGAACCGCTCGGTTCGCTAGTCTCGGTTCGGAGCATGTGTGTACCGCACGGTTCGTCAGTACACTGTTAATGTGCACTAACCTCTTACTGCCGTAGTGCCCACTTTCGACACCTATGTTAAAACACTTACGGGAAATGACGAGCGGGATGGGCGTGACAAACGCAACCCATGGCAGCTGATTGGACGATTGCGTCACATGGGTCTGGCTGGTCCCAAATTTCAAAGCCAGACTGTCATGGCGGCTCGTTCAGAATACGATCTCATATTGTACTAAAATAGTTTACCGAAACGTGTTTCTGAAAACATTTTAAGCGAGAAATAGGCCATGCAGTTGCTGAATCTGTCTTCATTTCAGATCGACAAAGGTCAGTTTAAAAGATTTTCATCAGATTTTGAGAGACACCGAGCCGACCGCTCCTCAAGTGGAGTGGGGTGCCGCTGCAGGTCACGTCACGTCACCTGCAGAAATGTCAAGTGGGAGAGAGGCTGGCCAGAGCTGGAGGATGCGCCAGCGTCGTTTATAGTCTGGTGTGTGGGAACATTTTGGATTTCATGTTACCTATGATGAAATATAACAATATAGAACTGCCACTGTGTGCACGTTTTGTGCAACATGCATTCAATATGCTAATTTTAGCTATATACTGAAGTATATTCTGGAGTGATAAAGAAAAAATAAGAACCGTACTGAACCGAAAACCGTGACCCTAAAACCGTGATACGAACCGAACCGTGGGTTTTGTGAACCGTACCACCCCTAATATATATGGAGAATAGAATTGGTCCAAGCACTGAGCCTTGTGGAACACCATGGCTAACTTTAGCTTACTTGGAGGATTTATCATTAACATTAACAAATTGAGATTGATTAGAGAAACAGGACTTAAGCCAGCTTAGTGCGATTCCTTTAATGCCAACTAAGTCTTCCAATCTCTGTAACGGGATTGTATGGTCAATAGTGTCAAATGCAGCACTAAGATCTAGTAAAACAATTATGGAGACAAGTCCCTCGTATGCAACGATTAGAAGGTCGTTAGTAATTTTCACCAGTGCCATCTCTGTGCTATGATGCTTTCTAAATCCTGATTGAAAGTCATGAAATAAACTATTGCTATGTAGAAAATCACATAACTGATTAGCAACTACCGTCTCAAGGATCTTGGAGCGAAAGGGAAGGTTAGATATAGGTATATAGTTTGCTAAGACCTCAGGATCGAGGGTGGGTTTTTTCAGAAGAGGTTTTATCACAGCTACTTTAAATGACTGCAGTACATAACCTGTTAATAAAGACATATTGATCATATCTAGTAATGAAGTGTTAACCACGGGTAACGCTTCTTTGAGTAACCTCGTTGGGATGGGGTCTAAGAGACAGGTAGATGGCTTAGCTGAAGATACCTTTAACATTAATTGTTGAAGGTCTATAGGATAAAAGCAGTCTAAGTCAGGTCTAGTCGTTCTTTCTAGCAGTCCTGTGTTTAAAGGTGAACCGTTAGAAGTTGAGGGCAAAAGGTGATGGATTTTATCTCTAATTGTTATAATTTTATCATTAAAGAAGCTCATGAAGTCGTCACTACTCAGAGCTTTAGGACTAGATGGCTCATTAGAGCTGTGACTCTCTGTCAGCCTGGCTACAGTGCTGAAAAGAAACCTTGGGTTGTTCTTATTTTCTTCTATTAATGATGAGTAAAAGTCTGATCTGGCATTTCTGAGGGCCTTCCTATCGGTTTTGAGACTGTCTTGCAAATCCAAATGAGATTCTTCCAGTTTGGTGGAACGCCATTTACTTTCAAGTTTTCGCGAGATTTGTTTTAATTTGGGAGTTTGGGAGTTATACCAAGGTGCTAGTTTTCTTTTCTTCATCATCTTCTTTTTGAGGGGAGCAACAGAGTCTAAAGTCGTCCATAAGCAGGTCGTAGCACCGTCTACAAATGTATCAATTTGGGAGGGACTAGGGACCTAGGCCTTTAACATAAAGGTCCTCTGTTATATTAAAGAATGACATTGAGTTAAATGCTGTTGGAATATCTTCCTTAAATTTAGCTATAGCACTGTCAGATAGGCATCTAGTGTAGAAGCTTTTATCTAATTTAGTATAGTCAGGTAGTAAGAATTCGAAAGTAATTAAAGAATGGTCTGATAAAACCGGATTCTGCGGAAATATTATTAAATCCTCAATTTCAATACCATATGCCAGCACAAGGTCGAGGGTGTGGTTAAAACAGTGTGTCGCCTTATGCACACTGACTGAAACCGATTGAATCTAATTGTGAGTTGAAAGCAGTACTAATGCTATCATTGTCAACATCAACATGGATATTAAAATCACCTACAATAAGTACTTTGCCTTTTAGGACTACACTGATAAAAACTCTGAGAATTCCGATAAAAATTCAGAATACGGACCTGGAGCTCGGTAAATAACAACGAATATAATTGGCTGTAATGTTTTCCATTTTGGATGTTGAAGATTAAGAACAAGACTTTCAAACGAGTTATAATTTAGTTTAGGTTTAGGATTAATTAACAGGCTTGAATCAAAGATGGCTGCAACTCCCCCTCCTTGTCCTGAGCCTCGAGGAATTTGAGTATTAATATGACTGGGAGGAGTGGCTTCATTTAGACTAACATATTCTTCATGGCCCAGCCAGGTTTCAGTAAGACAGAATAAATCAATTTGATTATCTGATATCAATTTGTTTACCAATACTGCTTTAGAAGACAGAGATCTAATATTTAATAGTCCACATCTAATTTTCCTATTTTGTTCTATCATTGCAGTGGTTGTTTTAATTCCAATTAGGTTGTTAAGTATAGCCCCTCTTTTGTTTACCTTTGATTTAACCGATCTGAGTCGGGGGAAAGACACCGTGGTTATTAGACTATGAGTGATCGACTGCTCCAACGGAAGCACAGAGGGGCGCGTAGCACTGCACCTCTGATTACTAATATCAAACTTGGGATGTCATGGTTTATGGCCGATAATAGACTCGGTCAGATTTTTTTATATGAGAGCGGCTCCGTCCCAGGTGGGATGAATACCGTCTCTCTCAATCAGACCAGGCTTTCCCCAGAACGCCCCCCAGTTATTCACATAGCCCACATCATTAGCTGGGCACCATTCCGACAACCAGCGGTTGAAGGATGACATGCGGCTGTACATTTAATCACTGATCAGATTTGGCAGGGGTCCAGAGAAAACTACTGAGTCCGACATTGTCTTTGGATATGCACAAAGTGACTCAACATTAATTTTAGTGATCTCCAATTTACATAATCGGGTATCATTACCACCTACGTGAAATATAATCTTACTGTATTTACGGTTCTTTTTAGCCAGCAGCTTTAGATGGGATTCTATATCGCCCGCTCTGGCCCCGGGGACACATCTGACCGCAGCCGCTGGGGCCGCCGGCTTCACATATCGCAGTATAGAGCTCCCAATAACCAGAATTGGCTTCTCAGCGGGTGTATCACTGAGTAGGGAGAAACTGTTAGAGAGGCGAAGATGCTCCGGTTTAGAGCAACCGCCGTCATGTGCACTCGCTTGTTTAGATCTAACGCTAGGCTTCCCTCGGACAGTAACCCACTCTGCTGGGGGACTGCTAGCAGAAGCTACAGTATGTTGGCCCGCACCAGCTACGTGGCGCTGGCTAGCTACGGAAGCATACGATTCTGATTCCATGGTGTGGAGCCTTGCCTCAAACTCACTAAGCCTTGCCTCCAGAGCAGCGAATATACTACATTTATCAGAGGAGGCAGAAGCAGAGGAATAGCTAAACATTTGACACACAGACCAAGAGAGAGCAGGAGAGGGAGAGGAATTAGCCATTGTTAATAATAATAATAATAATAATAATAATAATAATAATAATAATAATTTATACTTTATTAATCCCGCAAGGGGAAATTCCAATGTTGGCTATGCTAATGGATAAGCTAAAGTAGCTAACAGCGTTTTAACAATTGTGAGATCAGCGAGGCAGTCGCTGTAAGAGAAGCGAAGTATAAGTCCTTGAGTAGAACAAGTGTAATTCAAGTGTAATTCAAATGCAATCCAGGCAAATAGCCGCTAATTAAACAATAAAGCAGAGTTGAGTAAGTTTTTGCTGGAGCAGCAAAATAGCGTCTGTAACACGGGAACGCCGGAAGTGACACAACGCGATTACCGTAAACGTCAGCACTCGTCACATCCTCCAAAGCGACAACAGTGCTATGCCAAGCATCAGCCTGAATGTATGAGTGTCACAGATAATAAGAAACATATTTAAATGCTTAAGAGTGGCACAGTGTTTTATTGTGAGCAGCTTAAAATCAAACCAGAGTTAAATGAGATGTTAATGACTGCTACCAGTGACCTCATTTTCCCTGCTATGAATTCATTTTGACAATTTCATTTCATTGTATTTCTTTCAGATGGGCATTGTTTACAAAGTGAAATTTCTAACATATTTCACATTGAATAGATTTAAATGTACAAGTTGTAATTTTCTCCATAGTTGTCTTTTATTTGAAACACAGACTTTTTGATGACATTGTGTAGTTGCAACAAACACCATTGTTGATTAAAATGTATGTGTTCACGGACAAGTTATTTGTATCAATGTTGTATTAAAGTTTTATTCACGTTACGTTGAGTAACATTATTTCATGTTATGTCTTGTCATTCTAATGAAATAGCCACAGTGTTTTCCACGTAATTATTGTGGTGGTAGCTGACCGACTGGCGAGCAAGCAGGCTGGGGGAGGGGGGGCAGCAGCTCCAGGGCTTCAGTTGGACGCTGTTGTGGCTCGATTTTGGCCAGACGCGGGTGTCAGCGCGTGGGGTCTGATATGGTCTGTTTCCGGTCCTGGGGTTTGTGCTGGCTGGCTTCATGTTGCTGTATTCGCTGGCTGGGGGCTAACTGCGGCTGTGTCCCTAGGGCTGTTGTCCGCTCTCATCCCGACGTAGACTCTTACTTAGAGTGAGGCAAACAGACTGGGTTGCTGGCTAACTTAGCATTAGCTAACGTGGCAAAATGTAATCGTGGGCTAGCCTAGGGCATTCATGTCCCATAAATGCATGTTACTAACTTAGCTTCTTCCCCGGAATCCTTGTGCTTTCTTGCCTCGCAGATTTCCTTGGTTTGTGGTGGCACCTGGATTGTGGCTGTGGCTGCTGGCATGGTCCTGCTCGATGGCCACTGCTAATACTATTATTACAATCTTTACTGTTAATATAATTGCCACTGTTCACCATGTCATTCAATTATACACACTGCTATAATTATTTTGAGTCACATTTCTATATTTATTATAGCAGTGTTTCCCACATGCAGGTTGAGAATTTACTTGTGGTGGTGGGTGCGCAGGATGTGACAGTGCGGTGTGTGATGGCACACAAAGGACAACAATCTGATATCTGATATCTGATATGTTATGTAGTCATTGAAAACAATGACTACATAACATTTACAGATCATTTAGAAAGAAATAATTATGTACATATTAAACAAACCAGACTAGATGATACAGATACAGATGAAGTGTAGCCTTTGGTGTGCTTTGTCAATTAAATCTGGATGTTTTTTCCAATAACTCTTATGGCTCAGCAGATAAAATACCAGATTACCCAAAGCCAAAATGTTATATGTACTAACAACTTAATCTTAAAATTATGATCCATACAGAAAGTTACTCAACACTGTCTCCTTCTAACTCCTGTTAAATCACATTAGACTAATACTATTTAAAGTTATTTTTTGTTAATTTTGTTTGTTATGGATCATTGTTTGTTTTTTAAAGTGTTTTAATCCGTGTTTTGGGGGATCCTAATAACATTAAACAGGCTGTTTTGTACTATACAAGTCTATGTTGTGTTGGGACCAAGCAAGGGGTTAAACATTGATTTTAACCAAAAATGGCTCAGATTGAGCTGACTGCAGAGACAAGGGACACAGGGAAGGCAAGACAAAGGATCTTGGCCTACATGTGAATCCCAAAGCCAGTTTCACCAAACTCCTACAGGCTACCACTTGGAAGCAGAGTCGCCAAAATGGAGATTCTACCTCCAACACATGGAGGGCAAGGCAGACTGGTGGTGAGACAAAGAACTGCTTCACACCTGTGACAAGGTTGCGCTTTTCCCATTGGCTGTCGGGCCTTTGAATGCACCACCCCGCCACTAGGAGGTGGAGGAAGGATAAAAGCTGTCTGCGTTTGTGTCTCTTTGCTTTCCACGGTAACCCAGTTTACTGACAGGAGGTGCACTAGTTTGGACTAACTAGCCAGCATCACCTCGCTGGTCGAGATTGAGCTGGGACATTTGTATATCTTTCTGATTGTAGGATTCACGTAGGGTACAGATTTGATCATTGGCAAATTATCAAATATGTTTTATCAATATTAATAAAGTTATGAATATGGTTATTAATAACTTTATCAAATCGACAAACAATCAAAACGGGGCACCACCCTGCTTGTCAGGGACCAATAATCAAACTGTGGAACAGTCTCATCTTTGGAAAGGCCCAGATGTTAGGGGGTACGAGCATTTTATCAGATTACAGCATTGAAAAACTGCATAGAAATATAGGAAATATTGGATAGAATAGTACAACACAATGTAATTCTGCTAAATAAAACACATAGCATTTATTATTAATTTCATTTTGAAAAAATTGTATATCTGAATACAATACACATTTGATATAGGCTCAGTCTCCTCCACTCACGCTTATCTTTATAATGGAGTAAACTGGAGCAAACCGGAGCTAACAGCTAACCGGAGCTACTCACTGCTAACCGAGCCTTTAGTTTGTCTCCCTGCCCGTATCCACGAACTGTATTCGTGGACCTCGAGCCCAAATAAAACTCAAGATTTTAGTACTTTAGCTGTAAAGGTTTTAAACTACAATTCAGAGTTGTTTGAATGGCAGAAATCTGTTCAGATGAGATATTAATGCATGCAACTGTAGGATACCCGTAGGGTACAGATTTGATCATTGGCAAATTATCAAAAGATGTTTTATCAATATTAATGAAGTTATGAATATGGTTATTAATAACTTTATCAAATCGACAAACAATCAAAACGGGGCACCACCCTGCTTGTCAGGGACCAATAATCAAACTGTGGAACAGTCTCATTTCTGTAAAAATCCTTTAAAAGGAATTAAAGGAAGGGGTGATTTCGAGCACGACCCGTTCGACCAGCAATTATCACAACAAATACACAAATAATCACCAGCAACTGCTAATTAAGTATAATCAAATTTATTAACGTCACAATTATCAGTAGCCAATCAATAATCCTTCAATAATAAAACGTATATACATTTTACAATATCACAACCAAACAAAAGCAGCATGTCTTGTGGACACGTCTGTGTCTGTGTGTGTGTGTGTGTGTGTGTGTGTGTGTGTGTGTGTGTGTGTGTGTGTGTGCGTGTGTGTGAGTGTGTGTGAGAGAGAGTGAGTGAAAGAGGAGGAGCAGTGTCGAAATGTAGTTCTAATACAAAAACAACTCCAAAAATGGCTACTCCTGTGAGCTGCACAAAACCATTTAGCCTCAAGAGGGTGGTAGTGGTGCTGGCTGCACGGAGAGGGGGCTGAAGAAGCCGAGGTGGGGGTTGCTAGGCAACGCGCACGTTTATACCATATGCTAAATCACCTATTAGCTCTATACAAACCCCACGTGGTTAAGTTAGCAGCGTTAGCTCGGGAGCTACGTGGCTAGCTTATATGTCCGTGTGTGGGTTAGTAAAAGGAACAGAATAAAGGAGGAAAAGAAAAGAAACACTCTGATCTTAGTTATCGATAACGGCCAGCTCAGTGGCTAACAGCTGATTTCCGCGATTGTCTCGCAGACAGTAACTAAAACTCCGTCAAAGGAGTGGTTTAGCAGGTAGCGCTTACGGTTTTAACCCAGCTACTTAACACAACAAAATCAAACCGTATAGTGATCAATTTATACATTCACAGAAACAGATTAATAACCAGATATGGCCAATACATGATTACAATCAGATCACATTAATGGCACAAGCGGTAGCGAACCCTTTGCTCATTAATAACAAACCAAAACGCACTAGTTCTAACATCTGCCCAGAACTGTGTAAAAGCCTCCTTACTGTGCGTTGTTTGTCAGTTAACTCTCTCGCCAGAGGTTAATGATCCGTTTCGTCCAGAGCAGGGGGCGATACATGATCCAGGTCGACAAAACAAGAAACAGAACGCTGTCCTTTTCTTGAATCCAGGCTGATTAAACCCGCTGCAGATAGAGGGAATACTCTGCCAGTATTTCCTCGGATCCCCTTTGTATATCAGACCGATATAAAATTGTCCCAGCTCAACTCGACCAGCGAGGTGATGCTGGCTAGCTAGTCAGGACAAGTGCTTCCTGTCAGCAACCGGGGGTTACCGTGAAAGCGAAGAAACACACGGTACCGACAGCTTTTATCCTATCTCCACCTCCTAGTGGCGGGGTGGTGCATTCAAAGGCCCGACGGCCAATGGGAAAGCTGCAACTTTGTCACAGGAGTGAAGCAGTTCTTTGTCTCACCACCAGTCTGCCTTGCCTAGCATGTGGTGAAGGTAGAATCTCCATCTTGGCGACTCTGCCTGTAGGAGTTTGGTGAAACTGGCTTTGGGATTCACATGTAGGCCAAGATCCTTTGTCTTGCCTTCAGCTCAGTCTGAGCCAAATCACTGTTTAACCAGCTTCTTGGTCCCCAACAGTCCCCCTTTTTGCTCTGAAGAGTGGTTGGTCCCCGGTCTTTGGAGCAAACCAAGGACCATACAGTTCATGGGAGAAAAGGTTAAACTGATATCAACATAGTTCATATGTTGACTGAGGCTACAGTGTCTGGGCAGACAAATGAGGCAGTGTCTGGGCAGACAAAATTCTAACTATAGCTAAACACCAAATGTTTAAACAAAAAACAATCCTTAACATAATAGGTAAGCTTATGAATTAGAATTTTGTACAATCATTGTAGCTGTTTCAATATGACATCAACCCAAAATATAGCGAAACAAAAACAAAAGAAAAATGAAGGAAGATAGGAAAGGAAAGTGAAGTAGTTAGGGTTCACTCCCGAAAAGAATTGGGGTTCACCAGTGTATGTACATGTGACTGTGTGCATGTACCTGTGGACTGGTGCAAGTTATGTTTTAAAGTCAAAACAAATATTCAATGCAGACTCTAGTCTGTATACATTCTGTCTTCTGATGCGTAGGTAAATAAAATTGAGTCCTATCTCTCATTCTTATGAGCTGCATAAATTTGGAATTGCACTGCCAAGACTATACGTCAGATGTACCTGTGAAGATCGCACAGTACGGTTAGTAGCAGATTTATGGGTCTACAACAAGGCTCGAGTTTGTTGACCGAAGAGATTCCTTCTCTACCGATGCTTTGCATTAAATCTCTCGCTACTAACACCTGGTTGTGTTTTCTGTGACACCTGACAATCTAAAGCATGCACTGGGTTCTTGAGGAACAGAATGGAACTAACAGTAAATGGTATCCTGAAAAGAATTTTACTACCGAAGCTTTGAGGTAGGTTGACTACTGTTTGAAAAGTTTTAGGATGGAAGTGCATGTCAACAGAGTGAGGTGAGGCATGCAGCTATCCCTATGACTCAACTGGTTTGAGTCTTATCCTCTTGGGGGGGGAAAGTCTCCCTCCCCCTTTCCAGGTGCAGAAGCTGCTCTTCTCCTGGGAGTGAGGATCGCATGTGGAGTTGGTCTGACTGAACGTGTGGTTCAGGAGCAGGACCGTGGTTGTCATGGCTGTGCAGTTGGGTGCTGAAAGGCATTCAACCCACATGGTGAGGCTGGCCGTGATGATGAGGAGGTACTGGGTACCTCGCCCAGTTCTGGTAACTGGGCCAATCAAGTTTACCTGGAGGTGGGGCCATAACTGTATGACCCCCTTTCCCTGGAGTACAGAGAAGGCGCCTGCTCCAGCCACCTTGAGGAGAGTCTGCGGGGACTCTGAAGAAAGGCAGTGGTTTTGCTGTGCAAAAGCTGGAGGCGGGTCAGGTGGGCGCAAGTGATGGTGCAAGTCTGGCCTGACGGCAGGATTCTTTGGCCAAAGTGATATGGGCACGTCTGTGGGCGTGGCGCCATAAAAGGGTGCACCTTTAACCATACAGGTGTGGCACGGTGCACCGCTGTTGTTCAGCGAGCAAAGGAAAGACCTGTGAGGGTTGGAAAAGTCGAGGCTGCCAGACTGCGGCGGCTGTGTGCTCGCCAGCGGCAAGGAAAAATCAGAGCCAGGATCAGGCTCTGGAAGAATCATGGCCATTTGCTCATGAATGACGGTGACTTGTCCGTCTGGGGCTGGCATATTGCCTGCAGGATCAAGTGGCCTCAGGGTGTCGACCTGAGCCTGAATGTGTCCCCGGTGGCTGTCAGCGAGTGGGCCCGGCCTCAGTTGGTTGTGACCGCTGCCCAAGTCTTCTGTGTCACTCACACAGATGAGACTAGGATGCACCAGAGTCATCCTCTGGGGTGTGATATCGACCAAAACAGGTTTTGTGATGGGCGGTTTATCAGGCAGGTAGCTGGGAATGCTACCACTGCATGCTATGCCTAATACTGGTGTACTGAGGGGAAGCATTGTTTTAACGACTTCTGCAGAAGCGTTAGAATGTGTCTGACTTATTCTGGAGACGCAGTCCAGCACAGCTAGGGTGCTCACACCCCCTTTTTCCCCTGCTGCGGTATCTGTACCGTCGGCGTTGCCCTTGTGGGCAGGGTCTCCCCAGGACGTCAGGGGAGGAGTTTGTGAGGCGCTAGGCGTCGTGGTTTCGGGGAGCACTCTGGGCTCTTTTAGGACCCCTCCCTGGTCTGCTTCTGCTGATGAGGAACCAGTGTCAGACCCCTTTGAGGAGTCTGACAGTTCTGCTGGATACAGACCTTGTTTTGGGGATGGACACGTGTTGTCCGAGTCATCGGGAGCTCCCTCCCCCTTTCGTGGGGGTGGAGTCCAGGCAGAGTGTGGCTTTGAGCTACACAAAGTATCCATTGCAGTGGGTGAAAGTTTTGATCCACTTTTACCGCACAGGGTTTGGAGGTTTTCAAGTAGGTTCATCCAGGTCGGCTGGACCGTTGGATGTGGTAGGAGGGTCAGGCTCAGGGTCAACAGCATCACGTGATTCTTGGACGTGTGAAGGTGTCAGCATACTTACCCGTTCCGTTGGGTCACACCGGTCACTCTGTCGTAGTTGGAGAGTATCATGCAGCCAAGGCTCAATCAGATAATGTCTCTGGAGCTGGGGGGGGTCGTTCAGAACAGGAGAATCATAGTCACTCAGTTGAGGACGGCTCCTCCCCTTTGGCAGTGGGGATGGAGTCTGATCAAAGCGCGATGGCGAGCTTTGTGGCTCGCACCATTTTTCTACCTGTGTTCCTCTGATGTTGCAAGACCTTCCTTCCCCTTTTGGCAGGGGAGTGGTGATCTCTCCTCCGAGGGGGAGGAGATGAGGAAGAAGGGTCCCTCCTCCGGGAAGGTGAGGAAGAGGGTTTTCTCCGCCGAGGTGGCGGAGATGAACAAGATCGGTCTCTCCGAGGAGGAGGACGAGAAGAAGATGAAGAACGGTCTCTTCTCTGGGAAGAAGACAAGTGGGTTTTTCGCCGAGGTGGCAGAGAGAAATGGTGTCTCTGATTGTGAGGAGACCAAGGAGGAGGAGAATAGAACGCTGTTCTTTGCTTGGCACGCCGGAGCTGTGCCGAGAGGTCCTCACGGCTCTCCTCTAACCGGGAGACCTCATCACGCCTGGCTTGGACTCTCTGTCTAAGCCAGGCTGTTTTGCGCTGCTCAGCTTCATAGCTGTCTTGCAGCAGCGCGAGCGGTGCTTGGAGGACAGCGCGTTGCCGATGGGTTCGGCTCTGATAGATGAGCACCAATTGGCCAAGCAAGCCTTGTATGCTAGCTTTTAGCATCCAAGACGGCTGTGCCCTGTAAGCCAATAGTTCCTGGAGTATTTCATCGCAGGTAGTTTCATAACCATCACGGTTATTCTCTTCAGAGTCTAGGATGAGACAATGTGATAATTGCTGGTCGAACAGGTCCGCACTCAAATTCACACCTTCCTTTGTTTCCTTTTAAAGGATTACTACAGAAATGAGACTGTTCCACAGTTTGATTATTGGTCCCTGACAAGCAGGGTGGTGCCCCGTTTTGATTGTTTGTCGATTTGATAAAGTTATTAATAACCATATTCATAACTTCATTAATATTGATAAAACATCTTTTGATAATTTGCCAATGATCAAATCTGTACCCTACGGGTATCCTACAGTTGCATGCATTAAAATCTCATCTGAACAGATTTCTGCCATTCAAACAACTCTGAATTGTAGTTTAAAACCTTTACAGCCAAAGTACTAAAATCTTGAGTTTTATTTGGGCTCGAGGTCCACGAATACAGTTCGTGGATACGGGCAGGGAGACAAACTAAAGGCTCGGTTAGCAGTGAGTAGCTCCGGTTAGCTGTTAGCTCCGGTTTGCTCCAGTTTACTCCATTATAAAGATAAGCGTGAGTGGAGGAGACTGAGCCTATATCAAATGTGTATTGTATTCAGATATACAATTTTTTCAAAATGAAATTAATAATAAATGCTATGTGTTTTATTTAGCAGAATTACATTGTGTTGTACTATTCTATCCAATATTTCCTATATTTCTATGCAGTTTTTCAATGCTGTAATCTGAAGAAGCACTGTTATCCAGCCTGGACCTGCAGTTTCTTTTTGGATCCTTTGCACAATAATTCCAGAACGATAAATCCACAACTGAGCGGTTATTTATTCATCTTTTCGTATGAAAAGGTATCATTTTACTGTAAGCCAGTAAGAAGAAGTATTTACTTCCAACATGTTGCAGGGTGAGTGCAGGGCTGGACTGGGGTAAAAAATCAGCCCTGAGAACCAGACCAGACCACCACAATTAGCCGGACACCACCCGTCCTTGCACTCCCCTTCAACAGATTTATACCAGCAGGGTTCAAAAGTAGCACCATTTACCTGCCAAATGCTGGAAGATTTGCTTCACTCACCAGCCAAAAAAGTAATCTATTGAGTGGCTGGTAAAATTTGAACATTCACTAGCCATTTTGTTGGTAGAGAAAAAGTTAATTTTGAACCCTGCATACCAGCCCCTAATACTGCCACTTAGCTAAATCGTAAGTAAGATAAGAGAGTATGATAGTGTACTCTCTGAGTCAAAAAGGCTGCCTGGCTCTTGATGGCATGATGGCTAAAGGTTGAGGGTGGAGCGTAGTGTCATAAGGAATGTATAGTAAACAAGAGACAAGTCTGTAAATTAAACTAAAGCTACATTTTGTACACAGTAATGTTATGCAACTTGTGTTATAGTGGAATGTAGATAAATCAGAAAAGTATTATATCTGCAAGTGCCTTAGCTTGCTAACACATAGCTAACATTAGCTTACTACTCAATTTTGGCCAGACGCGGGTGTCAGCGCATGGGGTCTGATATGGTCTGTTTCCGGTCCTGGGGTTTGTGCTGGCTGGCTTCATGTTGCTGTATTCGCTGGCTGGGGGATAGCTGCGGCTGTGTCCCTAGGGCTGTTGTCCGCTCTCATCCCAACATAGACTCTTACTTAGAGTGAGGCAAACAGACTGGGTTGCTGGCTAACTTAGCATTAGCTAACGTGGCAAAATGTAATCGTGGGCTAGCCCAGGGCTGTTAAACGTGGTTAACGCAGTCATACCAAAAATTACTTTTTGAGCATGTTGAACGTTCTAACCTTATAACATTACCGTACTTCCTATGACTCCTCTCTCCTCCTCTCATTCTCCATCTGTATGCATTCATGTCCCATAAATGCATGTTACTAACTTAGCTTCTTCCCCGGAATCCTTGTGCTTTCTTGCCTCGCAGATTTCCTTGGTTTGTGGTGGCACCTGGATTGTGGCTGTGGCTGCTGACATGGTCCTGCTCGATGGCCACTGCTGCTAATACTATTATTATTATTATTATTATTATTATTATTATTATTATTATTATTATTATTATTAGTCAAAGTTTGACTATCTTTGCAACTTGTGTTATAGTGGAATGTGGATAAATCAGAAAAGTATTATATTTGCAAGTGCCTTAGCTTGCTAACACATAGCTAACATTAGCTTACTAACAGCTAAGATGTCCTCTTTGGTGAACAAAGGGTGCTAAAATAATCATTTGACATGCTTAAATCTCGTGTTTTTAGCTAACAGGCACTTGAGTTGTTTTTTTTAATGGTGGGGGCGGGACTTAAACGCACTTTGTCTCTATGGTAGGATGGAGGTGGATCATAGTAGGATGTGATTAGCCAGTGTTCAGATGAAAGACACACAACTGGACCAATCATATGATCTCTCTTTTCTATGGGCCGATAAAAAGAAAAGAAAAAAGAAGCTATCGACCGGTGTGCAGCACATGCAGCCCACACAAATAGACCAGCCCAACGGGAACTCGTCCAGTACTCCCAATGGTCAATCAAGGGGGTAAGCTTCGCTTCAGAACTCGAACCTCTTATGGCGCCATTTTGATGCTACAAAGCGATCACCTCCCGTTAGCATTCAATTGACTGCCATTCATTTTGACGTCACCAAGCGACTTACTGTCGCATAGTAGAGCAATTACCGTATAGTATAGGAGAAGCTCGCAGGCAGTTTCGACTTACGTTAGCTGTTTAGGTTTAATTACTAATGTTAACTATAATTTTAGTTAGCAATAATTAACCTGTGCCTATGTTATCTCCTTACATATACCTATGCCCTCCGTCTCTGCAAGATTGGGAATTATTGAAATTTCTCTTGGCACAGCTACCAGAAGACTTCCAACTTTCAGACAGGTTGCTCACGTCACATTTACATCATCTCTCTCAGTTTTGTGTGCATCCCGTCCTTTGTGTGCATCCCGTCCCAGAAATGCTTGTTACTAACCTAGCTCTGAGGAGTTTTTTCACCCAGCATATTTCCTTGGAGTACGTTGGCACCAAGATCTTGGTTGCAGCTGTCGCCATGGTCCTGCTGCACTCCCTGCTAAGCTCCGCGGTGCCCTGCAATGTCTGCTGCGTCCTGCTGAACCCTGCTGCTCCCTGCTACGTCCATCCATACTCTGCTGTGCCACGCTACATCCTGTAACGCCCTGCAGCGCCCTGATATGACATGAACTACTACGACTACGATTTGAAGTCACTGTTTTATTATCTTTAATGTGACTATTATTGCTAATGTTCATCACATCCCCAACCGGCACTGTCAGACACCGCCTACCAAGAGCCTGGTTCTGTCCGAGGTTTCTTCCTAATAGGGAGTTTTTCCTCGCCACTGTCGCACTGCTTGCTCTTGGGGGAATTATTAGAATTGTTGGGGCTTTGTAAATTATAGAGTGTGGTCTTTACCTACTCTTTCTGTAAAGTGTCTCAAGATAACTCTTGTTATGATTTGATACTATAAATAAAATTGAATTGAATTGAACTGAATTAATACTTTAGTTCCACACTGAAGCATTTTTTTATGCCCCTCCTCTTCTTCCACCTCCTCTTCTCGTCCCTCTGAATGACTCTCAGTGGTGGAGGGGAACAGCAGCAGTGAGGCAGCACTGGGCCTGAAGGGCACTTTTCAGCCTGGCCAGACACACTCAGGCCTTGCTGCTTGGCTGCGCAACATGGGTCACCGCCTTACATTAGGAGGACCCTGCCAAAGTCAGCCAAGCGGAGCCCAGCAACATACCTGAAAATAAATGAACAAAGTCCATGTTCCACTGCCTATTGCAACAAAACTAGCATGTTTGATTGTAAGACTGTTTAGAATATCATGTGACATCAAAATGAATATTAATTTAACAAAGGTGCTTTTCATACGGATTCTAATTAGTAGATGGCTTTTTTGTAGCCATAAATCTTCAGTCATGTTATATTTCTAATAATAACAAATGAAAGGGCTGGCCAGTAGTTTTGATTAGTGTACCTTATATCTTGGCACAGTGTGGGAATGAAATGGTCTCCTGGGTAGCCCGTGGGTTCTCTTGCTGAGGTCAGAAGGGGAGACTAAAGCAGACCTTCTGTGTCAGCCACTGTTATTTATTTGGAGTTCAGGCTCTATTCATCACCCTGTTGCCACTCCATACGGTCTCCCTGCTTGGAAGGCAGCAGTCATCTTTCCAAGCATTTCCACTGCATCCCACCTTTACAGTCCAATGATCGACGTTTCATGAGAGGCACCTCAAGGTGGGGCTAAATAGTCTTATATTCCCAATCATGTGGCGTAGGCGGAGTCTGACTCTCATGCTCTTTGCTATGCTGTTGCTTACCCAGCCTCTACTGTAGCCTGTATGAAAAAAGCAAGGGGATGGAGTGAATAAAATAAATCCACACTTATTATTTCTCACAGACACTTTTTTGTAATTTGGTAGAACGAGGGGGTTTTGGATCACTGCGCAACATTACAAGAAAACGTGTCCTGGTTAATGTTAGTGCTATTAGAAACCAGCTGCCTATCTCTTTTTACGCACACCCTACTCCAGTGAAGGCAACGGCAGTTCAGATCAGATTTCACATTCAGCGCCGACCAGCTGAGAGAGACAGCCAGAGAGCAGGAGGGCTTGTATCTCCGCTTTCCCCTCTGATACCCCCGCTACAAAAAGCCGCTGCGAGGAACAACCGTTTGCGCGACGAAAATATTACACATCCGGGAATTTTCCCCTCTTTTTTATTTTATGTATTTTTGCAGGATTTCAGCAGCGAGACCACCACAGAGAAGTAGATAGAGAAGCAGAAGAGATGGACGAGCAGACGAGGCTGATGCACTCTCACACGGGGGTAGGCATGGCAGGGCACCCCGGCCTGCCGCAGCATATGCAGGAAGGCACCGGAGGAACGGACGGCGACGGAAGAAAACAGGACATTGGAGACATTTTACAGCAAATTATGACCATCACGGATCAAAGTCTGGACGAAGCCCAAGCCAGGTAACGATTTGCTCCGATTCAGTCCACTGTCAGGAGGAGGCGGCGGCAAACTAAATACTCATTTAAAAAAGAAGGGGAAAGAAAAAAAAATAAAAATAAAAAAAAATATATATATATATATATATATATATATATTGGAAATTTCTAAATTTACAATACTATGCCGTGTAGATGGCAGGGGCAGGCTTGTGCAAAAGCCGATAAAACAGTGGAAAACAACGATGGCATACAAATTACTACTTTGCTTCACATTTAAATAAGTCGCCGCTGAAAGAGAAAATAAAAGTGTGTGAATGTTACTGTGACATGTCGCCCACGGAGGATATTTTAAACGCACTTAGCCTACACCTTAACAGTCAAGATGCATACACGAGATCCAAAAAATTATAGCTGATATTTTATTTTCTAAATAAGGAAATGTAATGGTGAGTAACAGTTTAAAGTGGCTCACAGCTTGTTAACAGCGCGGTGAGCAAATACAATGCAACTTTATTACTTGTGATACACAATTCAAGATTGCATCCATCTTGTGTAATCCACTTCAAATTCAGTAAAGCTCGTTGACAAAAGTTATACATTTCAAATGTTTTTTTTCATTGATTACATATATATATACATTTATATGTAAATGTATTTATATATATAACTTTTTTACCAACGTAATCAATGAAACAAAACATTTGAAATGTATAACTTTTGTCAATGAGCTTTACTGAATTTTATGTGTATATATATATATGAATTGTATAATTTGACAGGACAAAATATAAAGCTAAATACAATGTTTTACTTTGTATGTAGGTAAATGTAATATTGCTGGAGCACATGTATTGGCTACATATATAATTGTTATTCATCTATTCGAAAAAGTTGTATTATCTGTGCCTGTAATTGTACTGTAGCACTTATCTAAAAAAAATAGAAATGGTGGTAGGCAGCCTTGTTATCCAGCAATGTCGAGATTGAATAAGTTTTAGATATAATGTTTCTGTAGTTTAATTATGAAGCCACTTTTCTGTTTCAGGAAACATGCACTGAACTGCCATAGAATGAAGCCAGCTCTTTTCAATGTCTTGTGTGAAATCAAAGAAAAAACAGGTATGTTCACATTAATTCTGCACTATTATAAGAGAACCACTGTACCACTCTTCTTAATTCAATTCAATTTCAATTCAATTTTATTTATAGTATCAAATCATAACATAAGTTATCTCGAGACACTTTACAGATAGAGTAGGTCTAGACCACACTCTATAAACTCTCTTAACCAGGTTAAATTAATTAAATGCTGCACAGAATATTCTAATGGAGCATCGCAAAAATCCAGATGCAGCTCTTTCTCTCTTTGCTATTCAGACTCAAATTCATACATGAGAACCTGATGTTGGATAGTCACAACACAATTCACCATATAAATTTCATTGACATATGTAGCTATAAAGTCTGCATGTTTTAACTATTTCACAATAGGAATTGTGGACAATTACTTTAAGCGGTCCTTATCAATTATTGTGTCAAAATATGAATGAGGTTTCACAAGCATGTTGATGTCTCCCCTTGTGAGTTAACTGTCAAGTCTGGTGAATATGTCTCTTTCTATTTTGTATTGTGTCTCTCTATTAAAGCAGTTGTGAAAGAGCATGTCAGCAGAATAATTGCTAGGAGACAAATAACGTAACATAGGCGTAAGTCATGTTTCCAAATCATTTTCCTTGTGACATTTTTGAAATTGGCACAGAATTCAGTGCACTTCAGACTGATAGCGTGCATCTCATCTTTTACTTTCCTGTCTTTAGATTGATGTGCTATAGGACTCTTCAAAACTTACACTGCTGAGATATTGAGTTGCCAGCATGCCGGTTTTCTACGAGAGGCAGTGCTTTTTGTTTCACACTCATTAGTGCATGAAATCCAGTGGAATGGATGGAGGATGAAGCAGATATTGTTTTTATTGTCTCCAAAGTTGCACTTGCTCATACTTGACCTTTGTAGCGGTGTTGACTGGTGCTGTTTATATTGTTCCTCATGTGTGATCCCACCCTCGCCTGGTGCTATCATGGATGTTTTCATTGAGGATTTTATTGAAGTTCACCTCACTGCCTACCCCCAAGCCCGGCAATTTATCTTAAATCGGCCACTGCCTCAGGAGAGAGCAGGGGGCCTTTTGAAGCCTGCTGGCTCGCTCCTCTTTTTTGTTGTCTCGGTAGGTTTTTTGGAGGGGGAGTGACACAGTTATGCATAGTGTTTTACTCCCTGGCGCTTCTGAGTTCATCCAAAGTTCGGCTCTGCTGAGAGTACAAAGTAACTTGGACCTCTTCCTGCTTGCACACCCATTCTTTTCTCTTTCAGCTGGCAACCTATACATTCAAGGTGCAGCTTACGGAGCTTTACACAGGAGATGTGGTGCTTGTCTAGTTTGTGTAGAAAGTGAGAAACATTTCCCATTTACTACAGTTCAAACTGTTTCTCTAATTCTGGTTTGATTTTAAGATTGATTGTTTTTATTTTATTATATCACTTGATAATTACACTACACAAAACGTATATTCTGAATAAGCCTTCCGTTAATCCTAGGTTTGTTTGCTATTGTGGCTTGATTCCACGGTATATAAAAATCATTGTGAGTTAGGAGTAATTGTGCTTCTAAAACTTTTTAACTTCCGTCGGTCTCAACATCTCGGCAGTGCTGTCAGTTTTAGTGTAAATAAAACACAGTGTTATAAAGATCCATTTTCACACTCCAACTCTGTCAAAAAATGTCCTTTTACTCACATTGGGGAAAAAAAGTAATGATATAAATGTTTTGCTTTACTCTTGCTACGTTTAGTCCATTAATGATGGGCTTGATAAATAATAAGTCGCAGTTTGTTGCTCCCTCTAGTGATTTGGATTCCTTTGGACATTTTATTTAAACATCTATTAAAGTGACTGACAAGGTTTAAAAATGTTTTTGACCTTTTACATTTCTTATTGTACTTTTCACTTCAGTTTAGGTTTGAGTTTTCTTAATTTATAGAAATTAAATTATAGCTTGATGGTCATGGGCTATTTTACTTTTCTAATGTTGGGAATTTGTAGTTTTGAAGTTGGCACTGTATAAGTGAAAGACATTATTGAGCTTACAGGTTTTCTTTCTCAATACCAACATTACATTAAGGCGTGAGGCTTAATCATGCAACTTTGTTGTTTTTATGTTATTGTCATTATTTCAGTATTCTAGTGATAAAACTGATGCAAGGAAACAAACTTTCTGTCTCCTCCTTTTGTACCAGCAGCGGAACTTTCCCAGTTCCACCTTTTAAATATTTTAGTGTGAATGTAGACCAGCCGAGTCCAACAGCTTTGGCTACTCCTCAGAGCTGCAGTTGAGCCGCTGCAACTTCTTTGTCCCATGTACCATGTGAGTGCAGAGACAGTGTGTATCCACAGAGCTGCTGTTTGCTTGTGTGTATTTTCCATCCCTGGCTGTCCCTGGAGCGGCTGACAGCACCTGCAGGACACAATGCCAGTGTTGATCTAGGGCCTGAACTTCTGACCTATTCTGTGTATTTTTACTGGGCTGAAGTAAGGGATGGCCCACAGAAATATTGTGCAGTATAAACAAGCACAATGGTGCAGCAACACCAGAGAGGAAAGGACAAGGAAGGAACACTTTATTTAAACCAGTGCCTCTTTTTTTTCTTTTTTTGACAGACATCCGCTTCGTCTTTACTCACTTTCATTCCAGGCATATTTGGGTTGTCTTTTTTACTTCAAAGGAAAACTATTTTTCAGACACTGTGCATGATTGTGCGTGTGTGTGGCATAGTACATTCTTAAGAAGAGACCAAGCATAAAATATATAAAGCATATTATAGTACTTCATGTGTTTTAAAATGTTGAACAAAGATTTAAAAAAATAATAAATAACATTGTCTGTGTTAGGAGAGTTTATCACAGAGACTTTCCAAAAATATTTCCAAACAATTTGACTCCACTGCTATTGGCCCATGAAACCTTAT
Organism: Perca fluviatilis; assembly: GCF_010015445.1. Taxonomy (NCBI): domain Eukaryota; kingdom Metazoa; phylum Chordata; class Actinopteri; order Perciformes; family Percidae; genus Perca; species Perca fluviatilis. The sequence continues at coordinate 30,731,671 of NC_053120.1, forward strand.
CCTTCCACTAACTGAATGTAAGTAAACAGGCTGGTGAAGAGAGGGATATCAAACAATATGACACAACTTAAGTTTTCACTTTCTATATGTAATCTTTCTATCTATGAAAAAAGATATTTTTAAGGTGGACTGTTTTCTCTTGGTCTTCACCATCAGTTTTTATAATTGATGAAAAGGCCTCTTTAGATAAGCAAATGCTTGACAAACTGATTTGGAAAATGAGCCGCCTTGACCTCTGTAAACACTTCACCAACATCATAAATCTCTGGCAGTGTCAAACAAAACCACTCCTTGACTGAGCTGCTCAGTAAATGTGCTGCTCTGACTTGCTATTTAATTTTTTTCCTCTCAACCTCGACAAAAGGCAAGCTTTCTTGTGGCCCATGTTTGTGTAGTGTAAGGTTTCAAGCCTAGGGGATCCTCCATTTATAAAAATGACTAGCCAAGTGATGTAATGTTATTTTTTGAAGGGTGAAAATAGGGTGTTTTACAGAGAGCAGTGGAGTAATGTTTGACAGGATGAAATGAGCCAGAGGTCTGATTATGGAAGGTGCATGGAAGCCTACACTATATTGACTTGTCAGTCCATTCAGATGCTTGGCATATGTCAATTTGTATTACAGAGGCTGAACGCAGCTCAGCCCTGCATGTCACTGCGTAAACACTTCAGCCTTCATGGTGATCAGGTAGGATTTCAAAAGTAGTACAATCTGGTGTTGTGCTGAAACAATTAGTCTATTAACTGATAAGTCTATTGATAGAAAATGAATCTCCAACAGTTTTGATAAGTAATTCATCATTTAAGTCATGATTAAATGAACATGGCAAACATTCTGTGGTTCTGGCTTCTCCAATGTGAGGATTTTCTGCTGTTCTTTGTTTTATATCATTGTAAACTGGATATCTTTGGGATTTAGAATGTTAACAGGGCAAAACTAGGGCTGCAACCGAAAAATATTTTTATTATCGAATAATCTGCCAAATATTTTCTCGATTAATCAATTCAGTTCGGTCTATAAAGCATTACAAAACTGTGAAAAATGGCTAGCACATTATCCTAGAGCCCACGGTAACTTTGTTTTGTTTGTCTGACCAACAGTCCAAAAAGCCAATATTATTCAATGTACTGGGTAAGACCAAGAAAAACAGCAAATTCTTACATTTAACAACCTGGAACCATCACATTTTTGGCATTTTTGCTTTTAAAATGACATAAAAGATTAGTCAATTTTTTAAATAGTTGCCAATTAATTTTCTTAATTCAGTTAATTGACTTATCAGCTCTATGCAAAACAAGACATTTGAAGACTTGGGCTCTGGAAATTTGTGACTGACATTCACATTTTATAGACCAAGTGATTGATCAACTAATCGAAAAATTATCATAAACTTAATTAATATTATTAAAAATAAGCATTAAAAAGGGCAGCAACTAACTATTATTTTCATTACCCATTAATTTGTCAATTATTGTGTAATGTGACGACAAAAGGAATTCATTTTGGGCTAACGTGTGCATCTCTAGCTGACATTCCTATCAAAAATCTATCTTAAGGAGTATCTGTATTAAGGTTTTATGGCTTGTTGGGACTCCTTGTAAATGTAAACCAGCAGGTAGCAAAAGTGTATGTTAGCTTGTCTGTATTACAAGGCAATGTATATGTCGGCTCTGATAGCAAGCGTTCTGTCACAGGGCTGTGCCTCCCCTCTCGTGCCCGTCTCTCGATGGACAGAGAGACGACTCTGATACATACAGCTTTTGTCTCCCTCTTATCCTTCCTCCTCGATGCTGATACAGCAGCATTCAGGGGGAGGGAAATGGCAAGCTCGCTGCCATAGCTGCTTCTCCAATCTCTTTGCTAAATTATCCACTGAGAGAGAGAAGATCTGAAGGCTAATTCTGCTCCGAAGATATAGACAACTAGGGAGAAATGTGTTTTGATTAACCAGGATAAGGCATGTTCTGACGTTTTACTGTATTTGATGCAGAATCATAATCACAGAATCATCAGTGAGTGACAGCATTGTAAATGGTGTGTTAATACCATTACAGTATAGAACAATGTGGTTACATTATACATTATGCAAATTGTCATTCGCCTAATTGATACATGTTAATCATATTAAGGAGCTTAATTATAGGAATCTTACTGTGCTGCCATTTGTTAATTAACACTGACATCACATGTACAAGGAATGTGATGTATTTTTTTTCTCTACTGTGAAAGCCTCCTCTCATCTTCCAGCACAATATTGTTTTTATATTTTTAACTGGTATATTTTCAGAATTTCCTGTACTGATGAATGATTTTTTCCCTCTTGGCTGAAGGCCACTGGAATGCAGTTTGTAGAAAAATTACATTTAGCTCTGAGCAGCCCTGCCAGTGTGGAGATTACAGAATGAAGGCAAGATCCAAGTAGACTCGTAAAAGAGCACGGGCCTCAATCTTTTACCTGAGTGTCGACTCCAGTGCTCAACGCATTGCTTAAATATCACTGTTCTGCCATTTACCTTGTTAAAGGCTCCTTTTGCAATCTCAGTCCCTGCAGGTTTGGCCTACCTTTTTTTATACAGGCCTTCTTAATATGTTACGAATTTAATCAAGTCTGTGAATTTGTTATGCACGTTAAATTGAACATGCAATGGCACATTTGGATGTGGTTGCCATACCAACCCCCCAGGAGTTCATTTTCCATAATGTAGTGTTTGGAATCTCATTTCCTCCACTTTCCCCCGCTGCTACTTGCAGACGCCACCTCCAGGCTCGCACTGTATGTTCACTATGAAAGTGACTCGGCTGCCACAGCTTTCAAACACTGGAGGGAGGAAGAAAGAAAAGAGAGGAAGAGAGAGGCCTCTCTCCACGTAGTGGAAATGACACAAATTAATATACACTACTTAAACCAGACCAAGATTAATGGTTCCCTTTCGCTGCTGCTTAGTCCCACTGTCAGTTGCCGGGTGCTCGTTGGACAAAATCAACACTAATCAACATTTATTCCACTTTTGCCCTGGGCTCTCAGGAGTCTGATGGGACTGCGCCCCCCCCCCCTCTTCCCTCCCAGCAATCCACCCCTCCCTTCGTCCGTCTCGCTACGCTTTTCACCTCTCATCCAGCTCCTCCATACATCACCCTCCTCACACCGCTCAGCTCCTCAGAGGAGAGTGCGCCCCCTCCTATCAGGCCACATTAGAGTCATGATAGATTTTCTCTTTTCATTTGCATCTGATACTTAACACAGCAAAGCAGTTGCTCTGTCACTTTACAGTACAAGTGTGTGTGTGTGTGTGTGTGTGTGTGTGTGTGTGTGTGTGTGTGTGTGTGTGTGTGTGTGTGTGTGTGTGTGTGTGTGTGCGTGCATGCATGCGTGTGTGTTCATTTGTGTGTATGTGGGTGTGTGTGTGTGTGTGTGTGTGTAAGGTAGTGTATTTATACAACACTTTCTTTTCTGGAAAGTAGCATTTTAAATACCCACTACTAGGAAACTGTTATCACATGGGTTTTATCTATTTATTTTATCCTGAAAGTATGCAATGTTCAATCCCTGTCCAAATCAGTGTATCATACATATTCTTTTGATTTCTATGACTGGCATTAGTGGCATCCACAGATCTGCTGACTCTCACCAGCAGCCCTCCTCACAGACCAACATTAAGCATCCCGCAAAGGCTCATTATTGACCGAGCTAATGCAGGCCGCAATTCAACTGCTGCTTCTCATCTCTTTGTCATTCCACAGGCTGTGAAACAACACTCAGAGGGACGATTAGAAACATGCCTAAAATTTAGCAATGTCTATTTTACTAAATGTAAATGTAGTTTACACTATTCCAGCCCTGTCTTCTAAAAATGTCGTTCCCATACAACTAAACTGCATTCTCAATTACGTTTCTAAACATAATTGAGAATGCAGTTAAGTTTTAATTTTAACTACTGTCCAAATATGGATGTACATTAAATATTCAATCTGTAATAATTTGTTCAAAATTCACAGTGCATGAATTCAACAGGTGGAGCCTTGCACTCCAGTGGGGGGTGTAAAATGCTGACGCAAAAATGGAGCACAAGCCGTGTGGAACAGATAAATATAACACTAAACCATCTGACAAATAACTTGAGGACACATTTTTGATTTATAGAGGAAAAATTGTGTATAAACGTGAGGCTGTGTAAAATGCAACTTCCTACAGTAACATTGGCTTGTCACTGAAGTGACATAGTGACCGCGAATAAAGTAAATTCTACATTGTTTAAAAATAAATTTATATTCGTTTGAAATCAATTATTTTTTAAAAGCATGATTTGATATTCATCCCTTAATTTCTGAGTAAGAAAATAGATCATGAATTCTACAATTCAGTTTTACTTTCAGGTTTTCATTTATCCAACTTTTTGTCTTACCCACTTGTTCTTAATATGGGAGCTAGATGCGCTGGATCTATTCCCAGCATGTTTGGGTGTGAGCCAGGGAAACACCCTGAACAGTTCAGTTGTTATTAATGACCAGTAATCTAAGGTGAAATACCTCCTGTAGTAGTCTAAAATTTAGAGATTGCATGTTGCTTTATACCCCTCTGAAGATGAAATTGTGCAAACAGCTGATGCGTCTTTTTCTACTTTGCCAAGATATTCAGTGCAGTGTTGTCCATCTTGTAGCATTGCATGGCCAGAGGCATTGTCATGGCACCAACTGGCCTCATTGAAGTGACACAGAGTGCTTTGTCAGCTTTGTCTCAGGTGCCAACCTGCACTTCCCAAAATAAACTGTCATGCAATGTGGCAGGACAGAAAAATGTAGGAGCATGTTGGGGCCCTGCGCCCCCCCTGAAAGCAAACAAATGTTCCATTGCAGAAATGTATTGTGGTTTTGGACGCCTTTCCAGTGCCGACACCAGCTACATGGTGGGGAACTTAAAGCGTTGCGTGTGATCGTCTGCAGCATCAGCAGGGATCACAGACACAAAACTTGGTGTTTCTCTGCATTAAGGAAGCCTTTTATTGTGAACCTGTTAGTTTGACAGCTCTTTGTTATTTGCAAACATCTTCCTCTAGAAATAGCTAATGCTTACTGTAGTTAGCTCCTCTTCCTGTTTTATAAATGGTCTGACATTTTCTCTGTGCGGTGCAACATTACACCAAGACAGGATGCGCACTTGGTTGAAGTCACTTTCAGGCTGATGTGAGGAGGTTGGAAAGGGTAAGCATGTGGAAAGTCACATGCAGAGATTCCTTAGCGACCTCCAAACTGTAACCACTGGCCGTTTCTGCCCTGTTGGATTAGGCCCTGAGCGTGTGATTCCCGTTAGATCACAGTGTGGCCTATGTACTCTAAAGCTGCCATTACATTTTTATGACTAGTGGACTGGAGTAAAGGTGGGAGTCACAAAGGCTTGAAATGGAAGTTCAGTCCTCACCTACATAATGAGGAACCAGTAGCTAATCATGCAGACAAAAGGAAGGATTCTGTAGCCTGATAGTGAGAGAGGTATAATGATGATAATGACTAAACATGGACTGCCAAGCTGGATAGATTGTGATTTGAACAGTGTTTGAGGCAGGACCTACAGTAGGTGGGGTTGAAATGGGCCCATTGCTACTAGCTTCTCGGGGGTTACTGCTCCATCCAAGCGGGAAAATAAGCAATGCCGTTTAAACCCACTAAGTGTTACAAAATCATAGCTAAAATTATATAAGAACTGACATTAGCTAATATATTAGAGATATATAACTAGTTTATTTTCTTTAATTCAACAATTAAGGAAAGCAAACAGACATAATTTTTTACTAACATTTTAATGGTATATTTTGTAGTTTGGCTAATGCTGTGTTCACGTCTTATCGTTTAAACCACAATTACAGCTTGTAAAGTCGGGTCGCAGGGGCAGCAGCTCCAGCAGGGGACCCCAAACTTTGCCCCCGAGCCACATTAACCAGCTCCTACTGGGGGATCCCCAGGCGTTCCCAGGCCAGGTTGGAGATATAATCCCTCCACCTAGTTCTGGGTCTTCCCCGAGGCCTCCTCCCAGCTGGACGTGCCTGGAACACCTCCCTAGGGAGGCACCCAGGGGACATCCTTACCAGATGCCCGAACCACCTCAACTGGCTCCTTTTGACGCAAAGGAGCAGCTACTCCGAGCTCCTCACGGATGACTGAGCTTCTTACCCTATCTCTAAGGGAGATGCCAGCCACCCTCCTGAGAAAAACCCATTCTGGCCGCTTGTACCCTGGATCTCGTTCTTTTGGTGACCCAGCCTTCATAACCATAGGTCAATAAATTGACGGTGAAATAAATTGAATGTAATACTGCCCCCGCTCCGCCGATTCTCCGACCAATCTCCTGCTCTATTGTCCCCTCACTTGCGAACAAGAACCCATGGTATTTTAACTCCTTCACTTGGGGTAAGGATTAATTCCCTACCCGGAGTAGGCACTCCATCGGTTTCCTGCTGAGAACCATGGCCTCAGATTTAGAGGTGCTGATCCTCATCCCAGCCGCTTCACACTTGGCTGCGAACTGATCCAGTGAGAGGTCACAGGCCACATCATCTGCAAAGAGCAGCGATGAGATCCCCAGCCCACCGAACTGCAACCCCTTCCCACCCTGACTACGCCTTGATATGCTGTCCATAAATATTACAAACAGGATTGGTGACAAAGCGCAGCCCTGGCGGAGGCCAACCCTCACCTGAAACGAGTCTGACTTACTGCCGAGAACCCAGACACAGCTCTCGCTTTGGTCATATAGAGATTGGATGGCCCTGAGAAGGGACCCCTCACCCCATACTCCCGCAGCACCTCCCACAGTATCTCCCGGGGCACCCGGTCATACGCCTTCTCCAGATCCACAAAACACATGTAGACCGGATGGGCATACTCCCAGGCTCCCTCCAGGATCCTTGCGAGAGTGAAGATCTGGTCCGTTGTTCCACGACCAGGACGGAATCCGCATTGTTCTTCTTCAACCCGAGGTTCAACTATCGGCACCTTGGAGTAGACTTTAGCAGGGAGGCTGAGAAGTGTGATACCCCTATAATTGGCACACACCCTCTGGTCCCCCTTTTTGAACAGGGGAACCACCACCCCGGTCCGCCCCTCCTTTGGCACTGTCCCAGACCTCCACGCAATGTTGAAGAGGCGTGTCATCCAAGACAGCCCCTCCACACCCAGAGCTTTCAGCATTTCTGGACGGATCTCAGTGACTTCCAACCGGGAAATTGAGGACAATCCCCCATCATCCTCCAGCTCTGCCTCTAACATAGTTAGTTGGATTTAGGAATTCCTCAAAGTGTTCCTTCTACCGCCCTATTACCTCTTCAGTTGAGGTCAACTGCGTCCCATCCTTACTGTACACAGCTTGGATGGTTCCCCGCTTCCCCCTCCTGAGGTGGCGAACGGTTTTCCAAAAGCACCTTGGTGCCGACCCAAAGTCCTTCTCCATGTCTTCTCAGAAATCCTCTCACACCCGCAGCTTTGCCTCTTTCACGGCAGAGGCTGCAGCCCTTCGGTACCCTGCAACTGCCTCCGGAGTCCTCTGGGATAACTTATAAAAGACTCCTTCTTCAGTTGGACGGCTCCCCTGTCAATCTTCCTCAATAATACCATTCATTTGTTTTTTTATATTCAAATAATATTCGAATATTTAATGCTCAATTGCAGCCTGTTAAATAATATGTACTACACTACTAGGCTTATGCAGTGTAAATGCCACTATGTACTATAAGCATGTGGTTGTTGTTACATGTTCTGTCCACTAGAGTGACTTCTAAGATCACCCTGGCCTTGAGGGGACCTGCACGCAACTTTGTTTACATTCATTTTCCACAACAAGCACACAGCGACAAACACAAATCAACAGAGAACTCTGTAATGAAACATTATCTAACAAGTGTAGTGAAGCGGCATTGTTGTAAAGGCTTACGGTGCTCGGTCACAATTACATCATGTTAGAAAGTACAGCTGAAACTATTTGTCATCAGCTATGTAAGTAACAAACGATGCTAACTGCAGTAATAACCAAGCCAAACCGTGCTGTCACTACTATTTTAGTGATTTAAAAGCAACCTGTTTGTTGCAGATTGCCACGTTACTGAGAATACAGCTATTAGAAGGTAATATATGAAGTTGAAGCTAACTCTGACGCTGTGAGGGCAGCTAACATTACCTTTAGCTGTTTCCATGAAGCTCCCAATTACTCTAACGTTACTATACCTCGCAATGTAACGAGCTAACTAATGTAAACATAAGCACTTTGATGTCGATTTAAAGTCAGTCAAACTATTTCCCATCCTTCGTTACGATTTCCAGCCACAGCCTGTCACTGCCCCTTGTACTAAGTTAACTCGGTACATAATGTTAGCTCCGTAATGTTGTACTAACATATGGTACATAACGTTAGCTTGGACCTCACAGTGCCTTGTGTTTCTCACTCCCGCTAAGTTATTGTTCATAAGACGTGACATGAGTGACACATGCGGGTAGGCCAATGCGAGAAGTGGGAGATTAGCTAACGTTTGCCAACATATTTATAAAAAAAGTCACATTCGAATAGTAATTTCAGCATTTGAATAGTATTGATTTTTTTACTATTCGAATTATATTCGAATTTCGGTATTTGTTCCAACAGCCCTAGTGTCCACTACGGTGTTCGTGGGTTACCGCCCCTTGAGGCACCTAAGACCACAGCTCCCTGCTGCAGCTTCAGCAATGGAAACTTTGAACATTGTCCACGTGGGTTCAATGCCCACAGCCTCCACAGGGATGCACAAAAAGCTCCTCCGGAGGTGTGAGTTGAAAGTCCGTCGGACAGGGGCCTCCTCCAGAAGTTCCCAATTTACCCGCACTACCCGTTTGGGCTTACCAGGTCTGTCCAGAGTCTTCCCCCACCCCCTGACCCAACTCACCAATATCCATTAAAGTTTCAAACAAAAGTACTTAAAAGTGGGTCTTTCTCTCCAGAGAGACTGGAGAGAGGGCTATATATACACACCAAGGCTAGCCTACCCCAAACACAGGGAAGAAAATGTAACTTCTACAATTACCAAGACCCAAATTAAACCCCACAACCAACCATAATAAATTACTAAAGAAACAAACACTACCAAAATGCAATATTAATCTAATCCAAACAAATTATCCACATGCTGCTGTGTTGTTAAGTATTTTGTAGTTCAGAATCCCCCTGCCCACTGCCAAGAGTTGGTTCCTTCCACTTCCTGTGGCGGAGTATAAAAGACAGCCCCTCTCTTCACCCGAGTGTCCAAAACAAAAGGCCTCCGATCAGATGAAACGATTATAAAATTGATCATTGACCTTTGGCTTAGGGTGCTCTGGTACCAAGTACACTCATGAGTATCCCTATGTTCGAACATGGTGTTCGTTATAGACAATCCATGACTAGCACAGAAGTCCAACAACAAACAACCACTCGGGTTCAGATCAGGGAGGCCGTTCCTCCCAGTCACGTCTCTCCATGTGTCTCCATCATTGCCCAAGTGCGCGTTGAAGTCAGCCAGCAGAACTATGGAGTCCCCCACTGGATCCCCATGCAGGACTCCATTCAAGGTCTCCAAGAAGGTTGAATACTCCGAGCCCTTGTTTGGTGAATATGCACAAACAACAGTCAGAGTTTCCCCCCCCCCCCACAACCTGTAGTCGTCCGCCAGGGTAAACTCCAATGGAGCGGCGCTCAGCCGGGAGCTTGTGAGTATCCCCACACCTGCCCAGCACCTCACTCCCTGGGCAACTCCGGAGAAGAAAAGAGTCCAACCCCTATCCAGCGGTATGGTTCCAGAACCGAGACCAGATCACCAGATCTAATTGGTAGCGCTCCAACTCCCGCACAAGTTCCGGCTCTTTCCCCCACAGAGAGGTGACATTCCACGTCCCCAGAGCCAGCCTCTGCCGCACGGGTCTGGTCCGTCAAGGCCCCTGACCTTCACTGCCACCCGTGTGGCAGCGCACCCGCTCCCAGTAGTTCCTCTCACAGGTGTTGGGCCCATGGGATGGAGAGGGAGGTACCACGTTGCTTTTTCGGGTTGTGCCCATCTGGAATTCCACCGGGCAAAGTAACTTCACCTCTTCCTCGATGACTCATAGGGGTAGTTGAAGCATTCTTTGTCTGGCCCCTCACCTGAGACCACTTTGCCATGGGAGACCCTACCAGGAGCATCAAGTTCCAGACAACACAGCCCTCAGGTTCATAGGGACACACAAACCACTCCACTACGATAAGGTGATGGTTCCTAGAGAAGGATTAAACAAATGTATTTGACTTTATCTCATCATCTTATTTGGATCTTGCTTAGGATCAGTGTAATTCCAATTTAACGAATGCGCGGGGACATATAGGTCTTTTATTTGGAGTCAGACACATTGTCCCAAAAGGGGGGACACAGAGGAGGAAATCCCCAACAACATTAAAATGAAATCCAATATTAACACTAATACATTAGATGCGGTTAATTGAAAGGAGCTATACAGTGTTTGTTTTTAACTGGTTTAACATGGTAATGAAACACTACAAATATGTAACACAACAAATTAAGCTATTTATATGGTGTGGCTACAAGGTTAGCAGTGGGGTTGGAATAATGTGTCAACACTCTCAAGTCAGAATAGAGTTTTTCCTGTTCTTCTCATTCTGCTGTAAATGCGTGAATGCAGCATAACAGCATTGATTGTATGGAGGACATGGGCAGAGGTAGGTTGTAGTAATGGGAAACTTTATGTTTTGAGGGATCATTGTTGCAATGGTCAAATCCTTAAATACCAGCAGTGCTGGAACATTTAAGCAATGCAAATGTTTGTGTTTTTGGTCGCACAAAATAAGCAATTTAAAAGCATCACCATTGTGATGGGCACATTGTATGCACTAAACGATTATGAATCAATCAAAACTAAATAATTGGGAGATTAATTGATCGTTAAAGTAATCATTAGTTGCCGTTCTAAAAGCCAGCTGGCCACCCTGTCATTGCTATCCCTGCCGATAAATGCACGTTGCTACTACCTCTGGTGTAAAGAGATTGTGTTGATAAGTTAATATGCCGACAAAAGAGATGAGATAAAGAGGTTTTAGAAGTTTGGAGGATAGCATAACCTTGATAAAATGCTCATCTCAGTGACATTGATTTTCACCATCCATCTTCATCTGATATGAAGTATTCAAATGGTGGCATCGGCTGGGAGTGGAGTACAGTGCTGTTAAATGGGCCATTTCAAATGTTCTTTGTACTATGCTGACTTCCAAAAAAGTCACTGTCTGCCAGCTCAGAGTTTTTTTTGGAGACACTTTTCCACCTGTAACCTATATCTTCTTACATTTATTCTACTTCTCCATTTATTCCCCTTTTCCTTCCTCTGTGCATGCCATACAAATTACTTATATATAGACAGTGTCAGAATGGCTTGTGAAATATTAACAGCTTGTAGAGAATTTTACATTGCTAAATTTCTCTTCTTTTTTTAACTATGTTGGCACAGGCTGTGGAACATTTATTTGTGTGAGTTCAGGCTACCTTTTTTCACCTTTTTCATGTTTGATATCCATCAGCCCTCTTTCAACATGCATGTAGTCTGTCTCACTTCAAATATCCTGCCTCTGCAAATGGAAGCGAGACAATATTACAGTATGTTTAATTGTGCTTACCTCATATACATGATCTCTGTATAGAATATCCTGAATTTATTGCCTTATAAAAAGTAGTAATTATCCTTTTATGAGTAAGATAAGACCAAATACATTGCATTAAACAACATATGGATAGTTGTTAAAATGCCTGCATGGAAGGTAAAAACCTGAACTGACTGTGATAAATAATGAGTCCAATTAGAAGTTACCTAGGAGCAGTTATTCTCAACATATATCTGTGCGTTTGAGGAAAATTATTTTTTTTCTTCTCATTTGTCTTTAATTTTTTTTCACTGCTGGTCTCCAAATGCATTCAGCTCAATGGCCTCTCTCTTTCTGCCTTTTTGTTGGGTGGCCCCTATAACGATGAAGCTGTCAATCATCTGCAGGCTTAAATCCTGAGAATCAGTTCTCCGAAAAGGACTAGAACAATGACTTTTGTTGTCACCCATGTGCGTTTCTGTTGAGCATTCCGTGGACAGTGTGTTACCTTTTAATTAAATTCATCCTTTTGTTCTGAATGAAGCTTAAGGGAGGCGCACAGATGGTTGTCCAAATAATTGAAAGGATTGAATATAGTGATGCTGAAAGAGGTCATTAAGATCCTGTGATTTGGGTTGAATGCTTTTTGTAAAGGATAATTTCAGTTTATTACAACTAGGGTCTTATTTTAATGGTTTTGCCCTTCATTTATGTCTGTTATGGTAATATTATACTTACTAAAGTAACTGCATCGCTACCACAAAGCCTGACAAGACAAGAAACACAACCAGTCAGACAATCATGTTAGCAAAGAACATCAATCTTTGACAACTTCAACCAGTCGACTGGCTAGGCTGTAAGGGCCACAAGCCAAAATAGGTTGAGCAATGGTCAAATACAAAGATAATAAGGTATTTCTACAATGGCATGAAGGGTATATAACAAAATCTCTAACGGTTGACAAAATGATATTGTCCTGAGAGAGTTCTGTTTTAAAACAAAGGCAAATATTTTTTTTTTTAAAATTTTTTTTTCGCGGGGTTTTTTTTTTTTTTTTTTTTTTTTTTTTTTTTTTTTAAAAAAAAAAAGGGGAAAATATTTTTTTTTGTTTTGTCTTCTTCTCTTATCATATGTAGCTGGGACTTGCTCTCATCTTGACTAATGATGATGTGTGGCACAGGTAGCTGTCAGCGAGGCTTGATTAATTAAAAGGGAAACTAGGCCAATTACTCATATTGTTCTAACTGTGGTCAGTGAGCAAGGCTAGTTGTGCTGCCAATGCCTCCACACCCTTCACTGTACCTAGACATCCATAACATTTTGGGTTCTGCAGCTATTTATGAGACATCTCATCAGCTCCGGGGGCGTCCTTCTGTTCAGAATGTCTCAACACAGACCTGATAACAATTAGGTGGCATCTGAGGATAGCGCTTCTTGTGTCTGCTGAGTTTAAAGACTTAGAGAAGCACGGAGCCTTTTTCCACTAACATACAGTTATAGCTGCATTTGATTTTCTGTGTTTGTGTTTTGGAGGCCCAACCATGCAACAGTGATTAGCATTGTTGAGAAGCCAGTGTCTCACAGTGTTGCTTTCAGTACACACTGCCTGAGGCTTCTCAGCTGCCAGCTGTGGGTCTCACTGCAGGCCAAGTGAAGAGAGCAGAAGTCTTGTTTGTGTTGGACTGCAGTGTTGCTCCCAGCGTGCAGCCTGGCCCTTGTCAGCGGCCCTGTCATATCTGTCTCGGGCCTGTCCCGACAGCCAACCCGGACTCCCACGTCACAAAGGCGGGCTCGTCCTAGGAGAGACAGGTGTCAGCAACCCACCACCCCCCTCCTCAAGCTCATCCAGGCAGATGCCTGCTGTGATGGAGCCACATATTTGAAGCTCAGCAACTTAGAAAGAAGGGTCATCTCTGCCACCCATTCACAGTTGCCATATCGCAAGAGACCCCAGCTTCATCAGCGTGTGAGAGCGCTCATGTCAGATATGGAGCTTCCACCAGAGGAGACTGTCCCAGTCCAAGAGCATTACAGACAGGGGCTGCGTCCTGACTGACTGACACACTGACTGACAGCTTTATTGTGTCCTTTGAGGAATAGGGATGAAAGGCTCTCATGAAGAGGCCTCACAAACACAGACCATACTCAGCCGTGTTTGAGGAGAATTACTTGTTCCTTTATATGCATTGTTGTTTCTTTGTATAGACTCCATGTCTTTTAGCTGACAACACTCTTTTTCTAACTGTACAAAAGCAACCATGGTGGAATCTAACATGTTATATTCTGACTGCAAAGCTTCAGCCCCAAGGACTCAGGAATCAGGAATTTCATGAGGAATTCTTATTTGCTTATCTAATTCAAAATAAAAGCAGTGTAATGGCAGTACAGTTGGAGTTTGCAGACACAAGCGCTGAGCCAAGCTATGGTTGTAGCAACCATTTGTAAAACGGATCCACTGAGAAAATCGCACCAAAAATATCTTGTTTTGTAGACCTATTTTGTTGAGCAATTGCACTGCTAACAAAGCACTGCTAATCTCAGATACAAATAAATTGCATTTCATGGAAAGCTTTAAAAGAGCCTTTGTAGCCTTTGCTGAACAACTACAGGATCAACATACAGGTAGTGTAACATTAACACAAGTAGAGAAGAATCCTTAAGTTAAGTGACCTGAGCATTAATGCCAGTTACAAAGCAATGTTCACATTAGCCAACATTAGCAACCGTAAGCTACTGGTCATACCAGACTAAGTAACGCTGTAGTAGGAAAAACCCCAGAGTGTATTAATATAAGCACAGCTCTGTTTTATTGCTGAATAATTTACTTTTCATATCTAAGAGGAAGAATGTGTTATTTCTTCTTTTCTTTACTTTACTTTAGTCTTTAAGTCTTTAAATGTAAAGCAGCAAGTAGCGTAAAGTTTGCATTAGTCGTAATGTAACACAGCAAATACAGCTCAGATATGACTGCAGGAAAGAATCAGTAAGGCCAATGTCTGTTAGATATACGTATACTGTACAGAAACATACATGTAGTGGAAAAATCTGGTTGAGATCTGGTTACAAATTACAAAAGTACTGACAGCACCATGAGAAAGCATTTAAAAATTATGCCTTGTCTCTTGTAGCTAGTACACGTGTTGAGCCAATGTAACACCATGTAAATGCTTCAAAACTAAAAAATGGCTTTTGGATATTTCAAATTCAAGTCACTAATTTTCACATTACGTGTTACATTTTTTTTGCAACTCCACTTTATAACTGGCTTGTATATGGAGAGACAAAAAGAGAGGACACAGAGACAGATGCTAAAGGTATGTCATTTTCTAAGCAAATTTGTCCATATTTAGCTGCTGCTCTACCTGCCAGTGCATGACATTTTTATTTAAAGAAATAACACAAAAAATAGTGAGAGCCAAATGACTAATGTACTCTTTTCTCTCTCTCATCCCTGTGTCTTTATACTCTGTGGCTAGCATCCCTTTTTTCTCTCTGGGTGTTATTTTTGTAGTCATCTAAATTGATCTACGGTGAAGCCAGACTAAGATTGCTGTAAATTTAATATTTTTCAGCAGCCACATTAAGAGTGCAGTTTGAATGGGATGAGTTGTTGGGGGGAAGGGTGGGGGGGTGCTGTGACATTAATAATTAAATTGCAGTCGTGTATCTGAATGCTGCAGGAGTGCCAAGTGATGGATATTTTTAATGATATGAAGAATGAAGCACAAAAAGATCAATGCTGGCACACACACACACACACACACACACACACACACACACACGCACGCACACACACACACACACACACACACACACACACACACATAGTGTCTGTCAATGTGAAAAGGCCTAGTGAGGATGATTGTGCTCCCACTCTAATATTGTTTTGGTCCATAAGCCGTTTGGTCTGATCTTACAGGCTGAAGGTCTCTGGCCCAAATGACTCTGTCCCCTTTACTGGTGCTGTCAGAACTGACAGTCCTCATGTTTATTTCATTTTGCGTCTGGGCTGTCTCGTTTCCCTATCCTCCAATGTCATTAACGCTCGGAGCCAGGACCCTGCAGTGGTGCGCCTAATGAATTCCTCTGCGGCTCCTCACTCCCCACCTACTTACCCCAGCTCAAGGTGTCAAATTAAAACAGCCTGGGAAAAGAGAGGAACTTGCTCTTGTTTGTAGGTTTTTTATTGCATGCATGTCCCTCTGTTGGATTATTTAGTTTGTTTAGGGCAGCAATTTGTTTTAAGCAGTTAGGATTGAGAGAGTGTTGCTTTTGCCCCAGACCATCAAGATCAAATGAGCATAATTAACTTTTAATCTTATAATTAGATAATGAGTCAACAACAACAGACAAATGCACCTCTCTGCTGTAAAAATGAGTTTGATCTAGAGCTGTCTCTGATGTCGACATGCTGCTTTAACCCTCCTTTTGGTTTATGTTTGGTGTGATTATTATTCATTACTTGATGAAGAATTGTTGCATTTAAGATGTGGGACCTCCGCGATAATTTGGGAAATGAAATCAGCAGCGGTGAGGATGCCTGGGTGACTGCTAATTGTGCTTATTTAGTTGTCATTGTGATAAGCGTAACGAGGCCAGACGTGTTATTGAGCTGTGAGTCTGCAATAGGGAAGCAGATTTCTTACATTTACCCCACTTTGATGGAGCCTTTGTGATGAGCATTTATGTTTCTGGGAAACGTGGAATGTGAACAACATTTTTATTGATCTGAATCTGAATCATTTTTACATTAGCATCTGTATAGCAAGCATGCTTTTGTTAAAATATCAGCTACTATGATTATACAGGATGCATATTGAGGTCAGTGCTGTGTTATACAGTATATTTCCATTTACCATTGGAGACCCTTCAGAAGTGACCACAGTGCTACTGCTGCCTGAGTGTCAGAGGAGCAGGCATCCCTGTGAGGCTTTCTCTCTTTCTCTGACAGCACCGGAAGATGGAAAATGGTGTCAATCAATTCATCAGAGCAACACGGGTGGCTGTGCAGAGAGGAGAGCTGGGGGCGTGGTAATGGCAGCATGCAGGAGGAGCGCTGCACATGATTATGGCTTCCTGCTGCAACTATTTCCCCTCACCACTGTAGCTGATGCTGCAGTGCCTTAATGGACTGACTGACTGTACACCCATCAGTCCACAGCTACAAAAGATTCCTGTGGAGCGTCCTTAGTGACCACAATGGCAATCTGTTGTTTTGTTGGAGTGCCTGAAGGGCCTCCTCCCCAGCATCTCTATATGCTCCACAGTCTCTGCTGTGTTTTGGACCACATGGCACTCAAAGTCCACGGCTTGTTTGACTGAAAGAATGTGCTGTGTTAATTAAAGATGTGTAATGCTTGAATTGACCGCATCTTCACATTAGGAAAGATTTGCGGAATCATCTCTGTAATATATTTTAATTAAGGAAAAAATTAAAGGATTAATTAAAAAATAATGGGGATTTTATTTTGCCTGGCAGACTGGATTTGGACATGATTCTGGTGTCTGCTGTGAGCTCATCAGTGGAATATCGAGCACCTCGCCTGCTTCTCAGGAGCACAGGGAGACTCTCAAGGTCTCTTGAAAACAAAAGATCTGCCCTCTCCTCTTTAGAAAAAAAGAAAAGAATACAGACATTTACTTTGGGAGGGAGTGGCCAATGCGTTGGCTTAATTAAAAAAAATTCCTCCACCCCCATCTTCATCCTCAGCCATCCTCTTCTCTCTTTTTCGGCTGGCAGAGCAGCAGAGTGGCTCTGAGACACGGAACACTAGTTGTGTTGGCAATTATGTTAATGGGATGCTATTAGGCCATGATTCCGTATGAGCGATCGGGGAGAAGAAGAACCCCGGCGGCAGAAAATGATAACGGAGCGTGCGCCTCGTTGATACCGCTCCAGCAGGATCATTTGCATAATGAACCCTCCCCACTAACGAGGGGTGTGGCCTCGACACTGAGCTACTTAGAAAGCTCAAGAGTCGCAGCGTGAGGCAAGCCGACAGTGAAAGCACAAAGTGACAAAAAGATTCATGGACTTCACTAGCCGTTGCAAAAGCCATTTTGGCATGAATTTAACTGTAGCATGCAAATTCCTCAGTTGGTGTATTTGCAAACTCAGTTTACAGGCTTTGCTCAGTGTTTCCTTCCACATGAAACATGACAATGCAATTTCTTTGCAGAGCGCTCTTATGTTGAAAAATGAATGAGGAAATCTCCATATTGCTGCCTCTTAGGTCTAATTTAGTCATGTATCTTGGGCTGAGTCAAATCAAAGGTGTTTTGTTGCTCCTGTGTAGTGTTGGCACATATAGCACATTGTTATTTCTAGCAGATACATTCTAAAATGTCTTCGGCTTCCATAAATAGTTACAAATCAAATATTCATCATGTTGCCAATGTACAATTTATTCATTTAACTTTCAACCTTTCTGTTCAAAGTCAACATTCTGCATTCCATTTACAGCATAATCACAAACAAACACACATACATGCACACATACTGACACAGTGTAGTTTTTGGCTGTATGATTCACTAAGCGTTAAGAAGGAAACTACCTTGGGGCCCCAAAGCCCCATGGATTCCCTCAGGAGCTAAAATAAAACAAGCTGAGCAGGGATTGCTCCACTTCATTCGCACTACTACATTTGCTAAACATACTGCATGGTAGTCTTTTTTGCCTTATTTATATAGCTGAGGTTATGCACTGATGCTATTGATCCCAATCCCAACAATTTATTATTAATTTGTTTGCCCAGTGCAGCATCTTTATTTATGCATCGCTCTTCTGTCTTGATGTATTTTTTGTGTCCACACAACGTGTATATTTTTCTGCAGCACAACCTGTCGTCTTTAGACACAGCCTCAGGATTTGATCAGAATGATCTTGAGGCCCACGGGAAGACATTAAACACCCAGAATGCCCCTCAGGCTGCTCTCCCCTCCTCTGTTTCTCAACCTTTCATTCTCCCTTAATGAGAACTCCTCCTAATTAGTTCAGTGGCTGGAGCGTGGGGACACAGCCAGAGTTAGATCCCTTGCGCTCAGACGTGACTGCTATGCTGATGAAGGCATGGGATCAATAATTTAGGCTCTAGCCTTAATGGTGGAGTGAGGAGAAAGCGATACATCTGAGTCAGAGATAACATTTTAAAGGCACAGCCCAAGCTCCAGCCGGGTTGCTGGAGTTAACTAGAAACCCCTGAATGTGTTTGCTGTAAAAAGCTGACACATTTATGTTTACTGGAATTCTTATCGCTCTTCCTCTAAAGCTAAGTCTGTGTCTAAGTGCTTGTTTACCTAGCTTTGTATATCCTGCATTCAATTATTGTAGTCTGCAGAGTCACTCTGAATTTGCTTGCCAAATGATTTGCATTTGAAGTACATGGGGATATAATTGATTTAGAGGCATGAATATTGATAGTATCTTATCAGCTTGGTTCCCATCCCTCAAACCACTCTGTGGAGAATAATGGTCCTCTGAGCATTTTTCTGGTCATCTTGCTTTAGCAGATGCATACATAATCTTTAAGTGTACAGAGCCTCAGCTCCATGAAACCCTTCCATCTCCCTCTGGGGAGGCATCCATGCATCTTTTAAGGACTCTTCACATCAAGAAGGCCTGAGCAGAGTACCCTGCAGTCTCTTGCTCAATTATTAAAGCTGGGATTTTGATGCTCTGTTTTAACTTAGTCTTGGAAGAGAAGAGGAGAGAAGGGAGCCCCATGCAGAAGACAGTAGCCTAGCCAAGCCTCACATCCCTCCCCCGAAGGAAGAGAAAGATGGTGACAATTTTCTATAGCAATTTATTTGAAGATTCTTTCTTTTTTTATGGTAACTTGGAAGAGGTTTTCAAACATTCATATGGATTTCATAGTGCAGACATTCCCTCTTCAAACAGAATGATTCGCTGCAGGTTGCATAACAGTTTTCCAGTACATCATACACTGTCACTGTGTGATTGAAAAAAGGGCTGCATCCAATTATAACAGGGGACACATTTGCTCATAATGTTTACTTTGATTGATGTGTGAGGGCTGTGGTCAGAGCTTTAACAAAGTCCAAATGGCTTGGATTGAAACGTCACTTATTGACTCAGCCTGACAAACAATAACATTGACAGTAGACATCAGTGTCCTCGGCCCTAGTTGCCATAGAAGTGGGAGAACTGAGTGATGAATCAACTAAACACAATACAGAATCTTATGATTCTCATCATCACTTGTAATGGAAGATTTAGTTATTGCGTACAAGCTCAGGGTACAGAATCCCAATTGGCCTTGATTTGATGTCATTGTTTATTTTTTCCTTTAAGTGCCAAGGAAGTCATGCAAACTCCACAAATTGTTTGGCTGATGGCAACGGCGCTCCATATAAATTCGATCCATTGTCTCTGTGAATTGCAGCTGCCTTTAACTTTGATTAAATATTGATACCCATGTAAACACTTGTGCCATATTGAGTACTTTATTCAGAGTCACAGTCTCCCTCCGCAGTTTGGAATGAGCTGCTCGCTTGAGAAATAAGCCTATTGTTTCTGGGCTCACTGTTGATTTATGGTGACAAAATAAAATGTTCTGACACCGTGCTGAAATAAAGACCCAAACGCTTTCCAACTAAGGTGTCATGAATTTGAAAACACGCATGTCCGCGGTTTGCGACACACATGAAGCGTCGGCTGTTGCAGTAATTTAATACTGTCTTCCACAGGCATAAATGTTCTCAGGCAGAGGATTAGTACAGCCTAATTGATAATTGACAAGATTTATTCAGCATCCACAATCAATCAACACAACGCTGTATGAAGTGGTTTGTTACATGAAAGCCAGTCGTATCTTTGATTTTTTGACTTCCACAAATGTGGGCCAAAGTGTGCTCCTCATGCTTGTGAATAGAGATATTGAATGATGTTCACATTCATTTGTGTTCCAGGCAGTTCAAAGGTAAATATGTGTTTATATATTATATATATTTTACTACAGAGGGCAATATCTGCTTCTGTCAAGAACAAGCATGACTTGCGGTGCGTGTTCCCAAACTTGAGCTTTGTTTATCTCAGGGCACAGACGTCGCAACCTGAAAAATAAAAACGCTTGTGAGCCGTGATGCTGTCGCTCTCCCACAATTATTAGTATGAGTTTTTGTGTTCAAAACACAAATTTTTCAGGCCTGAAAAGTAAAGCCAATGCAAAAGTGCCTTAAACCTGCATTCTATCTAATTTCCAGCATCGGGGGACTCCACTGGTTGCAAAAAGAAGTCTGTTACTATAGAAGTATATAGTTCTCACTTGATTTATTACCTTAATAAACATTTCTATAATGGGTTTATTGTCTCAATTGTAGTTTCAAGTCTTCTTTTATACAACATGATATTCATTTTGGAAATTATGGTCCCATTTATTTTAAAATTGACAATAAAGCAGATGATTTGTTTAGGGCGTGGCTACACACCAAGCTGTTAATCAGGACAGAGGCTTAGCAATGCGTATCCATGGCACTGTGTACATTAAAATAGCTGTGAACTTGTTTTGGGGTGTTTCATCTTAAACTTTAAAATTAACGAAGAACCGAAGAACTTCAACTCACTGTGTGTTTTTTGAAACATTGAAACATTTTGGTCGTCTAAAACTGTCTTGTTCAGCAATCTGCTAACCAAGCTAGCCTTAGCTTGGAACTTAAGGAAAAGTTTGTAAATTTTCAATGATGAATGGCGGCAATACCCCGAGGTCAGCATTTACCCGCCGGTAAATCTCCACTGGATGATTCGCTTCCGAAGGGTTAAAAATCAGCAACTTTACCTCTTTAACTTAGCGCAGCGCCATTGCAACCATAAAGAACACTGGCTTGGCTGCGTCAGCCTAACCAGCTCCACCCTCTCGTCCAAAAATTGTCAAGTCCGGTTACAAAAAAACCAAGATGGTGAGGACCAAATTGCCAAACTGAAGGCTTCAAGACAGCGGTCCACAAACCAATGGTCACACAGTCTAACAGTCTATGGTTCAAAAGAGAAAATCCAGGCACTTCTACCTTGCTGTTTTATTGATTACAGTTAAGATAATGTCAATGAAACAACACTTTGTATTAAAAGACTTTCAGCAGCTCAAGGAGCACAATTATTTTCTTTTGCTGGTAGCTTTTATTGCGATACATCTGACTTGGTCATTATTTGAATCCCTGCATGTATTTGAGAATTTACTGTAGTCAACCATCAGGCAAATTGAGAGAGAATCTGGAGACACGATCATTCTGGATTGCATCTGCAAATTAGCTTGAGGCACAGCGGAGCTCACTACCACCTGCGTCTTTCATCCTACGCTGCAATAGTTGCCACATACTGAGATAATGCTACTGCGAGGGGGACATTTTCTTTCCTTCTCTCTTTTTGTTTTTGTCTCTTTGTCTTTTCTGTGAATAGATCTCCTGCCAGCAGATTTTTTTCTTTCCCTCAGTTAGCCTGATATCTCAGGGTCAACTCAATGGCTATGTGAAATACAAACATTATAGATTCTTACTGTGAGACTGTATAAGTGCATACAGTATACCACGAGCCGTGTCTGAAATGCCATGCTCTTGGGAGGGGGAAGCTATAAACATATAAGAAATGAATGAGGTAATGTGGTAGGAGGTAATGGGTTTATGCAACATACTAGAACTGAGAAGCTTGTTAGGGGACTGGAGCCTTAACCTCAGTGCTGCTTGCCTTTACGCCCTTTGTCATAGCAGACTGGTGGAAGCCAGGGAATTTAGTGCTGGAGGGGGGAATCCCTTTTGGGAGGTGGACTTCAATACTGCACATGGCACAGGTGAGTTACTTTATGTATGAAATGGCCTGTCTCCAAGCAGCAAACCAGCCATGTCACTTCCACTGACAGGGAAGCACAATCAATAGGAAAGCAGTCAGTATTAATACTATGTAAGTGACCTGTAAGTCATGTTAAATGTGTAGAAAAGTTGAAGGCAGTAGTCATTTAAAACTAAATCCTAAAAACAAGTGCTTATGAGGGCTTGGTATTGAACCTTGCTACTTTTTTTGGTACTGACCAAAATGTGTCCATAGCACCAACAGCTGGCCTTGAATGTCTGTACTTTCTTTGATCAAATAGTTTTTTTATTTATTTTTTATTTATATATATTTCTTTTTTATTCAATTCTATACCATTTTACTTAAGGTAGAGTTCTTGCACAAATGCTTGTATTTAGAAGTTAAACATTTGTATTAGCTGATTGGCATCTGTTTCATTCATGCCTCACAATCACTGGTTTGTTCACAGCTGTGTGGTTATCAGCTGATTAGTAATATCCAATCTGTGATATTACTGTGATAATATGATATATTTTTTAGGTTTGCATGTCATTTGGTTCCAAAACCCTATTGTTTACTGGGTCCTTTGATTCACTGGAACTGTAAACCTCACATCCCATTCACTCACAACAGAAATATGAGGATTTAGTTGTACAGCAAATGTAGTGTTTTGTTGGTAGCTGCACACAACACGGACAGAAAATCCAAGGATGGGCTTTGTGCTTTTTGTGCCATCTACAGTGTTATCACACATCACTGGACAGCACATCAGCTGACTGAAGTGTGCTGCAGTATCTGCACACTTCACTCAGTGATAGTGTCAGCATTATAACTCAGTGAATAACATACTTCGATCATGTTTGGTTTGTATGATTGAGACATGGTTGGGGGTTAGTCTCTCTCTGCAGTGGTAGGATTTGTTTGGCAGGCAAGCAAGCATCACCAGGTTTTTGGCCCGTGCGGAGGTTGAGTTTCCGGTCTATTTCCAGTGCTGCATGTTCATTCTAGGTGACTGGGGAAACTGTGTGTCATTAAAGGCCGATCCTCTGCCTCTACCCAAGTGTGAAATGCTGCGCCTTGGAGATGCTGGTCTGCTTTAGTTTGTTCAGTTTGTCGCAACCTGGAAATCCTGGGCAGAAGGTCAGTGCTGCTTTTAGAGGTCAATAACACGCTGCGCTGCTTGATTTCTTTACGGGTATTTTTTACTTATTTTACTTGAGCGTCAACCTGAGAGTATTTTTGTTATATATGTATCACAAGTTCTCTTTTTAGATAAATCCTAAAATATAAAACATATATACATATATGTTAATATGATTCATTCATGATTCATTCAGACTGCACAGGCTTACTGAAAGACTTTCTCATTTACTGTCAGAAAAGACAAATAAGTCTGTTGGGACATATCACCATAACAATAAAGTTGGTCAATTATTCCCTTTTTGGTTTCCAAACCATTTTATAGTTGATATAAAATATATAAAACTTTATCAGATAAAACGATAAGGGACAGAGCACTGTATGGTTTTCTTGGCTCTGGTTTATACTCTCTTTATTATAGGTCCTTCATGACATTTAAAACTTTATTGGACAGGACTTAGAAATCTGGGGGCAGTATATAAAATGAGGAATTTATTAGACTTTGTGGCCTTTTGTGTAGGTTGTGTTTGAAATATTATATAGAGACACAGATGAGCTCAGCCTGTGTGGTTTAAATGCTGCAGTCGGTTAGTAATGATGTGTAGTAAAGAGCAGGTAACAGATGCTGAACTAAAAGGAACACGATATATCAATATTTAGCATAACAGATGGGATGTGGTATTTTATAATGCCAATAATCCCCAACTGACCCTGTAAATCAGTAACAGTTGAGTGATTAGTAAATTTGCCAGTACAATGGTTAAAAACTGGCTCTTTTATGTTTATTATTTCAGTTTATCAGATACACAGGGTTTTATTTTTATTTCCAGGGTCATCTTCTGATAATGCACTAAAATAAGGTGTACATTTCCTGCACAGACAATGATATGTTTTAGATGCGGTTCAGGGAGTGCTATAAAAGCCCTGTGTTAAGCCGGAGACTTTTTTTCCAAGGCAGGTGTGCATCCTCAGCCACGAAAGCTGAATTTAAAAGGCCTGGGAAAGTAGGCTCTGCGGGGAAACCAAAGTAGGAAGTCAATAAGGCCTGAATCTTTTATGAAGGCAGAGGTATTCAGATCACAGCTCTTTCGACAGAAAGAGTATCCTGCTGCTTATATGAGGAGACAGAGAGTAGTAGAGGGTCTCAATCTTGCCCTGATTTACCTCAATCCTCATTAATGCAGGAACTGCTGCTCGTTACAGATCATGCCTCACAGAGAAAGAGGTGAATATACAGTCTTAAATGGTGATGCAATACAATAAATAGTGTCCTAGTATTAAGCACTGAATGTATTTTCCTGTATTTTGGTTAGTTACATGTCATGAACAGACACAATTTAAAGAATGATTCTGGTTTATTACAACTAGGGTTGGGTATCATTTGGTTTTTTTTCGATTCCGGTGCTAAATCGATACTTTTAAAACGGTGCCGGTGCCTAAACGGTGCCTGAACCGGTACTTTTGAATAAAGTTAAAAAAAAAAAAAAGAAGAAGAAAAAAAATAAGGGTAGTAAACAACAGTCAGTGACTTGTTTATTGCTAAGGCCATGGTCAAAATTAAAGATGTAATAATAATGTAATAACTATAACAATAACAATAACTTATTTCACCAGTATATTGCTGTTGAACCCCAGATGGGAAAAGGGTATTTTACAATTACTGTGAATGCACCACGAGGCTACCTGTTTTAAGTGAATGCACCGTCTGTGTTGTTTAATTCCGACAATGGCAGCTGCAAGTGAACGCACCGTCTGTGTTGTTTAATTCCGACAACGGCAGCTGCGAGTGAGCGCACCGTCTGTGTTGTTTAATTCCGACCATATAAACATACTGTATATCTATGAATTGCGACAACGGCAGCAGCTGCTGCGCTGCATTGCAGACTGTTACATCCCGCTGTTGAAGTCCTCCACAGTGAAATACAGTCACACTTTACACTGTTAGCTGTCAGCATTTTACCGGTGTTTAATCCAGCTGCTAGCTAAAGGTAGGCTAACGTTACATGCTGTCAGGTGTAGTGTAAAGTCAAGCACCGAAATGAGGCACCGAAACTTTCGTTCTTATTCGGTCTCGTTACTACCGTTTACGTTGGCACCGGTTCCCTATTGGCACCGAGTTTCGGTACCCAACCCTAATTACAACTTGCCTATCATTTCTATTGTTATAATAACACTTGGGCTGCAACTAACTTTCTTGATTAATCAATTAATCGTGTGATCTGTAACATACAACGAAAGTTCTTAAAAAATACAATGAAATACGTGACATGTTCAAATTGCTTGTTTTCTCCAACCAACAGTCCAAAACCAAAAAGACATTCAGTTTACTATCAAGACAAAAAAAAATTATAAAAATGTATATATAACAAAATTGATATCCATTATACTTGCTGTTAATTTTTTTTCAGGACGAGTAATTGATTAAACAACTAATCGATCCAGATAACACTGTACTAACAAATGGGAACACGGCGACATCATTAAAACTAAGTGAGATGGGGCTGAAAACTTAAGCGGTCAGACAATCAGACACATTATAAACAAGCCAGATTATCTATACCACTTAACTTTGAGGTAAAACTGGAAGTTAGCACACCCGAAATATCGGCAGTAATCCTTCATTGCACAAACAGTAGGTCAAAATTAAAACAGTATGTCATTTATATTTTCAAAATAAGTTTGGCTAACCTGAGTCTGATGCATAGACTGTAATATACAGTCTATGGTCTGATGTCTGACTTCTTGTTCCAGTTCGACTCCTTTTTAGCAGTTTAAATTCTAATTTAAGAATAGTAGAATTAAGCACTTAACATCCTTGCATATTAATTTGAAAAAAGGCACAATTGCTTCTTGATTTTATGTTAACACTGGATAAAATGACTACATGTACTGTGTAAAGCATGTTTTCGCATCTTTCAGCTTTTTGGTTTGGTTTTACAGCTTGCAACTTTATTGTTTTGGTTCAGTCTCACCTCTCTCATCAACCCTGTTTCCAGACAAAGTGGAGTATTTAGCCGCTTAAGCTGGAGGTGGTGCAGACCAAACCACAGCTAAAAGGAGAGTAAATATGGAACTTATACTAATCAGGTGGACACGAATATGACTCTAAATGAACGTTAATGTTGCTTTTTGTCTGAAGATGTGTAACTTGGCAACTGAATTCAAACTTTTAAGATGGCAATATGTCTATGTACTGTTCACAATTTGTTTCATGGCCCCCAAGTGGCCAAAGAATGAATCAATGCAGGCATACAGATTTTGCAGTCAACATCCATTAAAACTAGTTTGAACAAAGAGGTATTCTTTGGCCTAAGCTGTAACTCTGAAATATAGATATAATTGTTCCCAATCACGGCTGTCATTTCAACACAGGCACTACACAGTTCCTGCAGGGCTGAAAGACTTAGTTCACCCTCCAACATCTCTGTCTGCTGTCCTCACTTCACTCAGAATTTTACTGAGTGTGTTAGCGTCTGGAGTGGATCTTGTTAACTAAGAAAAATGTCTGGGGAAGTTTAAGTTTGTTATTGATTAGGGAGACAGAGTGCATCTGAGGACTGATGTTTTGTGAAGCATCAGCAGAAGAATAGCCATGTTGTGTTGAGAACTGAAAATAGCCCATCAGCGCCTAATCAAATTAATGCATACTGCTGCCAAGATGTAATTAAGCATGCTGGCGGAATGCACAAAGACACCAAATGACAACGAATGAAAAGGGAAAATATTAATTTGAGCGGGAAACAAATATCCAGCAGGGCTTTAATAGATTCCTGGAAATGTAACATTGATGCTGCCCTGCTCATTCATGCTATTGCCTGAGCGCACAGGAAGGAGCAGGTGCAGCAATGCAGAAAGGTCGAGGTTGGTCTTTGTGAATGTTGGCCAGCTACACCGGGGCTGGGACATGTCCACAATAACAGAGTTTTTTATGTCCTTTTTCTCTCCCAGAGATGCTCCGCTGGCTCTCATTGCAATTAAAACCAAGTGTCCATCAGAGGCTATCTCTGCTCTGTGTGGCCCATATGTTTGGGTGCTGATAGAGCGTGGATTACTCTGTTTGGGACACAGATAACAGGCTGTTTATAACCTTGGCAGAGTCTGGGGCCTAATCTGGCAGGAGCATATTTCCCCTTGCTCCCTGATAAAGGCCTGTTAGCAGCTTTATCACACGGGCAGATAGAAGTCGAGCCAGAGCGAGACGAGCACAGCACTGAGCCCAATCTGGCACCACACACGGTTCTGCTGCTTTATTTTTAGAAGCCTTGTCACCCCATCAACACACACACACACACAACACATTTACACAAGCACCAGCCCCACTCCTTGTCAGAAAGAGCAATTAATTTCTACATCTGCCTTCTCGGGCAACACAAGGACCAACAAACAAATTAAAAGGACAATGTTGTCATTCAATTATAGGATTTGGAGTTGCTTTATGCATGTGCATGAGAAAAGAAACAAGAGCAGGGAGATGGAGGCCATTCTTTATTATACAGTATGTATACACCATCTGCACTCTGGTCATAACATCTACATCTTATAACTTATTCCCTGTTATATATTGTTCTTAACGTATATTATTTCTTTTTTTGTCAAGCAGTTCTAACTCTATTATGTTTACATTCTTGTCTTTTCAAAGTCATAGTTAATAGTTAATAATAAGCTATTGCACTGTTCAATCCCTGCACTGTTCTCTTTTGCACTACCACAATTGCACACAGTCTACCATAGCACCTTTAAAGGTGCAGTAAGTAAGACTTATAAAACTATGTTCCAGAAGAACTACATGAAGCAGGTAATAAAAAAAGAAACCAGCTCCTCTGGCACCACCTACAACCTATAGTGCGATTTGTAAAAATCCACTGCTTCCTGTTCAGATGCTCCAATCAGGGCCAAGGGGAGTGTCTAACTGCGTGTTATTCACTGCTCATGCACATGCATTCATTCTCCCTTGTGGGGGGAGGGGCTTAGGAGACCGTTTTGGGCTTAAGCGGAAAGGGGGGAGGGACTGAGAAGTTGTCGATGTTCATATTTTTTGGCTAAGTATTATTATTATTATTATTATTATTATTATTATTATTATTAGTTTTTGGCTAAATCCTGGATCTTCACAATCCTACCTATAGCACCTTTTAACTCTTTACATTTCTGTGAGTGATTTTTATGTATGTGAGAAATACAGTATGTGTGTTTGTTGTGTTATGGTTGTCTAAACTACTGGATGCCTAAAATTTACCTCGGGATGAATAAAGTATCTATCTATCTATCTATCTATCTATCTATCTATCTATCTATCTATCTATCTATCTAGCTTTGTAATTTTGTTTGGTTGTACTGTTTGTTACAATGTAGAACCTAAAGGTAATTAGTCTCAGCTGGAAAACACAATGCACCCAAGCTATTACTGTGTTTGTGTAAGCTATTCTTCTACAGAAGTATTCTATCTACAGAATGAAAGGGCATTTGAATTTATTGACAAAAAAATATCCCTGACTAAATAAAAGGAAGGTTTTATAGCTGTTTTCCTGCTTATACCTCTAAGTTGCTCTGGGATACGTGAGAGCCTGCTTTGCTATTTTCTCTATCCCCATCTTGATGGTTCTACGTAGGCACAATTAGAGAGAGCGCCTCTTTTCACAACCAGAGAAAATTGTCGTCCTCTGTAAATTGCTTTTGCTGCAGCTTAAAGAAGATCTCTTGTTATCCTCTCATTCAGTCTTTCTCGTGACCCGCTCTCCCCCTCTTTCAGGAAAATTGCTTTCTCGCAATCAACAGATTGCTTGCTGCACTTAGGGGTAAATACAGGTAGACTAGAGCATTAGCATAACATTATTCAGACAAGTGTCAACCTCTAGGCAGTTAGTGCTGCATCTAAGCTCAGTATGAGGTGAAATGAAGTGCTACAGAGTTCGAGGAGCTTCTGCTGCTGCTGAGATTTTCAGAGAGGAGCTGGAATTGGCCAAAAGTGCAAGAGTAAGAAAAGATGATGTACTTTAACAATCTTGTACTTAAAATAAGGAAACTACAAGTCAGGAAATGTGACAGCGCATCTTGCTTTATGGTGACAATGTACAGTTTACTCCCTTTTAGGCTGGTGGAGGAGTTAGATCCTGGTCTCTCTGGAGGTCTGCAGCATGTAGGTCAGACCGACCTCATCATCCCACTGCAAAAAATGCAGGATAGGCTAGATGGGAAATGGCTTTATTGGTCTGGTGGTGATATATCAGGTGACACGAGACTGAAAACAGAGCTTGATGTTGGATCCGTCCTGCTACAGAAACATTTGAATGCTTTTTCACTTGCGTCAGTTAGCTCAAATTAACCTCACAAGGAGTGAGTCTAATTAAGTTTCCTCATTGAAGCTTAGCACCACTCCTCTCCTTTGCTTATGATTTTATACCCTCTGTCTAGGGGATGGGCTGTTGAGAGCAGTAGGCACGATTTTTCACCGGGGGAGACACTCTCTCCATCCTCCTCCATTATTCAACCCTTTTCTCTCTTCTTTCTTGATTGACAATAAGGATTCCTTTTGACCTATATTTGCATCTGCTCTTTGACCCAAATAGGACCCACATAATGAGCTGCTTGGCCATCTTTTTGAGCAGAAACTTGTTGTTTAGCAGTGCTGTGGTAGCAGTGTCCCCGGGGCTTTGTGTCTGGAGCTGTAGGGCTGCACAAAGACACTGTCCCATCCACACGCCAGCCTGCACGGACACCCAGGCCATTCTAGGTCATCTGATTACTCTTCACAGTGATTACTAATCAGCGATGTGCATTAATGTGCTATATCACTGAGGCACAGATGCAAACTCATCAGTCAGATTTCAATCTTATTTGTCAGGCACTATGTCATCAGTTCTCCTGAAGTGTCTTCCCAAATATGGCAATAAAGCCAAAATCCATTCAGAGTCGTAGCCGTGCAGAGTGTCAGGCTGTAATGTAATCTGACTGTGCAATGAGGCTGATATTGTTTCTTACCAAACACCAGGAACAGTCAGCACTGGCAGCAGCTTGTACACAAATAGAGAGAGAGAGATCCCCTGGGATCCCACTGTGGATTCCACAAGCGAGCGTGAAAACCGTTTGGTGCTCTCAAGACATGTAGCTTGTGATAGTGCAGCAGCCATCACAGCGAATCCTGTCTGATAAACACAATCATCACACCGGAAATATAAAGAGCTTCTTGATGAAGATGCTTTGTCAAAAAATTGAAAAGAGATAGTTCTGTTCTCTGAGACATTAAAGTGCATTAAGAGAACAAATTGCCTTTTTCTGTTCTTTTACAACACTGTCAGATCATATATGTAATCTTTAACAATGCTTTGGAAATGTTCCCAACATTGTAACATTCTTATTGAATACATTACACACATGCAAATACACACATCATACATAGTCAGAGTGAGAAGATTGAATTTTGCTTCAGCAGAAATATAAATTTAGACCTGCAGGAACAACTCTGGAACTTGTTTCATGGTTTCATGTCCTGTCTCTTCACTGTGGGATGTTCTCTTATCAGCAACTGTGATATGATGTGAATAATCTCATATTCATGCCGCTTTTGGCAGCTTTTATAATGACAATTTCCCATACTCCTAATTTTGATTTTGAACATCATCGTAAAAAACTGTCCCTTTTTGACGGAGAAGGGAATCAGACATATTTACCTAGAAATGGCCTTTCTTCTCATTCATTTCACTACTGCTTTAGTATACCTCATTTCAGATAATATTGCTCCCATCTGTGCTGAACAATCAGAAAGGAAAGCTTTTCTCGTGGCTGCATTAGATGGCCTTTCATTTTTCTTGGGCCTGAAATCATAATGACATAATGTACATGAGTCTCTGTAGGGCTCTTCTCTCTATCTCTCGCTGTGGATTCATACTCAAGCAGCTTCACTGTTCCTGATATATAAAATACCAAATCCTATTATTTCTTTGGCTAAATAACACTGGCCCCAAAGGCGTTGTGTGATGTTTTAATGAGAGCCCCGATTCCCCCATGCTCAACGCTGTCTTCTCCTCTGCATTTCCTTAAACTGCCAAGTAAGAGCCCCATTAATAATTCAGCTCATTAAAGTGTGTAATTAATCGGGAGCTGTGTAACAGGGAGAGACTGGGGCGTAGAGAGAAAACTCTCCAGGGGGCACAAGAGAAACATTGGGCTAAGAGAAACAGCACACCCGCTGTGATGGAACCAGTTCCCCAGCACACAACCAGTCCTCCTGCATCATTTATCTGGCAGGAAAAAGCTACAGAGAGGCGTCGCCGCCACTGCTGCTACACACGAGACATCTTCAGGCAACTCAGCCAATCAACAATACTGGGGCTGTGTGTGTGTGTGTGTCCTAGTGAATATGGGGATTCTGCTCTGGTGTCTGTTTACTGTAGATATTGAAGGTCAGTTTCTTGGTTTCTTGGAAGGCAGTTTTAGTCACCACAGATTTCGTTCAAATGTATTTATGGAAATGTAATTGTTCAGAAATCACTCATTTATTCATAGACCTCATCTTGTCGTTATTGTATTATATTGTCAGCCATAGTCAAGGTACTACATTTTTATAGTAATTTTCTGTTGTGAAATCATTACACATCAACAATTGTTATACATAAACATATAGGAAATAGACATACAGTGTAAATCAGCACTCAATATTATATCCTTAATTTGCTCTGAACATGTTAAATAATAAGAATAAAAAATTATGAATTCTTACTATCAGTTACTACAAGATGCTTTCTGCTTATATATATATATATATATATGTGTGTGTATATGTGTGTATATATATATATATATATATATATATGTGTATGTATATATATATGTGTGTGTGTGTGTGTGTGTGTGTGTGTGTGTGTGTGTGTGTGTGTGTGTGTGTATATATATATATATATATATATATATATATATATATATATATATATATATATATGTGTGTGTGTATGTATATGTATATACTGTCTCTTATTTATATTTCCCATATTTCTTGGGTCATTCACATGCATCATTCAGAATAACCATATTTATGCAACAGCGTTCATCGTATAACGCTGTCACTCTTTATATACACTTATGCAATAATATTTTCATGTTGTAGAATGCCACCTTTGCTCATATTTGGGGTCACATTTGGATGTCTTATGACACACAGATTAGACCCGACTGATAAATTGGCGAGGACGATATATTGCCAATATTATCTTCTTACAGATATATTGGTATCGTAGTATAGTGACAAGAAATTGCTGTACAGAAATGCTGAAGTTTGAGGGAATTAAGAAACAGTGTCTCCATATTTGAAACATTCTTTAACTGTAAAATATCCTGCTCTTAACATTTCTTGGTCAATTCTTTAAAAACCTAATTAAAAAAAGATCCTAATCAAAAATGTTTGTTAATGTTATGTTTTTATTAGTGCTGTCAGTTAAACGCGTTATTAACGGCATTAACGCAAACCCATTTTCACGGCATCGTACTTTGTAGTTTTTTTCACATGCTGTTGCAACAACTAGTAACGTTAGAAAAACTGCAACACCACACCAGATCTAGCTAGACCAGAAACAACAACAACAGGCACGCCACACACACTTGTTTGGGCTTGCGAGCCGGCCAAAGAGTAGTAGGCTAACGTTACGTTTTGAGTGGATGGCGAGTGCGAGACGCCGAAATGGATGCCAGTAAGATTCTGAATGGAAAGTTTACTTTTAAAAAGTTGCCAAATGGTTCCATTGACAAGACCAAAGTGATCTGTGTGTTTTGTCGTTGTGAACTGAGCAGCACGTCCAGTCTGAAATACCACTTGATGTCCAAGCACACAGCTGATGCGAATTCTCCGCCCCCTCGTCAAAGCCAGGCGACAAAAGCACAAAGCAAGCCGATCCACTTTTCCATGTTGATAGGAGCATTAGAATGAGAAAAAATAATGGGACAAAAAGAAACCAAGGGACATTTAGAATAGATAAAAATGCGCGATTAATTGCGATTAATTGCAAGTTAACTATGACATTAATGTGATTAATCGCGATTAAATATTTTAATCGTTTGACAGCAAGTGTTTATGTAATTAAATGAATATCGATTGACAGATTTTTCAAACTTTAATCCATTAGCTATAACATTGTGTTGAGAGTATTCTCTGTTTGTTGCCAGTAGGTTTAATTGCACACCCAAACTTTGCACAGTATGATTAGTTGCATAAAGAATTATCAAGAACAACTACACAAACATTTATGATGATTTCATTTGTTTTTATGTTTTTGGACATTTGTTACACAACCACCATAAAATAAATTTGCTCTTCAGAGGGTTACTATATGAATTTACATGCCACTTAACAGCACAAAGTCCAAACAAGCAGTTGAGATGAGCCTTGTGCTGTTTGCCTTCAGATGTTTCAGGTAGACCTTAGTCAACAGCATTCACACCCAGCATGCCTGCTGCCACTCTCAAACCCTCAGCTGCTCCAGATGTGGCTTAATTTACTGCGACTTGGCTAATCATGGTGATTAAGGATTAATTACTGTTAATCACTTTTACATAAACTGGTTGGCAGTAGGAGAGCTGTGCTCTGTGAAAAATGCACACAAGTGTGTGTAGTCAAATAGATGGAATGGGACAGAGGTGGAAGCTGCCAGGCTTCACAATCAGATGTTTCTCTGGGTTTACAGGGCTTTTTTACTGAGCAAACCAGTCAAATTAAATTAACCTCTAATAATTATCTGCATCAGTTAATACTGGTCAAATTATATAAGGCCAATGTGCACTGAAGGTATGAGTAGATTTGTTGAGTTTCGGCATTGCTAAGTAATTCATCCTGGACATATTTCTTACTGACAGGAAAGACATTGTCAATATTCAACACAGCAGTTGTCTCCTGGTCAGCCGAGGCTAAACAGACACTGCTGGGCTCTGTGACTGTCCTGCTACAGGAGATAAGAATGTGAAGGAGCATAACCACTGTGAGTTCCATTAACATAGACTGACAAGGGAATCACAGGGACATCAGGGGGTCCGGGATGAGGCTGACAACAAAGCCTCTGCACTGTTCTCGTATCCCCACCCACCCCCTGCCCCCTGCAGAAGCTGAGGGTGGCAGTGTGGTCACCTTCCCTCCTTGGCCTGGTTTTACACTGTGACATGTTCGTCTGCTCTCCTGAAGGAATGGCTTTAATAAGGTAGAGCATATCAAGGCAACTGTTAATGACATGGCAGGCCCAGTCAACACACTGCCCGAGGCCATGGATGGCCCCAGTCTGGTGCACGCTGCTGGACGCTCACTATCTCATGTAGGACACACAGGACACTCATCTGGATGCTCTTTAACTGCTACCCATCCTTTATGTGGGCTGGGATTTGAACAGTGGAATAAACCCAACCAGGTTTCACTGAGAGATGAACTGGTTTTACTTCATTAAACTGCATTTTATCACAAGTAGAACAACAAAAATCTCGCCTGATTTAGGATAAACAAAATTGCAAATTTGGTCATCTACATCTACAAGTTCACAACATTGCGTTCATGAATTCAGAGTCAAAGAGTGGATACTGACAACAAGTATGAAATTACCCTAATTGTATCTTTCAAAAAGCCAATCAGAAACCAAAAGAGCTAATTTCTGACATAAATGGAAAATAAACCACCAAATTATTTATGATTCCATACATAGAGGGTTGGTTGTGTTGAAGAGCATCCCCATAACCCTTAGTGGTACAATATAATATATTCATGGTAGAATATATAGAATACTGTAAAACAGACTGTAGGTCAATGGCATGGACACTAGCTATGCATAAGACAACCGACCTTCTCCTTTGTATTCCAGTTATCCTTGTCCGTAAGCCAGAGCAGAGAGCCTGTCATATAGCAAAGCAGTGTGTCAGAAAAAGTTTGGCTGCTGGTAGTGCATCATATCATGATAACCAATAAAATCGGAAAGACAATTTTACATTGACAGATGATCTTGGTCCAGCAACAGACATGTCCACAACATGGCAGATTCATCCATATTTTAGTTGGATTCCAACTCTCAGTCTGACTGCATGACATGTATTCAATTTTGAGTTTTTTTAAGGGTTACACTGTTTATATCCTTTATACATCATAAATCATAAGCACTTTATTTTACAAGAAATTGAAACATTTTATCTGAGAAAGGAAAAACACTCTATGATCAAACTTCTCACAGCTCATAGGCATATGCAACCTGTGATGAGGGGTTGCAAGAAGGCAATGTATTGATTTTAAAGGGTAACTTTTTTGTTGGTTAAGTTTAGTGCAATCAAAAATAGTGAAACGTTATTGTTGAAAAATTGTTTGCACTCTTTATGGCTTTGTACACATTGACAAAAGATGAGTTGGATGAAAGGCTGATGGTGTTACTGTTACATCTGTTACTGTTACATCCTGAACACAGTTAGATTAGGTCAAGCGCATACCATCCTTCTAAAGAAAAACAGTTTTATTTAACCAAGTGACAGATGTACATTTCAATAAGAGGTGCATGTCCACTGTACCAAAGACTTTATGTACATTATTAGCCATAAGGCCTTGGTGGACCTAATTCTAATTACCTTTATTAGTGTTTTCTGCAGATGACCGTGTGTGTGTGTGTGTGTGTGTGTGTGTGTGTGTGTGTGTGTGTGTGTGTGTTGGTGTGTGTGATTAGTATTTCTTAACAAAGACTATGCTGCTTCTTTCTCATCTGAACTGGTGGTTACAAAGCGGAGGGGCCACATAGAGGATGAGAAGGCAGCACAGCATTAAATGTGAAGGCTGTTAGCTCTACTCCCCTTGGTTTTCACCCTCTGAAGAGCACAAGGCCTTATCGGTTTAATTGACTTTATCTTTTTGTTAATTTTCCCTTTAGTGCAATAGCTCCTGTTCTACCTTTTGATATGTCATTTTACATTGGCTTTTGTATGACTTAAAGTAAGTGGCTCCATATATTAGCATATTTCACAAAAAAGGCAGATTTCTTCTTAACAACACTGTTAAGGAGCTCAGCTGCTTCGTAATGGTCTTCATTGTCTGTTAACCCTTTTTCCTTTAAAATAAATTACATGACTTTGTGTCTACACTTTGAAAGTAAATGGGGTAAAATAATGTTATTCTTTACACATCCCATAGCTCTTTTTGTGCATATCTAATAAGTAATGTATAATTGGATTTTGTTTTATTGATGGCAGGAGTGCGAAGACTTGAGTCTTTACAAAGGCAAACAGAGGGGACTTAAGGGGAGCAGGATTTAACAGTTTGATGCCTGTCGTCTTCCTCCTGGTATATGTTGGTTCTCTTTCCATTCCAGTACACTTGCGACTGTATAATGAATTATGCCGATGTTGAATTAGCATGTAGCTGTCGCTTCGGCGCTGGTGCCTGCCTTGTGACAGGACCACCGTAGCACAGGCTGGTGTCGAGAGAGGGGGCTTCTACTGTGATTTATTAACTGCTGAAGCCACAATGAAGTGTGCCCACTGAAGCACCAATGCAAACAAATAGGGCCAGGGCTGTCACTGTAAATTCAAGCAGACAGGCCTGACCAGAAAGGGTTAATAATGCAAAAGCATTTGGCTTTCATCAGACCTACTGGACTGTTTTTAAGGATAGACTGATTATTCAAGACAAGATTACATCACTCTCTTTATTAAAAGGTATGACTACATGCTGAATATCACTCTAAACATTTGAGATCAGACACATTAATTTAATCGTATCCCGATTTTATTTAATAACTCCACAACATATTATTCAGCGATGATTTAAAAGAGATCCCTGTGGATTCCAACAGACCTCTGCTGCGCAGTGCAGAGGTATCATTGAGGGAAGCCAAACACAGTTCACCTAAACACAATGCCCACACAAAGATGACACAGAGCTGGTTTAAAATTGGCAAAGTATCCATTTAAATATCTGGTGCATTTTTTAATACACAAGAAGCCATAAAAGCAATAATATTCAAGTCTGATAAGTAGTATCAGTAAGCGTCAACATTGATCAGTACCAGCTGATGGTAGCAATGAAATTACGACAACTTAATATTATGGGGGGACCAACAAAGTTGACTACAGAATGGCTTCAGTAATGGTATTATTATTGAATGATATTTGACAATAATGTGAAGATGGTATTGTACCATATACTGTTTCAATTTTGTAAATATCTTTGATATGATGAATATAATATATTATTAGCGAACATGGCTATTGCCTGATTAATGCTAATGTCTTTAAACAGTGCACTTTCCAGACCGTTTGTGTATGTGCCACCTTTTTCTAGTCTTTTCCTTTGATAAAGATTAACTCTGGGGTAAAAGGGCCTTACATTTAAACAAAATCCCTATGTTTAAACAGTAGTTTGAATAAAATTTTTTAAAAAAAGTCTAATAAAAAGTAGTTTTTAGCATTATGGTGGTTGCTGCTAATGCTAACAACCAGCTTCTTCTCCTTTCCCTGCTCCTATAAACACAGGAAGCATCACTTCCTGTGCACCAGATTTTTTTCTCAGGAAAAACAAACCTGACAGCAAAAGTTTTAATAAGAGTTACTATTGGCTGATATTGCTCAGCAATAGAACAGAAAAACTTCACAGGTTCTCACTTTAAAGTCTCGTGCCCTTTGCCTTTCTACACAAAGTGCTTTTAGAAATGTCAAGCCAGACGTTGTTGATCTGCCTGGACATGCTGTCACCTTACAGGCATCACGTGTCACTTTTGGCCAACTCTCCCTGTGCTGCTACCTGTGATGTAACACTGCAGATCACATTTCAGCATCTGGGTGCAGAACGGTGGGCCTCCAAAGGTGTCTGCCAGTTTGAACTAAGGCACCCAATAGTCAGAGGCCTTTATATTTGACCGTCCATCTCGCTAACTGTGACAGAACAGCCCAACATCATTAATTAAACATCAGGCTTTCCCCCCAATCACCCGGTCGCAACGACAGGCTGCCATGCCAACAGTCCCTGTCGACATGCCTTCGAAATCTAGAAGGGGATTACATATGGTAATGGATTTTGACAGCCTGCCATTTGCCTCCGTTAATCTGATAGGATAAGATATCTGGACTGCAGAGCATGGTGTGCTGTAACTCTTTCAGTCTGATATTGTTATGCCATAAAAAACTGAATCATTTTGAAGATTCAAGCAGTGTCCTGGAAGACATCTTAATCCCCTGACAAGCTTTTCATACGATACCAAATATTGTCAGTGATTTAAAAACATATTTTTAGAACTGGATCTTGCTTGTATTTGCTGTCAATTTTAATATTTCTCACATTTATGAACTTCTGTCATGTATGGCGAGATGATGTGACAATCCATTACGAACCGGTGTCCTTACCAAGTGATAACATTTCTCCAAAGAGGCTAGTTATGATGCTAGCCCCAGGCTGCTAACCCACTTTTATTTTGCCACGGTTCATTCCCCTTCAGAGAGAAGACAGAGTTAATTCTCTGTTCTTCTTTCAACTAATACTCACCCCAAACTCAGAGATGCTCTGAAATGATTTATCTCTGTTGCTAGTAGTTCAATTAATATTTTAATACCCACACCCATCTTCATCTGAGGCCGTAAGCCAATCTTCTCAAAGGACTAATATATGGGGAACGTTCTTGCTGAAAACAAGCAACGAGGGGGGGAGAAGAAGGGGGCTTAGGCAAGCTGCTTTCTCCCAAATAATTTTTGAGCATGATGATCATAAGCTTTTTCCCTTATATTATATATTCTCAGATACACAACCAGACAGTTAAAACATCCACCTCTCCAAAAGCCAATTGCCCTGGATTTTTATTAATATCAATTTGATTTGTAAAAGGCCAGATGTTGTGGGGTTAAATAAATGTCATGTTCTATCTATGTTTTCTTGTCTTCTCAGTCAGTGACATTTTGTCTTTCTGTGTGTAAACAGAGCTGTAAACTACCGACCAGTGCACACCCATCCTGATCTAATCCATCCTTGCAGAGATGCTTTTTTGCTGTAAACACATGTAAAGGTTTCCCTCCAACATTACACTAACAGTCCTGCTTTTAGTAAATTCATCAGCAACCAGAGCCAATGTAAAAATTACACGTTTTTATTATTAACACAATTATTAACGCAAATAATAAAGTGAAGCAATAAAGCCTGGTGCATGCCTCGTGAGAATTGCTTGTCAAAAACAGGAGGGATGAATAAGGCATTGTCTGACAACAAGCCATCTTTGAAATGCCTCCAAAAGGGAAATGGCATCCATTAGAGACATACAGAAAATGTGTGTTCACTGAGGGGGAGGGGGGTTCAAATCACACAGACACACATACACATAGATAATTGTTTATCCCTGGGAGAACCTTCAATGTTTGTCTGCGGGTGGCTAAGTAAGTTCACCAGTACAATTGGACAGGGAGTGCCCAGCAGACCCAAGGCTCGAAAAACATTAGGATGAATCAATTAGCCTGCCATTAGCCAATAAAGTGGCCCTTACTGAGTCATGTAATTATGACCCACAGCAAAGCCAATTTTATGGAAACCCATTATCCCTCTCTTTTCTTTATTAATTTTATTTGTTTGAGATTATCCCTCCATGGTTTTGATCATGCATTTAGGTTTAAGGTGGAATAAATAAATCATAATTTGCTTCCATCACTGCAGGTCTGCAGGTTTTCAACATAGGGAAACTACCCATCGCAAGACAAGAGATTGTTACCATTATGTCTGTCATCATTATAAGGATAAGAACTGATTAGTCGCTTAAATTAAAAATGAACACTGTTGCAGCCTTTTTGTGAGATCCACATTAACCCCACTTTGATCAGGTTCTCATCAGATTATATCATAAGAGGCGGCAGGAAGAGCTAATATTATAGGCAGCAGCTACTTAGCTTGTTCCCAGCTCAGAGGACACTGTGTAAGTGTGACAACGTGCTGTCAATGAGGGATGACAGTACACAGCCAACATGGCGTAATGCATTGTTCCTTCCTGGGTCCCTCCTGACAGATGCTTTCCCAGACAGCTGGATCAGCAGCAAAAATGAAGCTGGGATCTGGGCTGTGTATGAGGAGAGGATTTGATATGCGGCTGATTAGCAACGGTACACATGTGTCAACAAGCAAGGCCTGGGGATCATGTCGGAGTTTCTGTTAATTGTCAGTTTAAAACACGTTTACCTACTTATTTTAAGCATAATGCTCAGCTGTTAAATGTAATCAATTGTTTTCCATGACCTTTCTTAGTCCATCTTTCTAAAAAAAAACTTGGCCTACTAGTGTCTTTTCTCTTTGCCTTCCAAGAGATCTCCTAAGGAATGACCTTATTCTGCAACAGCCGCTCTTATAAGACTGATGTTGGAGGTGCTTCCAGCCAAGTAAAATAAACACTTCATGAATGTTAAGTTGGAATTTGGCGGGATTCGAAAGTTGTTTTTTTTGGACACAGGGAATTTTTGTTTTCCATTTACATTTGATAGTCTAGACTTTTTATGAGTTAGGGAGGAAATCTGGTCTTGGGTTTTTGGTGAAAACATCTGACAAGAGCTGCCTGACATTTTTTTTTATCTACCTATGTATTCAAGTTGCAGGGTCAGGTGAGTTGTCCAAAGCAATTGGCGAAATTTAAAAGTCAAAATTTTAAAAGAAACATTCTGGGGATGTTCTAAATCTCGTCATTCATGTTCAGTCTAATTTGGAATACTAAATGTAGCTTCTCATTGTGCGCCTTTGTCAAAATTGACATTATTCTTTCGTCTTCTTTACTACAAAAAATTACTTCCCGAAAGTGCAGCTCATTTTCCTCCATGGGGTATTGTGTTGTGCTCTCATTTTAACACCCACTTTAGTCTGGTATTTATGAGGCGGTAACTTTAGAGAAAAACTGCCTCTCCTGACCGGTGAGTGTTCAGGAGCCGGGGAGCTACAGGGGCCTAGGCTGATGTACATTAACTAAAGCGGACAGGCGGGTTTAGAGTTTCTGATGGAGCAGGTTTGAAAGGGTCATAACGTGGCTGCAGTCGTGGCGGTGCGAAGCCATCCAAGATTTTCCCTTTCTAGCCCATCCATACATTACAGTAGTGACGAAGGAGTCTGTGTAATGAGACAAGATGTTTGTACAGTCCTGCCATCCTGCCATCCCCCCCATCTACCCTCCTCCTCTTCCAACACTCCTCCCACACTTAATCTACCTCCCGCTGAGACTGTGGCCTGAATCCCTGACCTCTTCCACTGGCCAACAGTTGCCATATTTGCATTTCCAGTCCACTTAAAGATAGGGGGGACTGAGGGACCCCCCTCCTCTTCCTCTGCTAGTAAAGCAGGCCTCATTCTCATCTCAGTGACCCTTTAACCAGGCCTACCAACCCAGACAGCAGTCAGAGGTTAATGCACCAAGCACTCCAATTGTCTCTGAACTAATGAAGTGATCCCTGCCCATCCCATCTCATTCAGTGACAAGACAAATGGTAACGTTTTAAATGGCTATCGACACATGCAGGCGCAAAGTCACAGAGTCACAGCTCCTGTTGGCACGGTGGCCAAAGCACTGTATTGTAATGCTACTGCCATGCACTTTCGATATCCACTCTGGGATCCATTTGGAACCATGCAGCACCACACTCCACACAAGAGAAGGTGTTTTATATTGAAATGAATGGTTCTCAGATGGTGGAGGAAGACTCAGAGCCTGGGTATGTTTTACAACTCAGAAAATGAAAGACGGGACATGAATCTTTTAAAGAATGGCAAGGGAGCCCTCTAGTGGAAGGCAGAGGTACCCATCCAGTTATTGTTGATGAATGTCAAGATTACCATTGATTGTGCTGTGTGATGAGGATGAGGAACGTTTTGTTTCATCAGATCACATCAGTTTACTTCATATTAATCTCACTGTATACTGCGTGTTTTAGGTGTCTGTTTTGTCTCTTCCCACTTTGTGCAACCAATAAAATTATTTTATATACATAAAGTAACAAGTATAGTGTACATTGTGTCCACTTTACCACTAATAAAATTAAAGAAGGTTTTAGAGAAATTTACTTTTCAAATTGACTACAAAAGATGCACAAGAATCACATAGACTACATCCAAACAAAAATGACAACTCTGGCAGCTAGAGGAGTACAATAAAGAATAGATAATAAAAGTAATAACTTAATAATAATAGTAATAGTTCTAAAGGACATGTAAATAAGGACAAAGAAGAGACAAAAAATGGATTATGGGAGTGATCCCAGCAGCACAGTGAGTCAGTTCCTGAACAAATAAAAAATGATCTGACTTGCCAACCCTAAATACTGTAACTCATTACATCTAGGGCTGTAACTATTATTTTCATTATAAATTAGTCTCCCGATTGTATTCGTGATTAATCAATTAATCGATTGGTGTCTAAAACTTTCTAAAGCCCAAGGTGACATCTTCAGATTTTCAGGTCTGGTTTTGTCCAAAACCCAAAGATATTAAATTTACAATTATATAAACCAGAGTAAATCCGTGAAACTGGAAATAGGTGTAAAAATGACTTAAATGATTAATTGATTGTCAAAATAGTTGCAGATAATTTTTCTGTGAATCAAATAATGGATTGAATTAACTAATCGTTGCAGCTCTAATTAAATCAGCCATCCGTTAATATGGGGGGTAGATGACTGGATTTCCAATTTTAGAGAATCAACCATCTGGCTTATAAAGTGGAGGAGGCCGGAGCATCCTCATGGAGACCAGAAAGCTTTTTTATTTAATTATTTAACACACAGAGAGCTCCTTCGTTGTTAACATTCATTTCTAAAAATTTTGTCGAGCTTCATCTCTGGAGGAAATTGTGGAAACAGATTTTTTTTTTTTCAATTCCTGTTTAATGTCAGGTATTGTAATTTAACAAAGGATAAACCAATCTACCAGTTTTAGTATCTACAGTGTTGCTTAAGTATTTACCCCCCTCCTTCACTGTCTGCACACTTAACACTAACACTCTCTGCTTGTGTGTCTTTCTTTGCTACAACATACTGCATCACTCACACTGAGCTGGTGGATGTGTGGGTGCAGCTCAGCGGTGTCAGCCGTGCAGTCAGGCTCTCCAGCTGACAGCTTGTTACGGTGCATCACACCACTGTAGGTGTGACCTTTATGACTGACCTCTGACCTTTCCTTGTCATTGTAGTGCTCAGTATCCGCGGCGCACAGGAGGAGGAGCCTCCGGATCCCCAGCTCATGCGCCTGGACAACATGCTGCTGGCAGAGGGCGTATCCGGTCCGGAAAAAGGCGGAGGTTCGGCGGCAGCAGCAGCTGCAGCAGCAGCCTCAGGAGGAGTGGGGGCGGACAACTCTGCAGAGCACTCTGACTACAGGGCCAAACTGACCCAGATCAGACAGATCTACCATACAGAGCTGGAAAAGTACGAACAGGTGAGAAAAGCAGAGCCGACCGACTGGATCGATCAACACCAGACGTTTCATCAGATCCATACTTAAAAGTGCAAGAGAAATCTGTAACACTGTTTACTGATGTTTGTCTCAGCCTATTTTATCTCACCATTTAAAGTGTTCATAGTATACTCATTTCCAGGTTCATAATTGTATTTACAGTGCCTTGCGAAAGTATTCGGCCCCCTTGAACTTTTCGACCTTTTGCCACATTTCAGGCCTCAAACATAAAGATATAAAACTGTAATTTTTTGTGAAGAATCAACAACAAGTCGGACACAATCATGAAGTGGAACGAAATTTATTGGATATTTCAAACCTTTTAAACAAATAAAAAACTGAAATATTGGCGTGCAAAATTATTCAGCCCCCTTAAGTTAATACTTTGTAGCGCCACCTTTTGCTCGCGATTACAGCTGTAAGTCGCTAGGGTATGTCTCTATCAGTTTTGCACATCGATAGACTGACATTTTTGCCCATTCCTCCTTGCAAAACAGCTCGAGCTCAGTGAGGTTGGATAGAGAGCGTTTGTGAACAGCAGTTTTCAGTTCTTTCCACAGATTCTCGATTGGATTCAGGTCTGGACTTTTACTTGGCCATTCTAACACCTGGATAGGTTTATTTGTGAACCATTCCATTGTAGATTTTGCTTTATGTTTTGGATCATTGTCTTGTTGGAAGACAAATATCCGTCCCAGTCTCAGGTCTTTTGCAGACTCCATCAGGTTTTCTTCCAGAATGGTCCTGTATTTGGCTCCATCCATCTTCCCATCAATTTTAACCATCTTCCCTGTCCCTGCTGAAGAAAAGCAGGCCCAAACCATGATGCTGCCACCACCATGTTTGACAGTGGGGATGGTGTGTTCAGGGTGATGAGCTGTGTTGCTTTTACGCCAAACATAACGTTTTGCATTGTTGCCAAAAAGTTCGATTTTGGTTTCATCTGACCACAGCACCTTCTTCCACATGTTTGGTGTGTCTCCCAGGT
Organism: Perca fluviatilis; assembly: GCF_010015445.1. Taxonomy (NCBI): domain Eukaryota; kingdom Metazoa; phylum Chordata; class Actinopteri; order Perciformes; family Percidae; genus Perca; species Perca fluviatilis. The sequence goes on from NC_053120.1 coordinate 30,776,600, forward strand.
GGCTTTTGGCAAACTTTAAACGACACTTTTTATGGATATCTTTAAGAAATGGCTTTCTTCTTGCCACTCTTCCATAAAGGCCAGATTTGTGCAGTATACGACTGATTGTTGTCCTATGGACAGAGTCTCCCACCTCAGCTGTAGATCTCTGCCGTTCATCCAGAGTGATCATGGGCCTCTTGGCTGCATCTCTGATCAGTCTTCTCATTGTATGAGCTGAAAGTTTAGAGGGACGGCCGGGTCTTCGTAGATTTGTAGTGGTCTGATACTCCTTCCATTTCAATATTATCGCTTGCACAGTGCTCCTTGGGGGATGTTTAAAGCTTGGGAAATTCTTTTTGTATCCAAATCCGGCTTTAAACTTCTCCACAACAGTATCTCGGACCTGCCTGGTGTGTTCCTTGTTCTTCATGATGCTCTCTGCGCTTTACACGGACCTCTGAGACTATCACAGAGCAGGTGCATTTATACGGAGACTTGATTACACACAGCTGGATTCTATTTATCATCATTAGTCATTTAGGTCAACATTGGATCATTCAGAGATCCTCACTGAACTTCTGGAGAGAGTTTGCTGCACTGAAAGTAAAGGGGCTGAATAATTTTGCACGCACACTTTTTCAGTTTTTTATTTGTTAAAAAAGTTTGAAATAGCCAATGAATTTCGTTCCACTTCATAATTGGAACCCACTTGTTGTTGATTCTTCACAAAAAATTACAGTTTTATATCTTTATGTTTGAGGCCTGAAATGTGGCAAAAGGTCGAAACGTTCAAGGGGGCCGAATACTTTCGCAAGGCACTGTACATGTTGCACCAGAAGGTTTATGTGGTTTCATTTTCAAAAAACACCATATATTTTGTTGTACTGCACATTGCTGCAGCTCCTCTTTTCACCCTGTGTGTTGAGCTCTTGTTTTAGCTACCGAGTGAGGCATCTCACTTCTGTTCCATCTTTGTTCAGAGTCGCACATGCGCAGTACCTAGGTAAGCACTGCTTGCTAGTCAGTTGCAGAGTATGAGGGCATGCCATGCTAGCAGCTAGGCAAGTATTATAACGTGTGTTACAAAGTGACGAGCGTTCGTCACAGAAGTAAAGGCTGGACTACAATAGAGCTGTTTGGAGCAGTTTGTGAACAGTGTTTTCTGTTGCAGATGGTAAGTCCCTTTGGGGTGGACTTTGGGCTTTGTCACTTTGTAAACCTATAATGTGCACACAAAAAAAGATACATAACACAATAAAGTAAAGGGAAAAAGCCAAAAAGCATAATATGAGCACTTTAAGACTTTTTTTCTCCATCTGCATCTTTTTGTTAGACCCTCCTTGCCAAGTAAATGTCTTTCTTCTCTCCAAGCTCAAGCCAACTAAAGTGTTCATTATACTTGCAATTCCCGACCTGTCACGCGACATGTGACGTCATGGGAGCGCCGTAACTATTTATACTCGCGCGTAGTGGTTGCAACACTAGTTGCAGTCTTCTCCTGAACAGAGGTGTTGCAACTCAGCTACCGACTTTGCTATTTCCACGGACTAGAAGAAGAAAAAGGTAAACAATTGCAGAACTGGCAGCAGCATTGACATTAATGTCAACAGTGGCTAAAATGATATTGGAGTCAATGGATGAGGAAGAACAGCTGCTTTTGAGCCTGCTTGCAAAGAAACAAAGAAAAAGAAGGTTCGTTCTTTTGAATGACGCCAGAAATAAATATGGTGAGTTCAATATCCTCATGAAACAAATGAGGATGATAGACGAAGAGAAGCACTTTGAATACCTACTTCATCGGATCAAGCCTTTCATTCACCATAAAAGAACTCATCCTAACCCAGTAAGTTTACAAGAGAGACTTGCAGTCACTCAGAGTCCTGGCATCCGGTACCAGTCAGAATGCAGTTGCTATTGGCACGCTTGCTCAGAAAGCTTACCCTCAAACTTGTCCATGCTTCCTGTTTCCGCTTTGTCATGCGTCGCTGAAAATTATAGAGTGGTGCGTGACCTCTGGTGCACTTTAAATCCTGGCGGCGCCAGCAAGCTCTACGTCATTTTGACGTCGGGAACGGCGACTGTAAAGAGACCTTAACCCTTGTGACGTTGTAACATAAAATGCGCATCACAATTTCCCAGAACCCAAGGTGACATCCTAAAACTGCTAGTTGTGTCTGTCCGTCCAAAACCCAGAAATATTCAGTGTGCAATTGACAAAGAAAATTAAGAAAAGCAGCAAATCCTCAAAAACAGCAAATGTTTTGACATTTTTGCTTTAATTGTTGGTGACTCATTTTCTGTCCACTGACTAATTGAGCACTACTATTGTTACGTTCTTATTATTGGCAAAGCTTCTCCGGAGCCTCAAAAGATGAACTACAACACAGGCTAATACCCCTTTCGCTCCAATGGCTCATCAGGGTTATACCCAGGTCGACTATGTGTTTGAATGGTTGACCCTCCTCGATCTACTCGGCTTCGCGACCCAGGTCGCGAGGTGGGTTGGATCAGGGTAGACTATAGGGTCGACATCCATGTGAATTGCGCACGACCTGGGTCACTACCAGCCGGGACGGGACGAATTATGTGATTGGTTGAAAAGGGTCGCCACCTATGGTCGCCGAACACTTTGAAAAAACAACAACATACATTTTGTCTCACTGTGCTTAACGCTGGGTTATCACCATAGACTGTATAAAACTACGATTTTCAATGGCAGCTTCAACAACAGCAGAGCAGAGCGGTTCAATTAATTTCCAAACAGACTGCTGACAGTGAGTACCCGGGTGTTTACTAGTCTGCCTGCAAGTCAATTATTGCAGAGAGGTAGGCGTTTTAAAACCCCGCGTTAAAATATAAACATATGAAAGGTTAAGTTAAATTCTCTCGCCGCAAATGTGACGTCATGGGAGCACCGTGTTTATACTTGTGCGTGGTGGTCGCGACACTAGTTGCAGTCTTCTCCTGAACAGAGGTGGCGCTAATGAAGTAAGGCTACCGACTTTGCTATTTCTATGGACTAAAAGAAGAAGAAAAAGGTAAACAACAGCAGAACTGGCAGCAGCATTGACGTCAATGTTTCGATTTGATTCGATGACCTACTTCGTTGGATCAAGCCTTTCATTCACCATAAAATAACTCCTCTTAACCCAGTAAGTTTACAAGAGAGACTTGCAGTCACTCTGAGAGTCCTGGCATCCGGTTCCAGCTTTGTGGTGCGCCGCTGAAAAAAATGACCCCTGGTCGCGCACTCAAAATCCTGACGTGCCAGCGAGATCTACATCATTTTGACGTCACATTGGCGCACAACAGGTCGGCTGCGGGGGCTGTAAAAAGGCCTTTAGTCCTGCGCACGAGACAGCCGTCTGCAGACTGCAGTTCAGTTCTGCTGCTGGGTAGCATGAATCTCTCTCTTTTTTCTCTTTGTCTTTTTTAAAATGAGTCGTGAAGCCAACAGCAAAGCCCAACTTTACTTTTAATGAAATCAAACAAAGAGAAATGTCCTCCCCTCGTCTTAAATCGATACTAGAGTAACCTACTTCCTTGTCCAGCTGCTCCAATAAATATGCAAAGAAGGCGAAATCAGTGCACAAAATCATCTGAAAAGTGTTTTGATGGTTATTTATTTACTTACTCACTGCGAAACAACCACAAAACAAGCTTTATTTCTCTCTTCCTACTGTATGACAAATTCAAGTAGCTACAAAACATATTTGTTCTTGTGGTATAGAGCTCAACAGCCCACTTTTTAACAGCTCTGGTTCTGGAAGTGTTTTTCCACATTCAATTGTTTCATGGACGTTTCAAAAATTGCTTATATAGAGAGTTTTAAGTCTGGAACCAAGCCAACCAGCTACAAGATGAATAGTGAGCATAAAACATTTGATTCTGCGCAAAAAAAAAATTTTAAACGGCAAAAAGGCAAAGGTACAAGACCGTGTACAGAAACTATCATAGACTTTAATGGCAGAAGCTTGCTCTAGCCGTTCGCAGTTTCGCGGGTACGGTAAACGTTTCTATGGTAACAGCGAGTTGGACCAATCAGACATGTTGCTGTTACGCTAGGATAGTTTTTCTCCATAAGATCGCAGAAATCGTTGATTTCATACAGACTTCTAGCTTCTACAGGAGCAGAAACTTAGGTTAGCTCGTGGTCAGTCTACCTCGGATGGTTTAGACATTATGGCTGATAATCTAAATCCTTATGGAGAAAATCAATGAGATTTTTACTTCCAGAACCACACACACAGATGGACTGGAATATGTGACAAGATAGCTGTTCACTGAATATGACGTGTAAAGCCCCACCCATTTCTAGCACTTAAGGTAATTGTTATGCATTGCTCCTGGGTTGTGACCTAGGTGATTAGTGAATTGTCATGAACAGGGATATACCCATGTTGACTGGCTTGGTTTGAATTTCCAAAAGAAGGGTTGAACACTGATCAGACAACTCTGGCCCAACCCTGGTCAGTGGTGTGAAAGAGGTATAAGAGGTACTAGCCTTTAACTGAGTACAATACAAACAATACAACATTAAGACATAGAAAGTAAGAAACTTGTAAAACAACAGTGCGCCACTGATAGATAAACCATGGGGTGCTCTTCACCAATTGCATCAGTTGCAAGAATAGGGCACAATGTACAATGTCCATGGAGAGATTAACGTATATACTAAAAAACTAATTGGGGGTGTATGAGAAAATTTGGAAACCACTTGACCAATTTATATTTTTAAAAAGGAGACATAGGGGAGCTTCTACAGAGGGAAAATGTGGGACAGGAGATCTAAAATTAAATAAGTGTTGAACCTCAGAAAGTTCCCTAGTTTCAGCTACTAATTTGTGAGGATTTGCAGCTATTCTTTGTCTTATTTGATAGTAAAGTGAGTATTTTAAAGTGTCTACTAATAGGACAAAACAAGACATTTGATGATGTCCCTTTGGCACTTTGGGATGGTCATTTTTCACAACTTTCACTGACATTTTGGCAAATGTTTACCAATACTTTTTGATCTGTACACCCTCTGGTAAACAACCAAAAGATGCAGTCATAACACATAAAATACAAAGTCTGTTAATGGCTGTGTAAACATACATTTCTGAGCTGGTCCATCTTCCCACTTTTCATTTGCTCTTTTTAATACAGACTTTTACTCTTTACTCTTATATCGGGTGGCAACCATTGTAGTGTAGTGTCAAATGGTTCCTCAGTAAATATCACTCTCAGTAAGAATTCCCTTTAGATTGTGTTTACAGCCCAGAATAGTCCAACATATGTAGTATGTTGTGGGTCTCTGTGTGTATCCCAAGTAAAGTCTTGAACAGCTGTTCTGGAAGGGGGATGATTTCCTCTCATTGCCTTGATAACCGATGGATTCATTACAATAGCATACCTTTGAAATGAATGTGAGACACAGACAAAGCCTGACACAGCTAAATCCAGAGAGATCGACAGTAGAAGAAGAAATAAAGAAGAGGAGACAGTAAGAGACGCACAGTCGGAGTGTAATATCGTGGCAGATTCACACGTCACTCGGGGATGAATGAAACATTGTGCCATGTTCGTCTCTCAGGGTGGCTATGCTGTGAAAGTGTGTGTCTGAGAGGGGAGCAGCTGTCATTGGTTCCTCTTAACACACTGCCATCACCACTTATGTTAAATATGAAATATATCAGTGCCTATATTCCTCCTTGGCTCTGTGAAAAGCTTGCCCCAGAACTAAATTAAGCAAAGAGGTAGATTTTTTTTATTTCATCTGTGACTTTTAAATACTGTATGGCATTGTGTGTGTGCAAGTGTGTGTTTCTGTAGTGGTGAATTTAATATAGCCCCACTGACAAATTAAAGTCTTATTCAGAGTTTGTGTGTGTGTGTGTGTGTGTGTGTGTGTGTGTGTGTGTGTGTGTGTGTGTGTGTGTGTGTGTGTGTGTGTGTGTGTGTGTGTGTGTGTGTGTCCTCACAGGCATGTAACGAGTTCACCACCCACGTGATGAACCTGTTGCGTGAGCAGTCACGCACGCGGCCAATTTCGCCCAAAGAGATCGAGCGTATGGTGAACATCATCCACCGCAAGTTCAGCTCCATCCAGATGCAGCTTAAGCAGAGCACCTGCGAGGCTGTCATGATCCTGCGCTCCCGCTTCCTCGATGCCAGGTGTGTATCTTTGTATACAATATGTGTGCGCACATTTCCATACACACCACGCTCCATGCTGCAAATAACCTCCCAACTTAACAACAATGCAAATCATTGTGTGCTTCTTGCTCAGCCTGATATCCATATGAATAGCTGATGTAGGAGGCCTATCATGCAATAAACATGCTGTAAGACATGCTATTTTGATGCTTACAACACACACTGGACTGGTTTGCATCTATGGATGCCATTTGGACCAGCATACCCAGCAACACCGGCCAATAAGAGTTTCCTGCATGCTCCATGACGCTATTTCCCTTTTTTAATGTAATCGCTTGTTCCCTTGGATGCGTGCTTTGGATTTGCATACATTTTTCCAAGGATAAATGTCACTCAAAGTCTGAGTTGGAGGCATAACATTTAAATGAGGCATGTGCTCCCTTACAAAGCTCCCTATCTATTCTCTTGCAAATGATTGTGGTGGTGCAGAGGGGAAGGGGAAGGAAGAGGAAAGCTTTCACTGGTTGAGAGGCGCTGCCATGCTTGGCGCCGCTGATTAATCTACTGGCTGCTGGAGCTCACGCTGTGCACATTTACATATTCTCAAGCAGGCTTCGGAGTACAGGACAGAGATTTTAGCACAAATCTCCTCACCGGTGGATACATGCATAGAGATTTTACAGGGTTCCCCTGCAGCTTATGTAAAGCCCTCTTTAGATGTGGCACATAGAGACATGACCTGATAAGTGCAGGAGATAGAGGGTCAGTGAACTGATGGGCATCAGCCTGTGCTTTTGTGTGTGGGGGTGAGATTTTACAGGGTTTTATTTTCATATAGAAGCTTTGAATTTTTTTTTTGTATTTCATGTTTGATGAACAATAAAAGAACTCAAAATGCCTAAAACATATCTCTCAATCTAAAATTAGCTAAATTGTTAGGTATTATTAAATTTGGAACTATCTGATGAAAGAATAAGAAAAAAAGACTACAAATCTGACCAGACATTTGATGCCAACCTGATGAACTTCACTTTTTAGTACTTTGTGATCCGGATGCATTTCGTTCAGTATACCCAGCACCACCAAAAGCTTGTTGTTTTCATCATTTATTAAATGTTTACTCAGTACATTCTTTGCAATGATATTTGATTATCTAATTGGCACGTATTGCTATTAAAGTATTTTTTTTCAATTTGACCTAAAGACTATTAATTGTTTTTTGAACAACTAATAGATTTTGAATAGATTATACTGGCTCTCTATGGAGTATTATTGCTCATAAACAGAGCTGTAGGAAAGCAGTTCTGGGCCAAATTGTTCTTCTGGGTCCTGACAAAGTGTGTCAGAGCAAAACTGCAACTAAATTGAAAGTTTCTAAAGGTTTTCAAAAAGTAATATTTATCCAACGCAAGACCTGGGAGACCTAAAGAGACCACATTATTAGAAGACCAGTATACTATCAAACTAGTCACGAATTGCCTAGTCTCGCATTGCCAGACCTATCTCTTTTTTGGCGTGTTAAGTTAGTTTGCAAGCTCGTAGGTTGTCCTTGTTGTCTCCCATAGGGGAGAGGCAAGCCAGGACAAGCTTTGCTTGTCAGTCAGGCTTATCCTGGCAATGTACTTCCGTTGATCCAGACTCCTATCAAGCTAACATCTTGAACGCTAGGTTCAAGTTAGTAAAAAATAGAGTGTAGATGATACTCTATTCTGCAAAGGCATTTTTATCATTTCTGGTTAAGTTTAGAGACTTTAGGGACTCCTAGCAGGAGTATCAAAAAAGACAGAAATGGTGTTTGAAAGCAGTGATTGATTATATGCTGTTGTGATTAACATAAACTGGTTTATATTTCTGTTTTAACTTCCAATGTTCTTTCTGCAGACGGAAAAGACGAAACTTCAACAAGCAGGCAACAGAGATCCTGAATGAGTATTTTTACTCACACCTCAGTAACCCCTACCCCAGCGAGGAGGCTAAAGAAGAGCTGGCAAAGAAGTGTGCCATCACAGTTGCCCAGGTACACCACAGATCAGAGCATTCTAAACCACACCACCTGTAGGAAAACTACTGTACATAGAAGAGTGAGACAAACACGATTTACAATATGAAGCATCTGTGAGCATCTTGCCAAGTAACCTAATAATACGTTTTCTGACTGTCATGAGTACAGACAGCTCCTCTAATCTTTTAGCAGTACCTTTCATTGAGACAACAAAGGACTTAAAGTATAAATATGCCATGTCATAAGTTTGTTGTCTTGTAATTCAAACCAGACAAAGCTATTTTTGACTAATGACTCTTTGTTGCTATTGAAGTATCGCAAGCTAAAGACAACACTGCTGTCGTAGTTATTATATAATCATATATTTTTCTTATAATAGACAAAATATACCAGAGTGGGTAAAAGTACTTCTGTGATCTGTGACACAATGATGTGACATTTTAATAACTTATTTTAATAATTTATATTAAAACGTTATTTTCCTTTCTTTGATATGATTATAAAATTAATGTGTTTTGCTACTCATCAAACCAAGTCAAAACATTTGACAAAACTATTTATTCATTAATTTAAGACCTTATCCTCTGAAAATTAGCACTGCAGTCATTTGAGGCATGTTAAGTACAATGATGATTTACTATACATCTTACAGTAAATGGCCAAACATCTAAAGACACTTGTAATGTTTGTGCCAATGCTGCTGACAAGCAAAAAGAGTAAAATATTTAGGCACCTTGTTTTTTTCATCTTTGCATTCTAGCACTCAAGTTGTTTCAACCTGTGAGAATTGATAATAAGGAAAGCAACGCCAAGGTAAACAGCAGTTTGTGTTTTGGATCCATCATTTGGGAATGGATTGTTTTCTCAATTGGTTTCATTAATTTCTAGCAAATGATTTGAAGATGCATCCGGGCCTGATTGTGGAAGCTGCTCAGCAGCTGAATGATTTGTAGAGTTTCCGTTTCTTGGCCATAATAAAGGAGAATGTTTACCTACTCTGTGTATTGGAAACTTTGCAGGATTGATTTGGTTTTCACTTTAATGTTGTTTATCATTAGCACTGGGATTACCCCCCTCGCTTCATCTGGGAGTCCATTAGCAGTAATGGGTGTTAGTGGATGTTGACTGATTGGTGCTTGCGTGAGTTCTGATGATAACTGCAGTCATGGTGACATAATGAGACTGTTATTGGCAATCATTCCATTCTGGCACTAATGTGGATTCACAGCACCAGTCTATGTAGTCCCTACCTTTGACAAAGGCTCTCTGCAGTGTAACACATGCCATTAAGGCAATGCAAGCTAAAGACTACCCAAATATCTCTGAATGCTTGCCCTCAAATGTGGAGAGGCTCTAGATGTTAAGATGTCATGAGCATTAAACTACATTCTCTTGTTTGTCTGCTCAGGTTTCCAACTGGTTTGGGAATAAAAGAATCAGATACAAGAAAAACATTGGTAAGTTCCAAGAAGAAGCCAACATGTACGCTGCGAGAACTGCCGTGAATGCGGCTAATGCATCCTCACATGGAAGCCAAGCAAATTCACCCTCAACTCCAAACTCTGCAGGTGAGACAGGAAGTCCCTGGCTCTGCTCAGCTAGTAGACATGTACCTCCTCTCTGTGCATTACTACAACTAAACAACTATTGCAGTATATTAGACTGAGGCTATTTAAATGCTGGTGCTGGTGATTTGTAAGAAATGAAAGAATTAGGACTAACAAAAAGGCAGTTCTTGTACAAGGGACGTGCCTATCACATGGTAATGCACCATTATTATATTGAACAGGTTAAATGTTTCACCTTAACAAGAGCAACTACCCCTCTAGAGCAAAGCTGTGTCAGAGATAAGCCAACCTGAGCCCCATGCCTCTACTTATGCTTACTGTCCTTTTGTCTTCATCTCAATTAATCATATGCTTCATGCTATTTATTTGCATTTATTATGTTCTGCTGTACTGACATACAAAGGATTAGTCTGGTGATATTCTATACTTCTTTCTTATTGTCAACAAATCACATAAAAAGAGAAAACCAACAATTAAACTAAATAATGAACCTGACCAAGTAGTTTTGTTTAAATTCACAACTAGGGGTGAGTGATATATAAAATATACTTGATGTATCGCAGCTTTTTCTACGTAGGATGAAGTAAATTACTACGATATGGTATACGGTATATGAGCCATGTTTCCATGAAAATCATGATGCTGCAGTCCATAAGCCATTTATGAGTGGTGATCTGAAATCCATTTAGTTCTTCAGAGACCGTACATTGACAAGGAACATGCTGGGTGTGATAGCCGATAAAGAGTTAGCTTTAGCCTAGCCCTTAGCCCGACTCTCTTTCCCCATCTTTGTTCACTAAAAATATTGCAATATTATTTATAGGCCAAATTGCCCAGCCCTATTCACAACGTTAACCATGTTGTTGAAAGAAAAAATATGTTTCCCTTAAAACGTAAAGAATGCAGTTTAGTTGTATTTCTTTGGGAACTTAATTTTTAGGAGACAAGGGTGCATTACCATGAGCATGGCCACGGTATTCTTTATTGAGTCAATCTTGCATGAATCACTTGTAAGTACTAATTATCCGTAATAGTCCCCCAAATATGCACAGTTTTCTTTTGTTTGGGTGCAAAAAACTACAGCGCCCCACTGTTTTAGGAAATTACTACATCTTTTAAGAACTGAAACATATTTATGAAAAACATTTATGACCTACGATTTTCATCTTCAATAGAAACAAATGGGATTGGTGCTGTGTACAACTGATAGGGCAGCAAAGTTGGAATGTACTTAATTTAATTATTAAATAAATGTTGGTCTTTTTATGAGACTTGTTGACAATAAAAAAAAGAATATTGCTAGCCTTATCTATTAAAACTACAGTTCATTTTGAGAAACTCGTCATGTTACCAGGAGTCAGATCAGGAAACATGTTTAGCCTAGCATAGAAGTATGGGAAGCTGATGCAAACAACTAAATTAGGTCTTTAAAAAGTAAACAAATATACTCTTAAACCACTCCAAATCTGTCGTATCCTGTTTAACCAAGTAGTCACCAAATAAATTCAAAAGTCCCACAAGTTTGTTGGAAGGTGCATTTTGGCACATTGGACAGAGCTAGGCTAGCAACCTCAAGTATTTACACTAAGCTAAGCTAAACGCATCCTGAGCCTACTTCTGTACTCTGAAATAAAATTATATTGATAATTTGACCTTGGGTAGACAGTAAGAAGGTCATGTGGACTGCTTTTTAAATTCTTTGTACTAGTTGTAACTTTGCCATGAATAACCTCTTATGAACACTAATATAAACATGACTTGCTTATTTCTATGTTTGGAGGTAAAGGCTTATACTAACTTGGACGAACACTTCTGGGTTACAGCTGTATCTCTTATGTCCTCATGTGTCCATTAGTTTTCCTCTATGGCTCCATTCCTTGCATTTAACGGAGCCTGACTGGCTGCTAGCTAACCTCTGCATGCTGCTCATCCAGGCTGCTGCCTAGACTGGCTAACTTGCTAACTTCCCTGCTTGCACTCTGTCTCTCTGTGATGCGACTGCTCCCTCTCTCCTTTCAGGTTCTGCTGGCTCTTTTAACATGTCAAACTCCGGGGACTTGTTCATGAGTGTGCAGTCTCTCAATGGGGACTCGTACCAGGGGGCTCAGGTGGGAGCCAACGTGCAGTCACAGGTAGGGCCACAAGCTGCGCAGCAGACAGGGATAGACCCACCTCACTTCCCAAAAGACATTTTGACTTGTCAGGCACAGCTGTAACTATTATCATTAATAAGACTAATGTCATATCCAAGTATTGTCATGACTTAACTCGAAATAGCTGGTTATAAAGGTGCTATACACGTTTCTTTAGCATTTGGTTTTACTTGTTAACAAACTGCTACAAATGTAACACATTGATCAAATGTAGCCTATTTACTGAATATGGTGTGACTGCAAGGCTAGCAATGGTGATAACCATCTTGGAACAGTGCGTGAGCAATCCCAATTCGGAATAATGGCAGGTTTTCTTGTTTTTTCCCATTACAACATTGCGTGAATGCAGAATTTTACTTAATATTTCATTTTGCTGTCTGAAAATATTTTGCTAACCTAAATATTGTATGCCTTGCATGCATGGAAGCACTCTTGTTTCTGTATTGCTCCCACATGAAACAGATAGATTCAACTTTATTTCCATATATGTTTTACCCTGGTCATTCATACCCCATTGTATCTCCAAAGGGGAACTAACCCAGCAGTTTACTTGGACCTAAATGGAACAAAGCCATAATTAATGATGTGATTCATACCTGGTTTTCATGCTATGGCAAGTTAAAATTTCTGTTGTGAAAAAGGACTAGGCTTGTACTGGCTCCAATATAGAGCTTCTTCACAGTCTCAAGACAGAATATTGTGAATAGGTTTTATTTAAACAAACAAAAAGCAAACATTTTTTAACCTCAATTTCCTTTCTGTTTGATTGGACCTTATTATCTCCAAGGATATACTTGCAGCAGTGTACTCCTGTTGTCTCTTTCATCATCTTGTCATCCCTCTCTCTTTTCTATTGTGCTTATCTTGAGTTGACTCTGACCTTGCTTTGTTTGTTGTTTCGGAATGTTTCAGGTGGATACCCTTCGCCATGTTATCAGTCAGACAGGAGGATACAGTGAAGGACTCACAGCCAACCAGATGTACAGTCCGCAGGGCATCAATGTAAGGATTTTTTTCTTTTTTTTCTCTCCCTACCAATTATTTCAAAGCCATAGGGCTCAGAATGCCACTTAGTAGGACTTGTCTCTGTTCCATGGTCACCTAGTTGATTGCTTTTGTATCGCTCACGCCATGGGCAGCACACTGCCCAGCGTACGCAGGCGTGTGGTCAGCCACACACATGCAGAGCCGCCGTCTGAGCCTGTCATGTTGGATCAGGTCTGGTGTAGCACCTGCAGCCACGTACAGTCAGCCGTAAGCGAACTGCACAAACAGGTGACACCTCCTGCACTGAACTTCAAATCCCTTAGACCACTTGACCCGTGATAAGCAGCCCCGGGGCCAGAAGCTCCCATAAAATCTTCCCAAGACAACGGCGCTGTCTTGCTAAAAATAAAACCCTACGCCACTGGAAACAACTCCTCATGTGCCATAGGGGTGTGTTCCCCTCATGTTTGTCTTATTTTGCAGCAGAGTTCGGGGTAGAAGTGGGGGTTGTGAAGGGGGGGTTGGGGGTTTGCTCGCTGGCGGCTGCAAAGAGTAGGGAAATTCACAGCGACAAGCTGTGTTGTAAAGGGGAAAATCGATAAGACAGACACAAGGAGAGCAGAGTGTGGACTTGGGACAGCAATCCAAGCGCATTGCTCAGATCATGTTCCTGCCACACTAATGGCCCTGACAGCGAGCCGCGCTGAGAGGACGAGGACGGTCACAGCCGCGGCTGGGTTCCTCCACTGTCGTCGTCGTGCCTCAGTGGCCATATGATAATCAGATAAAATGTCTCCCGTATAAAAATATGTATGTTTATTCAAATAGGCTTCCTGGCTGCTTTGAGTGCATCCCACAGCCAGCTGTGCTAACCCTGCGAGGCTGCGAATGTATTCAGGCCCTGTTCTTTCTCAGTCCTTTGACCTCACAGATATGGTTCTCCTTGGACGCCTGCTTGCTCTACCACATCTTACACTGCCACAATATGCTGTGTTATTCACTTTTATACCCTGTAAAAAAGCCCTGCAATGCATAATGTAAGAGCGGGATATCTGTCTGCCAGGCTGTTTGCCTGTGATTTATGTAGCTAAGGCAGGTTAACGAATTTTGGCTCTTCACTCGCCTGTTTACTAAAATATGTGCTCCTCGGTTTTGTTTGATAAAAATAATTTTTGTAATTGGTATTTTCTGTCAAAGTTGTTAATGTTGTACGGTGAACGCTATATGTCATCAGTGTTCTCAAGCTTTTCTGGCCTGTTTTAGGTCCCAAAATTTAGAGCACAGAAGAGATCCAAATAGATTATACTAAAGAAAAAACGGGTTTATTTCTTACTTCTTCTTACTTTGTTTTTACAACATAAAATATATATCTAAAAAAACGCCAATACATCGCCTTAGAAGTCTCCTACAACCCCCATGTTGGGTCTCAACACTTTTCACACAATTCTGTGTTATATATGTTGTTTATTAAATACATATACCCTCCAGGAAAACTGTTTTTCAAGATGAATGAAGAGTGGAACAAATGATGAGAGAGTTAAATGAAATATCTTATCTGAAATAAAAAAGACTGGATAATGACTGAATGCTGTGGATGATTACAACTGTAATTAACCTACCATTTTGATACAGGCAGAGAGCCACCCAAGTCACATTCTACAATTACATACTACTGTCTGCCGTCTGAAATAACAGGCTTTGAAATGAAAGGCTGTCGAGGACCATTTCCAGTTTTTCTGATGGCTTTAAACTTACTATTAATATCCAAAATGCTCTTTCACAGTCCTGTCTCTGGTAGTAGATAGGCCCTCCATAGCTCTTATTGTATGTTACTTTCTCCTGTCATGCATAATTAGTGAATATGATGTTGATTATACTTGTTTTCTGACAGAAGAAAAACTGTACAGGAGTTTTTCTTCAAATACATTTCTGTGTATTTTCTTCATTATATAGATTTGAGTGTGCAGTGTATGATGGGAGAGAGACTGTAATTCACTCTATTTCTGCTTCGGTGAAAACATGATTTTCTATTTGTTTATGTCAGTCTTATTCAGAAATATTAGCTGTAATTTAAGCTAGGTTAGTTTTTTTCTTCAATCCAGGAGACAATTTGACTTAAGGCTATGTGCGGCTGTGTGGTGAATAGCTGAAAGTATCCCAGAATTCCATGCTGTGCTCATACACTACCTTGCCCTCAGGACTTTCATTCGTTGTACCTCACTGTGTTTGACCTAGCTGCATTGAGTAATGAATATGAAAGTAACAGACACCCCCTCCCCCCTACTGTTGCTTTCCTTTTTTCTCTCAGGCAAACGGTGGCTGGCAGGATGCTCCGACCCCCTCATCAGTGACTTCACCCACAGAAGGACCCGGAAGCGTTCACTCTGACACCTCCAACTGATCCTCGACCCCCCGTCACTCCGCCATCCTCTGCTTCCAACTTCTTCCACTACTACACCCCCAACCACATCTCCCAAAACCTTAGGTCAAACCATGTCGGGACTACACGTGATGTACTGTATGTAGTCACACGGCAGGACACAGTTGGGATGGGGGATGACATTTACGGACAAATATTTAACTTTTCCTATCTGGACTACTGCAGCACCGTTAGCAGCCTGCATAGGGGACTCATATTCACACTTCCACAGTTTGTACAGTTTCCACTTGATGTCCATGTTGCCTCTTTGTATTTCTCTTACATTATATATTCACACAGTAGGCACACAGTTAGCAGCATAATGCCCCACGTCTTGTAAATTGAAATGCTTCCACACTACCTCTATTCAAAATAACAACAGAGAAAACATAATTTCAAATGCTTCGGTTTTACAAATTTTTATAATTATTGGAATTTTATTGTACAACACATCATGCCCTGTCATAACACATCTGTGCTCACACATTATGTTTATCTATTGTGCCAAAGTTCAACCCTGGAGGTGAATTTTGATACATTTTTTTTATGTAATGTCCTTCTATTTTTAATGCCATACATTGTGAAGTATTATTATGTTAGTCCAGTCAGTCCAGACTATTCAGCCTTGATATATAAAGTTTCAATTCAGAACTTCTACAACGACATACAAGGCATTATATATTTTATTATGCAGTACAGTAATGCAAAGAATTCACAATTTCTACGCAAGCAAGAGTTAATCTTCAGAACAATTGACCTGAAACACTAATTCGATGACGACATTAGCAGCAATTACGGCACGTCAATATGTATTAAAGCACAATAACACCTAATGATTGAACTCAAAAGGTAACATTTGTAAATGTCGAAGAGAAAACAATTTTAGGATTTAACTATAGGAGTCATATAAGAAAGAGAGTGTACATGATCAGACATAGTCAGTGTGTATCAGTGAGATAAATATAGCCAAATACTGCTGATAACCAAATCCAAAACAAAAATTGTAATTCAGATTTTAAGGTACCATGTTGTTGGGATTGAACACATTGCATGTATTTTCTCTGAATTCCCATTTCTTTCGTGAAATTATATGTGTGTGATAATCCTGAAAGCAGGATGTGACATTTTGTGCACAGATTACAGAAAATTATATTAGATGCTCAAATTAAATAATTCGTTACATGATAGAATTTCTTTACTTTTTCTTTTTTTTCTTTTAAAAAAGGTGTGCAGGCAAAACAATAATTTTCTGTGCTCAAAATGTCCCATTGAATGCTTGGAATTGTGGCATAAATATAATTCTATATACAGTCCGTGCTGAAAGAAACTTGAGGTTACTTATCCCTTAACCCCTGTTCTCTGATAACATTAGGCATAATCTTTGAAAGAGAACTAGTGTTTGTATTCTCAGTATTCAAGAGTCCCATCACGTTTTGTTTTAAAATGAATAAAAACACCACATCGATCAACACAAACCAATCCAAAATGGGAAATTAAATTTGTGACCTTTGTCGTATGTACAGTATAGTATGTGGTCCAACGTGTATACATGATTACAATAGTCCTCATGAGATATCAGCATTTACATATTTTGATACCAAAAAAAGGCAGAATTTGTATCCTCTACATTGGGATCAGCTTTATTAACGTTTTCTTTTTCCTCTTCTTGTAGGATTTTATTATCTACGGTATTAGTGAGCATCCAATAATGCTCTAGTACTCTGTATTCTGTATTAAAAAATGCAGTTGGAATACAGTAGTGTTTATATAAATTTAAATTTAAACAGAAATGAATACCCTGATGGCACACAAATCCAGATAATATCTGGATATATTTTTGTCTCCATTTTGTGAATAACTCTTTTTTTTTGTTTTCACTGGATATTATTTTGCCTTGCTACAGGGCTGTTTCTTTTGTATGCTATGCTACTTATATGTGAATTAGCTCAAGAATGCTCTATATACAGTATGTAGATATGCACCTTTACTCTTTTTTTGCATCTTTGAAATTTACACAGTAGCCATTTTAACACAGCCTGATGGAGTTCCTGTTGGATTTAAGGTGAAGTCCTTATTATATTTTGTGCTCAGACCACCGAAAGAAGCCTGTTTCCAAGATGGCTACTGTCTGAATGAAGGTGACGTGAAAGGTTGTGAACATTGCCTTCTGGCATTGTTTTTAGCTTAACTGAACCCTTAGGAAAACAAAATTCAGTCCTGAAATACCAATCAGCCACAATACAGCCTGAAAACCACAGGATTTTTCAACAGTTGTCAGTGTGTTTGTATTTATTACACATGTATGAAATCGTGGTTGTTTCAGAACTACTGTCTCGAGGTCAACCACGGCATGATTACACCAAACAAACTAATTTGGATCATTCAGAGCGGCTCCTCCTCGACTTACCTGTTCAGTATTACAGTCTAGGGGCCGAGAACCATTGTGATACATAGAACCTCGACTTCAGTCGTGTCTTCTGAAGTCATTGGAGTGAATTGACAGCACCGGCCATGCAAGGCAAACACAAGGATTGATTTTGCACCCCTTGAAAAAACAGCTTAACTGTACTTTTCACATTGCCTGTCAAATATTATCAAAGCTTCATGTAATGATGCTTTTTAGTTTTTGAATATAAAAAGAGACATGAAAAGAAAAATGGACAATTTGTAAAACATAAAATGTTTTATTTGTTGCATGTCTTTTTTTCTCAATAAAATAACGTACTGCAGTGTTTTGAATGTTAACTTCTTTTTTATAAGGATTTCAGAGTGAAATCGTAGAGCCTTTTTCTTGACCGGTTTTAACTTTTAAGATCTCTGCCTATGTAAAAAGGTATCGAATGAAAAACTATTGTCTTTTTAATTCCAATTCAAAACCCATTTTCTGTGGAGAAAAATAGCTGAAAGGTGTAGGTTTTATGGTCTCTTAATTTGTACTGGCAATGCGGATCCCAAATAAATAGTTTCTTTTGTTGCATAAATTGCAGTTTTGTCATTTTTCATGTCATGTTCCATGTGCTTTTGTCAAGTTTTCCACAAATGCACCGCTGAATTTCATCTCAAACATGCATATGGTTTCTCCTCCAGGCTTTTGTAACAGGGTCAGGGTCAGGAGTCACTGTAGGATACAAGTTTACACGTTGTAGACTTGTCAGTCCAACACCTCTGGATAACATTGCACGTCTCACTTCCAACTATGCTACTGCATGCAGGCATTTTATCACCATTAACATAGCGCCAGAGCTCGACGGAGCTGCCAAAGGTGTGAAGGGGACATTTTCACAGTTTTCGAAGTGAGTGAAAGCTGTGCGCTCCAGACAGACAGACCACCCACCCCCCTCCTCACATCCAGCTCCCTCCGAGGAATGGTTAATGTGCGTTCCCTGAAAGAGGCTGAAAACACTTATCTCTCTCCTCCAGATAAACCAGACAGGATTTCTGCTTCTGCTCCTCAAATACATCCGTCCCTGGGAAAAAAAAGAAGAAAGGGGTTGAAATATTAACTTGTGGATTAGGAAGAGGTTCGCAGGAGCATCCAAAATCAAAGAGCGTGACAGAGACTGTGGGAGTGACATACTGTATGCAAACATGATCAAGTGTAATTACATGGAGAAGCCTCCTTGTTTCTATCAAAGGGACACTGTTTGAGGCATGAAAGGCAAGAAGTGCTGGACGTGTTTATATTATTCGTATGTTCCTTAAAACCAAAAGGCATTGTGAGGCTGATTCAGTCATTACATGGTGGAAAGGTGTAAATCCCATTCTGAGTAAAATCAGTGTATGTTTTTTTGAATTTCTGATTCCTTTAACAAAAAGGCTGGATAACATGATACACCGTGACAAATGCAATGTAGGTTTTTAAGAAAACTACACTGTGGTGGTTCTAGATCATTAAAATGGGGAGTGCCAGGCTGAGGCCAAATATATTAAACACTAAACCACCCCCATAGGTTTGGTTTTAGAAAGGACTAACAGTACACATATAACAATAAACACAAGAATACCCATTCAGTGTTAACGTACATTTAATATATCACTGCCCATGGAAATTAGTACAATTTGCCCTCTCTGGCAATAAATGTGGGGTAAAGTTTTTAAGAAAATATTTGCCACAGGCCACAGTTAGAGGCGCTAGAGTGGGGTTGAGGCAATATCAAATGGGTATAAACCCATTTTAAAAGGAATTAAAATCAGATGGCAAGTGTTATCAAATGGGTATAAACCCATTTAAAAAGGAATTAAAATCAGATGGCAAGTGTTATTATTTTTGATCTAGCCTAATACAAGAAGTGCAAGTCATTCCCAGAAATCACTGATCTGTTGATTTGCAAGTCAAAAGATGCCTTGATGTCTTGATTTAAACTGGGTACATTTGGTTGAAATACTAATATGTTAATGCAGTTGAAACAACAGTAACCTAGATGTCTAAAAAATAAAAGCAATAGGTTAGATAACATGTAGTTCAAATATTTAAAAATAGATTTGAGACTGATTTGTCTAAATGAAAAATCTGCCAAAAATTTGTGCCAGCTCTTTTGATCGCTAAAGAAAATATAACATACTTTCATTCATTTCACCAAAGTGAAAATGCACCTTTGTTACCAGATATATGTTGGCTGAATTCTATTTAGCTGCTTCAGTTTTTTCGGGTTCCTGTTATTATAGTTCACATGCTGCTTTTTAAAGCTGATTAACTACGTCAATAATTCAAACTTCAGCTTTGGAATAGAGCCTTTCTCTACAGTAGGTCGTGTGGCTCACATCATATGTCTTTATAAGAACTAATGATTGTTTATGTAATATTAATGTTTTAGCAGCTTTTAACAAACACCATTTCCCATAAGCCTTAAATGATCATGGGCTTGATGTCTTGGTTTAAACTGGGTACATTTGGTTGAAATACTAATATGTTAATGCAGTTGAACAACAGTATCCTAGATGTCTAAAACAAAGCAATAGGTTAGATAACATGTAGTTCAAATATTTAAAATAGATTTGAGACTGATTTGTCAAAGAAAAATCTGCAAAAATTGTGCTAGCTCTTCTGATCACTAAAGAAAATATAACATACTTTCATTCATTTCACCAAAGTGAAAATGCACCTTTGTTACCAGATATATGTTGACTGAATTCTATTTAGCTGCTTCAGTTTTTCGGGTTCCTGTTATTATAGTTCACATGCTGCTTTTTAAAGCTGATTAACTACGTCAATAATTCAAACTTCAGCTTTGGAATAGAGCCTTTCTCTACAGTAGGTCGTGTGGCTCACATCATATGTCTTTATAAGAACTAATGATTGTTTATGTAATATTAATGTTTTAGCAGCTTTTAACAAACACCATTTCCCATAAGCCTTAAATGATCGTGGGCTTAACATCACCGCTCGACAAAAGATGTATTTGTTTCTGTGCTCACAAAGTAATAATTTGTTAAAATCAAGAAGGTTTAAATTGCTTATGGCAAAGGCAGTGGTGGAAAGTAAAGCCCTGGAACTAATTTCACTTTTTCAGAAAGACTGATAAAAGAAAAGAAAAACAATTCTCCCTCCCTGTGGCTCGGACCCAAAAAGGTTCTGGAAAACGGTGAGGGATCTTGAAATAAAACAAAGCTGCCTTTGTGTGACCCTTTCAGTCTGAGATATCTCCACCCTTGACGGGGCTATCCTAGACCAGGTCACTGAATACAAATATTTTGGTATCTGGCTAGCCAGCACGTCTTTCTCACATCATATTAGTAGGTTACAGTCTAAAGTCTAAGCTAAAATTGGCTTCTTGTATAGAACGCACTCCACTTTCACTCGCTCTGCTAAACTAACTCAGTTTTTTTTGTAATGTTAGACTATGGAGTGCACTCCAGAAGCTCAATGTTTTCTATTAGTCTGCTTTTCGGTTTGCTGCAAATGCCCCTTTCAACCCCCCCCCCCCAAACTTGTTGTAAACTGCATCTGCAGCCTGTTGAGTTCCCAAAACAAATACCATATTTGATCTGTTGTCATTCCAATCTGCTGCAGCCAAAGACCTGCAAAATCAATGAAGTTGGAAAATTGTATCTCCAGGTCAGCTTTTAAAAACGCTATTATGGACACATGCAGCTGTTTAACGACCCACTAATATTCACTAACTTTTATCTGTTGGCTGCACACTGTTATCCCATTATATTTTTGTTTTGCTTTACCTGTTACTGCTTGTGTATGCTATTCTTGTTCTGTTGTTGTAGTGCCTGATGCTTGTGTGCAAGACTGTATATAATTTACTGTATGTAATGTTTGTTGTCACATGTTATGGTGTTATGATTGTATGTAAGTGGTGGATGTGTTAGAAATGTTTGGGTGTGTGCTGCTGTCTTTTTAATTTCTGACATTTCTCTTTTAACCCCCATACAAACCAAGCAAGAGGAATTTCTTTTTGCCAGGCCACTAGTGTAAATAACAATTTGTTCCTAATGGTTTGACTGGTTAAATAAAAAATAAAATAAATGAGAGATTGCATTGAGTTACAGAAGGTAGTGAAACAGAGGCTAACCCGGACATGAGGTCATGACTCTGGCTCTCCAAATATATCAGTTTAAAGCTGCTATAATCAATGTTTTTATATTAACAATGGGTGAAATGACTAACTGTAACGTGTAAAGGGTTGCTCGTAGTGATGAATCCACAGAGATTATTACAGCTACAGAGCATTTTAATATATTTAAACTCATTGGTCTGGATTTACAGCTGGCACCAGGAGTTAATGGAAACCAAATCTGAGATGAACGGAGAGTGAATATTTCCATTGGTCAAGTAACCAGAAACATGACTCCAAACTAATGCTAATGTTGCAACTGTTTGCCATATCAACTTCATAAGGTGATAATATGTCAGTGTTGTGTTTTCAACTTGTTTCCAAAAAAAATCCAATATTGCGGGGTGGTGGGCGATGGAGAACCACAGCTAATTTTTGCCACAGGGCCTCCTAGTGGATTAATCCAGCCTTGGTTGTCACTCGGAGCACACAGAACAGGCTGTATTGGTACATGTAAAAATGGCAGTACATGAAAAAGTTTGACTTATGAAATCATGAGAGAGAACATTGTCATAGTTTCTATTTCAAAACTTAAAAATGCCTGAAATAGGCTATGTGCAAAATGCTTTATTGTGGCAAAGAGATACATATTCAGTTTTAGCAAAAGACAGACCTCTCACTCTGATGTGAGGGAAGAAATCAAGGCAGTGGGTAGTAACACTGTTTAAGTAAAAAGCACTTCTGTCTTCTTTGACCTCATCCTCATTAGTTTCGTACATATCAGCCTTCTCATTATTGGAGTTTATTATCAGTCATACTCTACCAGACCACAATGCATGTGGGACATGGAGTGGGGCTCAGGGCTAACATTATATCAATGACAATAACATGGCTCATAAGGCCTTATACACAATGCTTAATGTGCGTCAATTATGTCAACGCCTGCCAGCATGATACACACATATACACACACACACACACACACACACAAACCAAGGCTACACACGTGCCTGAGGGAAGGACTACTGAAGCAGACAATGCAAGGTCTGAGGTCACGATATAATACAGAGGCTTTGTCTCAAGAAACCCCTCTGCATTAATGTGATAAAATAAGTCTTCTTCTCTACTGATCAGGTTCTGGTCCAGTAATTAGTGACTGTGGATGTTTCAGTCAGTGTTGCAGATTTCAGATTTGGAAACAGTTCAGTTTGGCAAAGACTTGCTACTGGAAAGCCTAAGTCTTGCATTGCTTATGCCACCCACAGATCTTAATGAATTCCTCTGATCCCAACTTTCATAAAGAAGACATTTGGAAAAGATTTCACAGATCAGTGTGCGTCATCGTAGCCTTTCAAGTTATTTCAACTGTGGAACATTTGAATTAGAATCTGCAGTAAATGTAAGAATTTGGGGTGTGGGAGTTTAAGGCTGTAAAGTGGTTCTTTATATTTGACTAAAGCTTCCATAATGAGCAAGATGTGGACCTTATTGTATTCTTCATTTAAACCTTTAAGACTGTGCCAGGAGATACTCTTATTAAAGAAATTAGAAAGTTATCTCTCCAAAACATGAAACAAAAATATTTTGTGCTGATGATTAAGGACATTCAGATAAACTGCTGTTGCAATAATTACTGCACTCACATCTAACAACAAAAGCATGACCATTCATTGATCATCGATTCTCATGTAGCTGTGAGCTAATTTGTTTTGAGTTTGTGTCTGTGTTTTTATCTTCTTAAATGGTTTCCCTGCATTTTTGGACATGAAGTAATTTGACACATTTGGTCACTGCACTGTATCTGTTCTTTAGTGGGAAATCCTGTATTTTTATAAGATAACAATACTGATTATGTTGTCAAGATGGATTTACGTCTCGTAAGAAAACTGTCCAGTTCCCCCTGCTCTGTGTACCCTGCTATATACTGTATATTGTAATTTAGGAGGCAGCTGTCACATTGAGTTTTCCCATTATTCAGTATGTACAGCATGGTTTAGAGTCAGACTGAATGCACTGGGTGTGACTATACCATCCCTCTCTAACACAAACAAAATCTTGTTTTACGGATTTACAAATTAATATTTAAATCAATGGGCAAAACCCAAGACAGAAATCTGTTTTTACAGAATGAGCCTGTGGCAGGTTGGTGCCTCCCAACAGTGAAACAATGCTGACCCCTGATGGTCTGTGACTTCAGTGTCTTTAAATGCAGAGAGCACTAACAACAGGGACAGTGAAGCGTTTGAAAGTCTGAAGACTCTCAGTCAAACTATGTAACAGACAGGCCTATATAAGTTAACCTTATTTTAGCCCTTTTTAAGCGGACTATAAATTATCAAAGACCTTACATAAAACGTAAAAGAAACATTTACTGCACTTTATTAACAATCTAAAATGGCACAGAAAATGCCTATTAAAAAATATTAAATGTACAACCTAATAAATGAATTATATTTATAAATTTGTATTTAAATAAATTATATTAATGTTATTTAAAGGTATCTTAACTATGTGAAATGGGAATTCCACTAGAGAGGGTGTAGAGACAGGATTTACTGTTAAGCTAGGCACATTATCTTTTAGCAGGCCTTGTTTAGGTGGGTGTTGATGATTTAAGATTTAGCCACAGTCTTATTTATGTGGTATGACATCACTGAGGTGTTGAAGCATCCAAATAGATTTTTTTCAATTCAGGAAAAAGTGGGTAAATTAGCTTAAGCTAAGGCTATCTCACCAGCTAGCCTTGGCTAGCAGGAGTGCAGTCACTGCAGTTTGGTTTTTACCAGTTTTCTAGTTCTGTAGAAGTATCTGATCTCATAGCATAATATCATGTAACAATATTTGTTTACCGTGGAAGTTGATTCTAGTCCTTGCAAATAGTACATTCTTAATCAGCAACTGTAAAATACATTTGAAAGCGGCAGAAAAAGCTAGAAAGTGGACCGTAAGTTTTTTTTTTTGTCGGTCAAAATTACCTCAGAATGGCTGTGAAATGCTACAGCTACCACACCAATGGGGAAAAAAACACAATTTTAATGAATAACAATTTCAGCCTACTAACAACTTGCTCTAAAATACATGATACATAAAAAAGGATATACATGCACTTCTCTCACTGTAATATTTCTACAACTGCATCCTGTCTTGAGATTTCTCACTCAACACTGATAGAAAAAAAGTTTCACAGCAGACATTTTGATTTATCATAGCAAGAAAAGCAGATATTTACAATTTTTAGGAGGTTGTGTGATAAAGGCAAACCATTTTTATACTCAAGAGTGGCCACTAGTTCCCATGCATTTTAATACATTGTGAAAATCAACTTGTAGAGACTTGAAACCAAGGGAACATCATATATGTTAAATTTCATTATGATTCTATTACCACAGCAATGCCACATAAAAAAATAAAGGCATGATTATATTGAAGGATAACCAACTCACTCACATCTCTGTAAGGTTATTTTATATGGAATAATGACAATCCTTTTACTTTAGTTTGGCAAAAAACTCAGTTCAACCTCCATTTCCAGAGGTTTGCAGGATGTTGTCTGTTAGGTCTTTGTTTTATAATTTAGACCTCATCTGTGGACACAAGTGTGACCTTGTGCAGCTTTGAGCTGTCTCACCAGAGCATCTGACCATGGTGGCTGACACAGCAAGACATCTGCCTGTTTGGGGACAGAGGGTGTATGTAGGTCAGCCATGTGCCCACATGCTGTGACAGCAGCATGGTCACTGTGCTGTGCAGCAGGACAGGGATTGGAGTGGACAGAGAGAGCCAGCGTGGAGAGAGGCCCCCCTCACACGTCAGCACCGATACTTCCTCATTTGCCACTTTAAACACTTTGACATTATCAGGCCACACAGAGCAGCGTCCACCCTCATTATTCTCACCTTTGGTACTGCAGCAAAATGGGCAAAGAGAAGAAGAAACCAGCAGAAATACTGGACGGACATCAGATCATGGTGCGTGTCTGAAATGTTGGGATGGTCATTTGATGGGTGGAAGCCCCATCCATGTCTAGACATGTAACACTAGTGATGTTTAATTACAACACAGTTACAGTTTTGACAATATGGAGCTGTGTAAACGACACCTGATTGTACAAAATAAGCTACTGGCAAAACATGGCAACACAGTTTACTTATTCAAGATTTAAAAATTTGAAAATGTGCAGAATAATTACTTTACTCAAGTACACAAACAGAATAAAAAAAATAATGATTTAAATGTATTCATTACGCAACCAAGAAGTTCTTTTAAGAGATCTTTTATTAAAAAAGGGTGACTTCAGTTCCAAGTACAAGCTATTATAAACCCATAAATGATGACATACTGCCATCAAGTGGCTTAAACACTGAGGCTCAGATGATGTATCAAAAATTAAAAATGTCGTATTAACATTTTATGTTTGAGATCATTTTACACTAAGAGTGTCGGTGAAACAGATTAAGAGAGAACAGAGTGATAACTTTCATAAGTTGGTCCATTCTATGAAAATAATGGGTTTATATAAGATTACAAAAGGTGTGTATTAAAATTGCTGTCATTGCTATAGGTGAGTCACCGAAATGTAACAAATGTTGGCTTAACAAGTAAGAAAGGAGCTCATCGGTTGTAAGGATGCATTGAACCGGATGCAGATTTGATGTTTGTCTTGATGCTGCTTGGCATTTTTCCTGAGGAAGAAAAAAAGGGAGAGAATTAAAGGTTCAGTAGGTAACTTTAAAAATAAAAAATTAAGTTTCTACCAAAGATTCACAACCATTCAGAGCTGAGGAATCTCTAACGAAGTGTCATAAACTGTGGTCAAAGCCTTATTTTTTATGAAAGTTACCAACCGTTGCTTTAATGCTCGGTTACATGTGCACTCAGAAATCTACAGAGTTCAGCACATATCAAGGGTATTTATTACTTATTAAATAGTTCCCTTGAAATATTAGGCTTATTCAAGATGAATTTCTGTCTCACCTGGAAGTGGACGAGCGTGACAAAAAGCGGAGGTCAAGTCAGATAGTTTTAAACAGCATCACCACTTTATAAAGAAAGTCACATAAACATTTGCCCTGACCCTGCTCATCATAAAAAAAAATTCATTTGTTAGATCTATTCATTAAGCTTTTACTGGCCAATAACTGTTTAAATTATGTTGTGTGGAAGGGTATCAAAATATCATGAAATCATTATATAATTTATCATTTAACCTTCACACTGTAATAAATAAATACTGTACATAGACATTTAATGTAAAGACCCTGTCCACCTCAAACTCAACCACATCCTAAGATAGAGCATTAAAGCATTCATTATTAATACAAATATTCTCACAATTACACACAAAGACAGGAAGCTGAAGAACAGCAATGGCTTAACATCAGTACAAAAGAATAAAACACGAACAACAAACACTCAAAGTAGTCAGGTGAAATACTAACCCAGCTCTCCAGGTCTCCTACCTGGCTGCCCTTGCTGTTGTGGAGCCACATGTCCACCCATACCTGCTTGCTGGCTTGAACCACCACCAATAGTGACCTGCTGTAAGGTTGGACCTCCACTCATCATGGGCCCTTGCCCTGGATGTCCAGGGGCCACTGGACCTGGAGGCCTACATTTGGAAAGCCCCTTTCCAAATGCAACAGCTCCAACCAATGCGTTAGTATCAGCAGGGTTGAAAGATGGTTTGTTCTGCCGTATTGCTGGGAGAAAGAAAAAAACTTGTGTCAACATATTTAAAATGTATAAATACATTTGAGATAAATTACCTGGAGAGTGAAATTGCAACATACCTGCACTTTCTGCATCTCTGTCATCACGAGGATTGTTAAGTTTCTCTAGCAGATTGGAACACAATTTATTCAACGTCTGGATCTGTTTCTGTTGATAAAAATATAACCAGGACGATGGGGTTAAACAATGCAATATCTAGCCACAGCTGTAAGCAATGTAAGGCAAATGACTGTTCTACATTTTACCACAACAAAATGAAATCTCGATTGAGGAGAATTAGGATTAGCAAAACAGTTTAACCACAGTGTAGTTTCATGTCGTGAAACCCTAAGTGTCTGTGTATTTCCAAGAGGCATATATCTCCTGGTAAAGCTGTCAAATTTAGGTTATGCAAAGATATTGCTGTCGTCATAAAGCTAGGTTTATGGTAGCCGCGGTGTTCCCGGCGCCCGCCATAAAATGACGTCACCATGGCGTGTCGTTTCCAGCCACGTGCGTCCTGTCGCGACGCATGTTCGTGCACCTACACATGCTCTGCACTAGCCGTTCCATTGTTTTCCTATGGGGAGAGATCGGAATTGCCACCGTGCATTGCGCTAAGTTCAAATTGTTCCAACTTTGACCTTGTTGCTGCTGACCTTTTCAAGGCACAACCAATTCCAGAACGTTCCTGTGCTACACTTTGCCTCTCTGTTCTGCGCCCTACCTCGCTGTGTGTGTGTGTGTGTGTGTGTGTGTGTGTGTGTGTGTGTGTGTGTGTGTGTGTGTGTGTGTGTGTGTGTGTGTGTGTGTGTGTGTGTGTGTGTGTGTGTGTTTGTGTGTGTGTCTCTTTTACCAACCGTTCAGTCAACCTTCAAAAGGAGACAGTCCTGAAACATAATATTCCCTTATCATGAAGCAGCCTGAACTCCCTCAATCTCTAGAGAGGCACATCAATTCATACTTGAACACAGGACAGGTTAGGTGTTAGGGTAGTAGTAGGGTTGAATAGATCTTCTTGTCCCCTGACCTGTGACCTAGGAGTAACCTAATGTTACCCAAGTTTTTCCCCTTGTCTCATCTTACCACAACATAGTGTTTCTGGAAATTCCACTATAAAAATGACTTACTATTTTTGCGTATGAGTCAGACAGCATTGATCAACTCAGTCCACACGATAACTAATACCTCTTTAACACCACCTACTAGGGTTGGGCTAGGGTTGTCTGATCAGGGTTCAACCCTCCTTTTGGAAATTCAAACCAAGCCAGTCTAGATGGGTATATACCTGAGGCCCGTTCCAGG
Organism: Perca fluviatilis; assembly: GCF_010015445.1. Classification (NCBI taxonomy): domain Eukaryota; kingdom Metazoa; phylum Chordata; class Actinopteri; order Perciformes; family Percidae; genus Perca; species Perca fluviatilis. The sequence continues at coordinate 30,805,366 of NC_053120.1, forward strand.
AAGGAGGTTTAACAAACTCTGAGTCTGACCCTGATGTCTGAGTTGATTTACCCTGAGATGGGAAACTGAGTTTTCGGTTCCAGAACAGCTGATTTGAGTTGGTTCAATCAACTCGGAGTATGTTCACTCAGGGTTACACGCGTGCACAAAAGGCAGTATGAATGGAGCCATGATTCTACGATTCACCATGGTAACAACCACAAACAAATGGGTTGGCGGAAATACTCATGCGCACAAACAGCGAGTTTTAACGTTTGAACATGCATCGTTAAAAAAAGCAAGACAGCGGCTGCTGCTGCAAAAGAGAGAAAATTGGTGTGGGAGAAAATTGCTGCTCGAGTCAATGTGTATGCATTAACAGTGTATTAATTTCATATTTAAATCACAGTTAACTTATAATATTACTGGTGAAAACTGGAATTGTATTACACCTATAATTTCATTTAGGTGCAATCCTGCGGGCGAAAAAGTAAACTATAGCCTAATAATCCCATTCTGAGGCTGCAACCATGATCATTAACAAAACTATAATGTATAATCATGTATTTCTTTTTAATGGCTCTCACTGGTTTGTGTCCAGAGAACACGTTTAAAAAACGTTTCAGAGCGAGTCACACTTTTCTGACGGCTCTACAGTGGCTTTACTATTACAGTGTGATCCGCTACAGTGTTATAAAGAAAACTGCCGTTTGAAAAAACGTAATGCGGCACAAAGAATCTGCTTGGATGTTAAAGCATGTCCACGATGGTTGAGGTTAGTGATATGAGGACGGATAAGGTATCTACATATATCTGATGGACTGTGATAAAAAATACCTCTCAAATCGGTTATGTGGAAATGAAAATACATCTATAGTCGGGACTCAATATCATCTCCCGACGTAAACTCTCTGTGAATTAATACAGCTTTTTCATCAACGGGATCGTCGACAAAAGGACATGACATGTTTGAGAAAAAAAACATTTTAGAATCTGCCTAACATAAACCAATACGTTTTATAGTCTGCCTAACATAAACCAATACATTTTATAATCTGCCTAACATAAACCAATACGTTTTATAGTCTGCCTAACATAAACCAATACGTTTTATAATCTGCCTAACATAAACAAATACGTTTTATAATCTGCCTAACATAAACCAATACGTTTTTTAATTCATGCAGATAACAAACTGCATTAAAATGCGCCTGATACAGACTGAATGAATGAATGAGGAAATGAGTTTCTCCTCCCTCTGAGAGGGAGGAGACTGAGAGAAACTCGAGGTTTCTTGAAGAAAACCTGCTCCCAACCAGGTTAGGTTCACAGGCTCCGTTACCATAGTAACGGACTCCGGGGTAAAGTTACCTCTCTTTCTGAAATGGAAAACCCAGAGTTTCCTTCATCTCAGGGTTAACCAACTCAGAGTTTTCACTAAACCTGCTTTCTGGAACGGGCCTCTGGTCATGACAATTCAGAGACCCCCTGGGTCAACCTGGGAAAAATGCATAACAATTTCCTTAAGTGCTAGAAATGGGCGAGGCTTTCACATCGTATTCAGTGAACAGCTAACATCACAAACTCCAGTCTAGCTGTATACCAGCAGAGCTAATGTTTTGTAGCTAATAAATAAAAGCTTACTTTATGATTGTTTCGCAGTGATCAAGTTCTAAAGCACAAATAAATAATCATCAAACACTTCTCAGGTGATTTTGTGCAGAGTGATTTCTCAGCTCTGCATATTTATTCCAACAGCTGGACAAGGAAGTAGGTTACTCTAGTATTGATTTTTGACATTTCTCTTTGTTTGATTTCATTAAAAGTAAAGTTGGACTTTGCTTTTGGCTTCATGACACATTTAAAAAAAAAAGATTCATGCACTAAACTGCAGTCTGCAGACTGGTTTCTCGTGCCAAAGAAAGGGAGTAAGAGCGGCTGTGCAGAGACAATTAACTAACTTACTTTCATACGTTTACATTCTAACACTGGGTTTTTACAGGCAGTTTTGCCTGTAAAACTCAGCTACCGCTCTGCAAAAGGCAGACTAGTGAACATCACAGTCAGCGGACTGTTTGGAAACGAATTCAACCACTGCGCTCTGCTGTTGTTGAAGCTGCCGGAAATAATCCTAGTTAGGGTGAAAACTTGTCCCGCCCCGGCTGTTAGTGACCCAGGTCGTGCGCTATGCACATGGAAATCGACCCTAGTCTACCCTGATCAAACCCACCTGACGACCTGGGTTGCGAAGCCAAGTACATCGAGGAGCGTTAACCCATTCAAACACACAGTCAACCTGGGTGTAACCCTGATTGAGCCATTGGTGTAAAAGGGGTATCCCTGACCTGTGCCACCTCTGGACCAATTCGTGCCGCCTCTGCACTCAGTTGTTTCTCCTGCTCCTCCACCTCTGGATCAGGCTTGGTCCGCAAGTAGTCTGGTACAATCTCATGGCTGAACACTGGGACACGCTGCTCTGTGAGTTTCTGTGGGGGAACAATCAGAGGCCGTAAATGAGTCAGAGAGATTGCTTTAACATCAAAGAAGCAGAAACGTTAGTTGGTGGCTTTGATACTCACTGCTAAATCCTCATCTCTGTCTGGAGACAGAAGCAGTGGTATTATAACCTGGTTGCGAAAAGATGGTGTCTTCTCATTCTTGAGCAGTTTATTGATAGTGTTTAGCTGACCAGAGAGAAGTGCGAAGTTGTCCAAAACAGAGGGCCTGTATGACACAAACACACATCACAAAAAAAATTCCAATAAAGATATTGAGAGGAAGAACCTTGCACAGTAGTATGGGAGCATTACATTGGGTTTTCACAGGTAGCTAGCTATATTTCAACTGTTTGTTACCGTCCAGAAATGTCCTCACAGCGAAAAAACTAAAAGAAAAATTATAATACAAACAGAGGCAGGGTCTCTGTAGATACAGGCACAGTCACACACTTTTCATGGGCATAAGTGATGATTGAGAGTGATTATTTTTGTATTAGTCCATACATTGTTTTTTGAGGAAAGCAGTGCTTATTATAGCTAACTTTAACAGAAAATGGTAGCTACATACTTGTATTTAGAGCGGATACAACGATTTCAACGGTACAAACTGAATATATTAGCAACTCTTTGGAAAAATGCTTTACTTACCATGTTAATCGCTCGTATTCATTTTCCAACTTATAAATGAAACTGTGAAGAGCGTTTTTGACGTGTGCTACCCGAGAAATGAGAGACTCCACCGCCGCTTCTAACTGCTTCTCTTCTCGTTGCTATGGGAGATAAAAGAGAAAAGCTCTATGTGATAAACAAAAACGCCAAATGCACACCAAACACATCAAACAATCCTAACGACAGTCTGGGGGAAATAACAAGTTTTTAAATTAATTTTAGTTTAACTTTAACGTTACATTAAGATTGACCCATTGTAACAGTTAGCTACGGTAAATTAGCTAACGTTAACCTGAATACGAACTAACCTAGTTAGCTAGCTAACTTAGCTTTTGACCTACCTTATTTAGCTAGCTAGTAAACTAACGTTACTGCTGGCTCTACAAATAAGTAAATCAGAAGCACCATATGCACAATGTCATGACAACGTCAATGAAAATACCTGTGAATAATGTAACAAAATATCATACTGTAAATGGCACAAAAAAAATAACATTACCTGCATTGTTGAACTACAAACTAACGACGAAATAGTCAAAATCAGTCAAGACCGACATATATATATATATATATAAGACAGAAACACTTCCGGTTCACGTTGTACTTTTTTTTTTTTTTTTTCTCTTTGGAGATTTACGGAAGCCGATATCCGTAATGTTGCATTGCTGCCCCCTTCTGGAACTAGTCTTTTACTGTGGCACCTTATTCCAGTTGGTTTAATTAACAGTGAGAACCCAACATGATCCCACTATTGACATTGGCCATACCCAGACCCAATTGTCTGAGTTTGTGCAAATACCTCCCTCAGTCTAGTATCTGAGTCTTCACCCGGTATGTCAACATTGTTCAAAAATCTCCTATCAGTGTCTGTATCTCAACAGCACAATTTATTACGATGGAAATAAATGCCAAAAACCCTCTTTTGTACATGCAGATTCTTTGATTGGCTGCATCTATTTCCTGTTCCAGTTCCTCTTGCACCATTTATTTGTTTCTCTTTGACTCATAACCCCACCGCTAGTCACAACACTTTGCATTAACCTCCATCCTGGACTATACACCTGCTGATTGCACATACTATATATGTTTTGCACATCCTGCACTCAACCTCCCAACCTCCTTTTCCTGAACGGCTATTTTGTATATATTGTTTCTGTATTTATTGTTTATTTTTATATTAATGTTTAATATGTTTGTTTGTTTGTTTATGTATGCACCAAATCAGCAAGGCAAATTCCTCCTAAGTGTAACTTAAAGTGGCAATAAACCTTTCCTGATTCTGATTCTTCTTTTTTCTTACCTCATTTACTTTCATTTGGTTTATTTTCTTTAGACACTGTGCTGACCCTGCATGGTGATTTCCCTCACAGTGCAGGCACTTTGCTTGCTCTTCTTTTTCTTTGCACTCCTCAACACAGCAGTTGTCTTTCCCACATCTTCTGACTCTTCTACATACTAGCAAGATGTCCATACTCTTGGCAGCAAAAACACCTGAGAGGAACTCTCTTAATATGACCTCACCCTGTAAAGGTACATTATCTCGAAAACAATGATTGAGATGTCACAAAGGTTGATACAGAAAATGAAATAGACATTAAGTAAGGACAGGAGATTGTCGACAAAAACATGTAAAGCACAGAAGAAACTGTAACTGAGACACTGCATGAATTAGGGCAAATGGAGCACACTGTGACCACTAGGATGCAGAATGAACAAAGCAACAATCAAATGACAATCCAGAGACACATACTGGTACAGAGGAAAAAAACTGATGTCAGTCTAAAACAGGAAAAATTGTGAGATACAGAGATAGAGACACAGGTATTTTAAACACAGCTAAAGTTGTTGGCTGGGCAGCCAAAACTACAGGTTAATGCTTCAACTTAAGCCCAGTAATGTTGCAGGCACTACAGAGTCAACTGACATGTCAACCATAAAGAATCTACAGATAGAAACTACTGGTACTCGAGTTAACAACGCATATGTATGTGAGGATGTATTTGTTACAAAATACAGTGCCTTGCGAAAGTATTCGGCCCCCTTGAACGTTTCGACCTTTTGCCACATTTCAGGCCTCAAACATAAAGATATAAAACTGTAATTTTTTGTGACGAATCAACAACAGGTGGGTCCCAATTATGAAGTGGAACGAAATTCATTGGCTATTTCAAACTTTTTTAACAAATAAAAAACTGAAAAAGTGGGCGTGCAAAATTATTCAGCCCCTTTACTTTCAGTGCAGCAAACTCTCTCCAGAAGTTCAGTGAGGATCTCTGAATGATCCAATGTTGACCTAAATGACTAATGATGATAAATAGAATCCAGCTGTGTGTAATCAAGTCTCCGTATAAATGCACCTGCTCTGTGATAGTCTCAGAGGTCCGTGTAAAGCGCAGAGAGCATCATGAAGAACAAGGAACACACCAGGCAGGTCCGAGATACTGTTGTGGAGAAGTTTAAAGCCGGATTTGGATACAAAAAGATTTCCCAAGCTTTAAACATCCCAAGGAGCACTGTGCAAGCGATAATATTGAAATGGAAGGAGTATCAGACCACTACAAATCTACGAAGACCCGGCCGTCCCTCTAAACTTTCAGCTCATACAATGAGAAGACTGATCAGAGATGCAGCCAAGAGGCCCATGATCACTCTGGATGAACTGCAGAGATCTACAGCTGAGGTGGGAGACTCTGTCCATAGGACAACAATCAGTCGTATACTGCACAAATCTGGCCTTTATGGAAGAGTGGCAAGAAGAAAGCCATTTCTTAAAGCTATCCATAAAAGGTGTCGTTTAAAGTTTGCCAAAAGCCACCTGGGAGACACACCAAACATGTGGAAGAAGGTGCTGTGGTCAGATGAAACCAAAATCGAACATTTTGGCAACAATGCAAAACGTTATGTTTGGCGTAAAAGCAACACAGCTCATCACCCTGAACACACCATCCCCACTGTCAAACATGGTGGTGGCAGCATCATGGTTTGGGGCCTGCTTTTCTTCAGCAGGGACAGGGAAGATGGTTAAAATTGATGGGAAGATGGATGGAGCCAAATACAGGACCATTCTGGAAGAAAACCTGATGGAGTCTGCAAAAGACCTGAGACTGGGACGGAGATTTGTCTTCCAACAAGACAATGATCCAAAACATAAAGCAAAATCTACAATGGAATGGTTCACAAATAAACATATCCAGGTGTTAGAATGGCCAAGTCAAAGTCCAGACCTGAATCCAATCGAGAATCTGTGGAAAGAACTGAAAACTGCTGTTCACAAACGCTCTCCATCCAACCTCACTGAGCTCGAGCTGTTTTGCAAGGAGGAATGGGCAACAATGTCAGTCTCCGATGTGCAAAACTGATAGAGACATACCCCGCGACTTACAGCTGTAATCGCAGCAAAAGGTGGCGCTACAAAGTATTAACTTAAGGGGGCTGAATAATTTTGCACGCCCAATATTTCAGTTTTTTATTTGTTTAAAAGGTTTGAAATATCCAATAAATTTCGTTCCACTTCATGATTGTGTCCCAATTGTTGTTGATTCTTCACAAAAAATTACAGTTTTATATCTTTAAGTTTGAGGCCTGAAATGTGGCAAAAGGTCGAAAAGTTCAAGGGGGCCGAATACTTTCGCAAGGCACTGTATATGCATCATTTGACTGAGCAAAACAAGAGGAGATAAAAAACTGGTGTGATGGATATATGGATATAAAATTGGCATTTCTACAGGGAATGGAACTGTCATGTAACATTTACATCAAGCCTCCTCCCGAGGCTGACTGTGAAGGAACTTCACATGGGGTGCGCTCAGTTTCTTCCCATCGCAAATCTATATTCCTAGTGTGACGTAAAGAGCATGACAACTTCTGTTTTGTGGGACTAGGCTTTGTGACTTTTGACAGAAAAGTTCAAGTACAACAGGGAAACTACTACACCAATAACCTGTGTTACAGACAATCATTCACTGGTTGATGCACTCAAGTCCATAAAGTCAGACACTGAGAAATACTTTGTGTGGAAGTGAGCAGAATTAAAGAACTTACTCAAACCCAAAACGTTGAGTGAGTCCTGTAGCACAACACAAAAGAACAACTTGCCATTACCCAAAAGGGTCATCAGTTCCCCAGATACTTAAAGGGGTGATAGAATGCAAAACCGATTTTACCTTGTCATAGTTGAATAATGACAGTTTAGTGGGTAACTAGGGCATACACAGAACCTCTAAATCCCATTGACACCTCTTTCCTCTGCAAATCTCACAATTTGAAACTGCCTCTGAAAACGGGCAAATAGGCTACACAACTGACCTTTGATCAGTTAGTCTTCTGAATCTAGGTCGGGCAGATCTCAGAAATTGTATACATTGTTCATCTGCTATTTTACCATTAAATTCACTTCTGAGGCCTTTTTAATGCAAGAAATCAACTATGTAGAGGTCGACTGTGTGTCGGAGTTCAGCGGCCAGTGCTGCCTCTGTTGCTGCCTCGCCGCCTGGCCTGCCTTCCTTCACAGACCCCGGCCTGCTGTGAGCTCGATTGAGCTCCGTCAGGGCTGGCAGCCCACGGCACTCCATACCCGCGCAAAGTCACCGTTTTGTGGGTTAATGGACTACCAAACGCCACTGCCTGGACAGAGCTCCAGGGCCTGCAGCTCCCCTCTTACTGCTAAATGCCCGGTGTGTGTGAGTGAGAGCGCGGTTAGCGAGCTTGTTACGCCAGCAATCTCTTACCACAGGTTCCAGTTAATCTTATAATGTGTGTAATTATAATGTGTTGAGTTATTTTAACAAACGATCGGTGAAATAAATGCCTCTTGTCCTTGAGTCTCATTGATAGAGCCTGCGACTGGATGGAGAGCTAGCTAGCCTCCTCTTAGAATTCCTCTGAAATTCACAAAAATGTATAAAATTGAAATCGGACACCATTGTTAGCTTTATAAGACATTGGGGTAGAGGTTATATAAGTGGCGTGATGAAATTCAAACTGTAAATATACTCTAATTACGCCGAAGCTCTTGTTACAAATAGGGCCAAAACACAGGGATGCATAAGGGCCAATAAAATATCAACCAGACCATTTTCAGCCCAACCAATGTTACATACCCCATTAGGAGACCATAAGGAACAGTGTGAAATACCCTATATAATCATTTTATCACCCCTTTAAGGCACTTTGTGAAGGACAATGGAAACTTGATTAAGAACAAAGCTCTGTTTCTGAGTCAAACTTAAAGGTACTCCATACTAGAGGCATATTAAAACATGCTATGTTGTGTTGTTGTCTTGTTATATATATATATTCAATATATATAATAAGCAATATTGCGAAGATGGTATAATAAGGTTTTGGTAATCTTATTGATATGCGATGAGAGCTGACATGATGACCAAAACATGACACCAAGGTTTCGGACAAAAGAGGATGGGAGTTACTGGAGTGTTGTCAATGGCTTAATTAATGTTTTAGACAGTGCCAATCAGAATAATCGTACTACTGAAGAGTCATCATAAAACTTTATTAATATGTAAGAAATAAGGATACAGACAATGTAATACAATAATACTGACAAATGGATCAGATGTTGCTGTGCCAATTAATCATTAAAATCTCATAACAATGTATAACGTGCTGAATACAAGGTAGACATTTGTATCCTGGTAATCAATGTAATTAAGAACACATTTTTACCCTCTAATTTCTAAGTAAGACTTAAAGTTAAATAATAAAAACATAAAATGAGAAATCCAACAGAAGGTAGTGATACAGTAGCTGTAACACTGTTTTTGTCCAGCACTGCAGATCTAGTACCAGCTGTCCTCTGATATAGGAGCCCTGACTGTACATTCACAGTGCAAGAGCACTGTTGAACCTGTCAGAAGATTAGGAAAACTTGGCTGCTTGGGGAGGAGGTCCCAGGAAGCCTCCAGCCTGTTTTGTTGCAGCTCTGGAGGGAGCGAGACCAAGCATCTTCTGAATATTCTGGAGTAAAGAAATAGAACAAAACACTGTCTCAAAAAGTGTTTACAAATATAATGTCCTTCCTTCCTTGTAAAGGTGTATCAATTATTGAATTTACCAAAGTCAATATTGTAGTTTTTGGGCATGTCTACCAAAAATGTGCCTGGTTCAATTGTTTTTGTGTTTATAGCATTCGTATAACCAACTTTTATTGCATAGGGCTAAAACTGTATGTATTATTTATAGCTTAATTTTTTTAGGGTGACATCCTACCACAGAGTTGGGAATCACCAGAGGCCTCACGATACGATATAATCACGATACTTATGTAACAATACAATATTATTGCAATTTTAAAACATAATGCTCAGAAACTGTAGCGTTTCCTTCAGAAACCTATGATTCCCTCCAATATAATACAGGCAATGACATCCATAACTGTATAGTGACATACAGTAAAAGGAATCAACCCCACCCTGGGTCAAAAGATGTTGCAAGTGTAGAAGTTACCTGTCTGATGGACATGGTGCAGAGGATGTAGAGGAAGATAAAGGAGCAGTCAGTGTAATCCTCCCCCAGCAGGTTTCGATGCGACAGTCCCTGGATGTAGGACAGCGGCACAAATGGCAATTTGGCCACTACTCTTCCATCAAAGCTGGACAAAACAAAAAGGCATGTTATCAGTGGAATGAAGAAGTTTGCTACAATTATATTACATGTACTTTTGTCAAACGCAAACAAAAATTCCTTATCTCTAAGTGACCAATACAGACAAAGTCACCACTTTAATGCTTGATTTATACTTCTGCGTAAAATCGACGCCGTTGCTACGTACGTAGGTACGTGGAGACACGAACCCACGCCGTAGCCTGATGGGCACCTCTCGAAAAATGTAACTACACATCGCTCAGCCGTGGCTTGGTAGCGTTGCATTTCCCCCTACTAATTTCCTGGTTCTCCTTCTCCATAACATGACATCAAGGAGAGGGTTAACTTTTCCACCTACAGATGTCCCACCTTGGTCAGAAAGCACAGGGGAGACACTTTGTTTCTCTCACTATGACTCTAGAGTCACTAATCGCCGTCACTCTCTCACTTTCTCCCTCGCTATATTACCCACTCCCCACACACCAATGCACAAGTATAAACATCAGGCAACTTACGAAGGCAACGGCGAAAGCTGTGCGTGGAGCCTCCGCAGAACCATAAATCAAACTTAAAGGAACACGCCGACTTATTGGGAATTTAGCTTATTCACCGTAACCCCCAGAATAAGACAAGTCCATACATACCCTTCTCATCTCCGTGCGTGCTGTAACGCTGTCTGACGGCTCCAGCATTAGCTTAGCCCAGGACAGATCCTGCAGGTAACTGGTTCCAACTAGCCTACTGCTCTCGATCATTGACAAAAGTGACAAAAACGCCAACATGTTCCTATTTACATGTTGTGGTTTGTAGAGTCACAGCGTGTAAAAAAAACAACGTAATATGAGTCTTATATCAGTAAACAAACCGGGAACTATATTCTCAGACAGGCTTGCTGCGAGCATATCACCCCCCAAGTACTATATTTTTCCGCCTGAGAATATAGTTCCCGGTTTGTTTACGGTTAGAAGATGGCTGTGTCTCATGTTACGTTGTTTTTTGTACACGCTGTGACTCTACAAATCACAACATGTAAATAGGAACATGTTGGCGTTATTTTGTCACTTATTCGGAGCAGTAGGACTACTGGAACCATTCACCTGCCTGTTCTGTGATGGGCTGATGCCGCTGGAGCCGTCCAACAGCTTTACAGCACGCACGGAGATGAGAAGGGTATGTATCGACTTGTCTAACTCTGGGGCTTAGGGTGAATAAGCTAAATTCCCAATAAGTCGGCGTGTTCCTTAAAGTTTTTTTTTAATTTTATTAAAAAGATCAATCCAATGTAACTATGTGTAACACTTACATGGAGTTGAACATGCCCATCAAAGCTGTAAAGCAGAAGCCTATAGCGAACATTGACTTCATGCGCACCTACAATCAAACATAAGATAAAAGGGAAATTTAAATTAGATCACATCTGACTAAAGTTTCAAAGACATTTGAATATCAATGTATTTTTTTATATTGATAATGTAAAAGTGCAGTTAAACCTGTTAATGTTGCTATATAAAATGTATTCTATATTAAATCCAAAACAATCAAAATCCCAGACATGATTTCATTTCATATGGCAATATATTTATGGATTTAGCTCTAAGCTTAAGCATTACATATTTATTGTAAACAAATTGTCCCTCACCATAGACAAGTCTCTGTTGTTGTTCTTCAGTTTCTCTTCCTGTCTTTCTGTAATACATTCAGAGACATATCACTTATCAAGGAACAGTGTCAATGTGAGGAAAATGGCTGTAAGAGCAGAGTGTGTCAAGATTTTTTTATTTTCATTTGTCAAGGTTTGCTTAAACGCAACTTATTACTTAGCCATTTTGTTTACTGGTTTCTTACCAATTTTCTTCTTCTGCTGACGTCCAGCAGATTCTGTGATGGTTTCCTTTTTCTTCTCAACTAATATCAAACAAGCAACAGAGAATGCATTAAACAGTCAATAGGAAACTAATCAATGCAGACAATACATTAGTATGAGGTTCACATAGAAGTGACTTACGTTTTTTGCTTTGTTTTTCTACTTCAGCCTTTAACCTCTTGTACTTTTCAGTGCGATACACTAAAACCCAGGTAATCCCTGAGAAGAAAAAAAATCAGAAGAGGTTTGTAAGTAAAATATTATGGTGCAACACAGGGTTGGGCAACATGCACGGTAAAATGATATAAATGTCAGATTCTTCCAGTATTTTATATATATTTATTGGTTTGGCCAACAGTAGATATTTCTGTCTGATTATTTTATCAATAAGCAGTTTTTCAGATTTCCCAGAAATGGTTTTGTATTATCATATATAGGGTACTGATATCACAATACAATTACTTACACTGTCATTTAGAATTTCATACATAGTGCATACTTATAGAGCAACAGTGTGGAGGAGTTTATTTGTTAACATTGTTTAATGAAGCAGTTTCATTGTAAAAAACAGTCATGCCAAAAAGGAGTGGCCTTCTTCGTTTGTTTTTTTCTGTCAAAGTAGAATTAAAACTATTCTGTAGCTTGCTAAACTGTCATGGGTTTTACTGCCTTGTTATCTGTGTAAACGTTTAAGCTATGTTTAGCTAATTTAATTATTACAGAGAAATTAATGTAATTCTTAGTATTGTTTCTTGTTAGCAACAGGGGCTATAACATTTAATTTTGGCAAATTAAATGATAAAATAATGTTTATAGTAAGTCAGATGCTTATTAATGTGCATTAATATTTGTTTATATTTCAGAACCACATTCAACTTCACATGTAATGTCAAATACAACTTCATAGTTAACTTCATGTTCGAGTTGTAAATAAATCTTCCTGGATCTCAAAAGCAGACATATCTGGTTCAAGTTCTTACCGGACACCCTACAGCGGGCGAGTTTTCAATAGTTTTTACAAGCCTATATTTTTGTAATACAAAAAACACTTTTACACTTTTTGAAACTATTCAGCTTGGGTAGGCCTATATGTGCTTTCTGAACATATTGAACATACTTTTAACTTTTAAACCCTGATAATTTTGGTTGTGAGGTTACATTTTCATACCATTACATCCCTAGTTCCAGGCAACCCATAACTCGTGTTTTCACAACGTTCTAACCGTGAAAGTGCCCTGGAACGGCAGTCAAACCCGTGACTTACTACTCGTAAACTCGTACCAGATCTTTGTACTGTTAGTTTTTGATGTCTCACACACACATAAACAACAATGGCGACCCCTGTTGATGCTGTACAGACGCCGGTGATTTACAGTGACAAAAAGAAATAAATATACATAAATAGGCAACGTAAAGTAATTCCGCACATTGTAATCAAAACAATACACATACGATTGTGTACTACTACGGGTTAGGTTTATAAAATGAAGCCCAAAATATGTCGCTGACGTCAGCTAGCTAGCGCTAGCTAGCGCTAGCTGACGTCAACGTTAGGTAACTGCGGTCAAGCCAGCCACACACTCTTATCTCCATGGTCAAATCAGCCGACGCTGAAATTGTAGTGCACTCCTATACTAGTACTTTTGGTAAATGTATTATGCTGCGTTCATGCCACCTCGGAATAACAGGCACCGCCCCCCTGGTTACGTTGTTTTTCCGACTGGCAGCGTTCACATGGTCGGGATGCGTGTTCTTCTTCTTCTGTTATATTGGCGTTTGGCATAACAACTTTTTGCATGACTGCCACCAACAGTTGGCCGTAGCCTAGAGCATCAGGTGTGTGAAAACATGGAGGCCACAATAACAAAAGATTCTCTGCTGTTTTGTTATGCGAGCATCCAAACAGCACATCGCCAGGTGTGTGTTTGTGTTATTTGCAGGACAACGAACGGGAAAAGACACGGATAATGTGTGTTTTTTTTATACATAGGCCTATTTATGAATAATTTTAAACATATTATGTCTGTGTATGTTTCTTGGCAGAGGCATTTGTCCACAATAAACAGTTTATTATCATTGAAATATGTTCAGTGAACCAAAGTCGCCTCCATCAAAAGTCAGTTGTCAACAACGCGTCACCAACTGGGGAACTCGGTTAGCAAAGAGTTTCCCACCTCTGATTCCCACAGGAAGTTACGTGAATGGTGACGTTTTCACTCGGAAAAATGTTTTTCCGATGTCCATGAACGCACAGTTAAGCAGCGCAGATCGACAGTCTTAGCAGTTAGCGATAAGATACACACAGTGTTGGGGAGTAACGGAATACATGTAACGGCGTTACGTATTCAGAATACAAACTATGAGTAACTGTATTCCGTTACAGTTACAATTTAAATAGTTGGTATTTAGAATACAGTTACATTGTTAAAATCAATGGATTACATGACGATACTTCTCTGTTTCACGAGTTTATTCACTCTGAATAAATTAAGGCAACTTAATGCATTTTCCAGAAGCCCCGATATGAAATAGAAAAAAATAGCTATTTGCGTGATCAGTCACAATGGAGTCGGAACCGGCACGACAGAGCCAGGGCAGCAATAAGTTTCTATCTTGGAAATTCAAACAGCATTTCACATTAAAGAACGAACAGGGAGAATGAAATACAGCTAACTGTGCCGTGCAGCCTCTGCTTGCCAGCAACCAACCTCCTTTCAGCGTCCAAATTACTCCACTTCCAACCTGAAGAAGCATCTTAAAGTAAGTTATTTTTTAATTAGCCAAGAGCAGTCGTCTGCTGTAGTTTTACTGGTCACCTTGCTATTTTAACATTGACGTGCGACTTTACATTCTCCTAGGTGCTGATTTACTAGCTCCAGAGCCGTTTAAAGACTGACTAGCCCCGTTTGACATGCTAACTAACGTTAGCTAAAATTAGCTCGTGGTAGCTTAGACCGCGGTTAGATTTTTGTAGTATGCAGTTCGGGACTACCAATACAATAATCTATCTGCTTGTTCAGGTACACATTCAGCTAGTTGGAATAAAAAGAACACACCATTATAGGCCTGTTTAGTAAGATGGATGTGATTAGATGTGATAGAATGATTATATAGGGTATTTTACACTGTTCCTTAAGGTCTCCTAATGGGGTATGTAACATTGGTTGGGCTGAAAATTGCTTGAATGCTATTTTATTAGGCCCTTAACTACCCTGTGAATATGGCTCTATTTGGAACAAGAGCTTTTCTTCCAAATATGGTATGCTAATGAATATTCAGAATGAGCTACGCGCTGATTGGTTTGAGCAAACTACATAGAAACATATGGGAGACTCGGCAGCAGGCCTCATATTTCAGACACTGCAAAGTTATACATTGTTTTTGTCGGGCTATTTGGTTATTAAATTCACTTCTTAGACTTTTTAAGCGAGAAATCAACTATATAAAGCTCAAATATGGGCCGTTTTTCAAAAAAATTGATGGCTAATTGCAAATTTGGTAAGACTTTGTGTCGGAGTTCAGCCGCTGGTGCCCGCGCCGCCCGCTGGTGCTGCCCGCCCGCCGGTGCTGCCTCGCCACCGCGTGCTGCCCGCCGCGCCATCCTGCCTTCCTTCACAGACCCCGGCCTGCTATGAGGTACTTGGAGCCCGCCACGGCTGGCAGCCCACAGCAGGGACTACCAACACCGCTGCCCTGACAGAGCTCCAGGGCCTTCAAATCCCCTCTTCCTGCTAGCTAAATGGCCCGTTGTGTGAGAGTGAGAGCCCCGTCAGCGAGCTTGTTACACTAGCAATCTCTTACCACATGTTACACATATCCAACTTATACAAAATCTAACTAAAAGGTCTTATGAAGCTAACAACCGCGCGGTCGATTTCAAGTTAATTAATATTTGTGAAGACAAAGTGTTCGTTAGCTCGCGACTGTCCCTTCAATCCGCTTTGTAGCTACAAACCACGGATAGTTCGCTTCCTTTAATTCGAGTATATTTACAGTTTGAATTTCATCACGCCACTTACACAACATCTAACTATATGTCTTATAAACCTTACAACGATGTCCGATTTCAAGTTAATATTTGTGAAGACTAGCTAGCTGTTTCGTTAGCTGTGACTGTCCCTTCAATCCTAGCTACAAATAAAGGATCGAGTATGCTTCCTTTTCGCCTTAATTCGAGTATATTTACCGAAGTTTGAATTTACCCCGCCACTTACACAACATCTAACTAAATGTCTTATAAAGCTAAACAACGGTGTCCGATTTAGAAGAATTTTTTGTAATTCCAGAGGAATTTTAAAGAGGAGATCAGCTAGCTAGCTCTCATTGATAAAGCTCCATCCAGCCGCAGGCTCTATCAATGAGACTCACGGACACGCGGCAGCGTTTATTTCCCCAATCGTTTGTTTTAATAACTCAACACATTATAATTACACACATTAAAAGTATCTGGAACCTGTGGTAAGAGAATGCTGGCGTAACAAGCTCGCTGACCGTGCTCACTTACATACACCGGGCATTTAGCTAGCAGGAAGAGGGGAATTGAGGCCCTGGAGCTTTGTCAGAGCAGCGGCGTTTGAGCCCAAAAACGCGGTGACTTGCGCTTGGTATGGAGTGCTGTGGGTTGCCAGCCATGACTGAGCTCCATCTACCTCACAGCAGGCCCGGGTCTGTGAAGGAAGGCAGGCCAGGCGGCGAGGCAGCTACACAGGCAGCACCAGCCTCTGAACTCCGACAAAATTTGCAATTAGACATCAATTTTCGTAAAACGGCCCATATTTGACCTCTACATAGTTGATTTATCGCATAAAAAAGTCTCAAGTGAATTTAATGGTAAAATAGCATATGAACAATGTATACAATTTCTGAGATCTGCACGACCTAGATTCAGAAGACTAACTGATCTCAGGTCAGTTGTGTAGTATGTACCCTCCAAATGTTTGGGCGTACAAGGGGCAAAGCAGAGAGACTAGAGCCAAATGAGGAGGAGCCACAATAGTTGACGTCAACTATGAGGCTTGTTGAGATTCGCCCGTTTTCAGAGGCAGTTTCAAATAGTGAGATTTGCAGAGAAAAGAGGTGTCAATGGGATTTAGAGGTTCTATGTATGTCCTAGTTACCCACTAAACTATCATTATTCAACTATGACAAGGTAAAATCAGTTTTGCATTCTATCACCCCTTTAAAGTTTATATATAAAGTACATATACAAATATGATTATTGGATATTTTCAAGAAATCATTTTTTACTGTATACATTTTGAGATTTTACAAAGTAAAGTCCCATATTTCTACAGTAAAATTACTAAAAATATGAAACTGGAGGTGCAATAAAAAGTCTTTGCTCCATAGTTCCAGGCAATGACTGATATATTTCAGTACAGGTTAAATGACTAACAGCAGAAGCATGGGACTTTGCTTCCAAAAATCTCCATATTTATACAGTAACATTTTTTGATTTTCAATATGGGTGTAGTAAGTGATGCCCTGTACTGAAATATATCAGTCATTGCCTGGAACTATGGAGCAAAGTTTTTTTATTGCACCTCCAGTTTCATATTTTTAGTCATTTAACAGCAGAAGTATGGGACTTTGCTTACCCAATCTGGGCCGTTTGAATGCATTTACCACGCGTGCCGCTATAAGAGCGCACTACAATTTCAGCGTCGACTGATTTGACCCATAGACAATATAAACAGAAATTTGACCACGGAGATACGAGTGTCGGCTGGCTTCTTGCCCGCAGTGTTAAGCTAGGTAGCCGCTAGCTAACGCTAGCTAGAAGGGTTTGTGGTGACTTTGCCTGGAACGCTACCAGGTCGTGACTTGAAGTCGTAACTTACGGGCTAAAAACTGTGTCTGGAACGCAGCATTAGACTGTTAAATAAAAAAAATGGTTTACTCCTTGCGCTGTCTGACCCATGGATGCATTAAGAGAACTGACCATCAATGTGTCTGACGTGTAGCTAATGTCAGGTCAAGTATTAGCTAGCTTTGTTGGCTAAATTCGCTGGCTAGCTAGCACACTGCTGGTCCTCAAAAGCACCAAAAGTAGCAATTTAATAATATTAATAACGTTAACAACTTCCCCCGCTATGTAACTCAGAATGGTGTAAAAAAACAAAACAAGTAACGTATCATTATGGTTCGTCTTTCTTGGATGATAAAATAATAATACATTCCTGCTTAAACTGCCTGTCGAACTGTTAGGAGGACTTCACTCACCTTCGGCTAACAGCGCTGTACAAACGGAGATGAACACGATTAGAATTGTGTCTGCAAACATGGTGCTCATAGTGGTAGGCTCCCGTTTACTATCCCGTTTATCCGATAGCAGAGAGAAGTAGACACTTCGTTATTAGAGGTTACACCATGAGCACATTACCTACTTAGGTCTAAAATTCATAATGCTATGTCAGCATTAGCCTATTGAGGTCATACATGTGAAAAGTACTTCCGGGTCAACGGCATCACCCAAAATGAAATACATGATAAAAAGATAAATATTCCCAGAGGGGAATTTAGTTGTTGTATATTGTTAAATATTTAACAATAATACAAAGCAATTGAACGGTTCTATAACAAAATATATTTATTTAGCCCATAGTCTGTCTCTGTATTACATGTCATTTTTGAGAATGGTGTAGGCGGATTATATTGGCCTACCGTAAATTGCAAGGTGATGTGCAAAAACAGTGAAATAAATGTCCTGAAATAAATGCTTTTATCTCAAATGTGGTAATAGAAATAGAAAGTAGGCGAATGGAGAGCTGAGTGTAGCTAATCCCTCGGTTTAATAGACTAAAACAGTCTATTTTTATAAAAACAAATTCAAAATAAAAGTTCACAATTCACAATTGGAAAAATTACAAAGAGCTACACTCTTGACTTACTAATTGACTAACATTGTTTACGTAATATACCTAACTCTGATTTCATTATCATCATCATCATCATCATCATCACCAACAACAACATCATCATCATCATCTCCATGCATAATCAGACCACCACTTTTAATTGCCAGAAAAAGTTCAAGGCAGCCTATACAAGGAAACAAGGAATAAGGAAGGACAATAACGTTTTCTGAATCTGAATCTAAGATGTCCATATGTTGAATGTTTTTAAAGCCTTTTTGTTAGGGGATTTAAAAATTAAATTTAGCCTATGTAGGCTAATGTTCAAACTCATGGAGGCAGACCACCACTTCATCATCATCGCTTCCATGCCCATTAACGTCAGCCTCATCATCGTCACCATCATCAAATGGGAGGAGCGCAGGCACCCTAGTGTGTTGTAGGTTGTAGAGGGCCGCATCGCGCTGCAGATGAAGCATGACAGGCGATTGCGAGACAAAGCCAGGTGACCAAGACGAAAATGAAAGTATTAATCGGCATCCTTTCCTCATTGGCGTGGCTGGAGGGACAGCTAGTGGCAAGGTGGGTATTTATATCATAATAAAGGCTTTTTTATTTATTGGTCTTTATAAGGTGTTTGTTGTATTTCACTATATGTGTGGGCCGACACAAATAGATTTGTTTTTGGAAATTTAAAGATGACGCGCACTTTAGTTTTTTCTTTTATAAAATAATCGTAACGTTATCATGTTTTATGTTTCTGTTTGATCAATTGCAGTGATTGTGTTGCTTGGTAATTAACCTATACGCCGCCCGACAGCATGTCAAAATAGGAACATGTGCTTATTCAAAATATAGGCTACCTTTTTTTTAGATGCTTAATAAAGTTGTGTGATAGGCCTAAATGGAAATCTGACTTAAGGTCTCATATCAGGATCAGAGTAAAATCAGATGATGTCAGTTAATTTGCATCAGCTGCGCAGGGTCTGCCGGCTATGATGAAAATGAGACACCAAAACACATTGAAAACTCAAACTCTACAATCTTGCATATAAGCAGATTGGCAGACTGGCTAGTATGTCAAGTTGTGATGCTGCCTTCGGGCCACATATTTATGATTATCAAATACCCAGTGCAAGATGTGGCCTGAAGACTTTTTTTGTTTTTGTTTTGTTATCTTGATATATATTGTTTCTGATGGATCTGCTGATATCTGGCTTTTCTTCATTTGTGACATTGATGTAACCTCTCTCTCTGTCTCAAGCTTCCTCTAGATTTTCACTTCACCCCATTTAACAGGATGGCTCATTAGCATTACAATTCAAAGTCTTCATTGTCATGAGAGACTTAATCTTAATATCTGCATTATCATATTTGATTCTGTATTCAATATTTTTGTAGGTAAGTGTTATCTTTTGAAGAACAGAAATTGATGCATTAGATTTATATTTTGTTGCAGAGTAGATCATCAGGATACAAAACCAAAGGCAAAATTAAAGTCTTTTATTTTTTTCTTAATGTGTGACATATGTGGTCATTTAAATGCCAGAGGTAGAAGCAAAGTAAGCAGTCCTGCCTGCAAGCCACTGTAACAGTTTAAACCTGGCAGGTATATAAATGTATTTATTATTGAAGTAGGCTGGTCCTTGACGTTAGTTATGTAGGTGACAGTAGGATGATTCTATAGGTGATTAAATCAACAACTTGAGTCAACAGACAGTTGTTTGTGGGTGTAACTTCCTGGTACTATGACACCTTTTTCCCTTAAGACTAACTGCTCACAGAACCACCTGCTTTCCCACACATGTTATCTGAGTAAACTGCAATCTTTTGTTTTGTGTATGTGACTTTCTGTGAGTGCATTCTTTCTGCCAGGTCCAGATATGATATGAAAATCCAAGTTTGCAGACTTTAAATACAATATGGCTCAACATACTTCCAGACCATGAAGACATGTGCAAACTAAATGAAAGCATGAATTAAAGTGTATGCGTTGGTTTAATTTGTACATACAACCACTCAAGTTCCAAAAGTGGAAGGTTGTGGTGAATAAGGGGCCAGTATTTTGTCCTACTATTTTGTTCTTCTGTGTGACAGTCGTCGGTGTGCAGCAAGATCATGGAGCTGCTGGGCCAGAACAAGATTGACCACCACCAGCGGCAAGTTGCCATCCTCAGCCAAGACAGCTTCTACAAGGTCCTCACCCTAGAGCAGAAGGCCAAGGCACTCAAGGGCCAGTTCAACTTCGACCACCCAGGTATGTTGATAATATTCCCATCATCACATGCCTCATTGTATTCATGCATCATCTGGCAGCAGGGTAATCAAGGATAGAAGTCTGTTGGTCTGAAACAGCTGTGTCTCTTGCTGGGAAACGTTTGCCTTGTGTATTCAATATTGATATGTGATTCCAGCAATTAAGTCATATGTGTTTCAGGATGTTGATGTGTGTGGTTTGCTTGGTGATATTTCATCCTGCTAGAGAAATAATTGTAACTGTTTTGTACTCTTTCCTTCTGTATAGATGCATTTGACAATGACCTCATAATCGCGACTTTGTGGAACATCAAGGAGGGAAAAACTGTACACATCCCTGTTTATGACTTTGTTTCCCATTCCAGGTGAATGAGTCTGCTATATACAGAGACAACATAACAGGTGTATTTGCACAAATAGATGTCTGGAAGGGGGGGGCAAACATTTGAAAATCTGAATCACATCGCAGTATGCTATGGAAAATGGTCGTCAGTAATACAAAGTATATGTAATTGTAGTAAATTGACTATAACATGCAGAAGTACGGGTGTGGTCCCTTTTTTTTACTTTTATTTTGCGGTTTTTCTCGTGTTGCTCTGAAACAATGAATAATTAAACATTGAAAGATTTTCATTGTAGCTTTAAAGCGTGACTTTTGAAACATTTTTCCCTTTTTTACAAAAGAATAGTTAAATAAAACGCACCATTGCTCAGTTCAGTACAGTCTTTGGGTCAGCAAATGTAGGCACACTTTAAGTGTTTTTACATTTAATGTCTTTTGTATGGCAGGAAGGAAGAGACGGTGACAGTGTACCCTGCTGATGTGGTGTTGTTTGAGGGCATCCTGATGTTCTATTCTCAGGAGATCCGAGACTTATTCCAAATGAAGCTGTTTGTAGACACCGATGCAGATACACGTCTATCTCGAAGAGGTGAAATGTAAAAGCATGACTTGACAAATCCCTTCAGTTTCTAAACACAAGAGGCAGGAAACTAAATTAAAGATAGTTAGACATTTCAGGAAATACACTTATTTGCTTTCTTGCTGAGAATAAGATGTGAAGATTGATACCACTCAGGTCTGTAAAGTAAATTTGAAGCTACCACCGGAAAGCTTTTAGCTTAGCCAAAAAAATTGGAAGCAGTGGGAAAACGCTAAACTGGCTGTGTCAAAAGCCAATACAATCTTTGTTTATTTAATCTTTACAAAAAAAAGTGTAAAAAAAAAATGACACTGCGGTTTTATGTAGAGCTATATATTAAGATATTCTTGGAGTCTTTGAACAAACTGGCAGTAGTTTCATATTTACTGTACAGACACAAAATTAATTCACAATAACACTCGGCGAGCGAAAGCGTTTTTTTCTCTCAATGTCAAATTATTGGTATACCTTTTTAAAGATAACGTTTCCCTGGTCTCATTTTTTCCCCCAGTGCTGCGTGATATAAGTGAACGTGGACGAGACTTGGAAAGCGTTCTAGCACAGTACATTACTTTTGTCAAGCCTGCATTTGAGGAGTTCTGTCTGCCAGTAAGTGCTATTCTACATGTACTGCCCAAATCATTTGTATGGTTGTGTTCTTCAGTTTCCCCTTTGTCCTTTTTATTGACGCTGTTTAGACAAAGAAATATGCTGATGTGATCATACCGAGAGGAGTTGACAATCTTGGTGAGTATTTGGGTTTTTGGAGCTTGGAGATGGTACTAAAGAAATTGAAACCAAATGTTCAAGACACTAGTCTTAACAGTTGTTATCAAGGACACAGCTGTGTTTAGTGGCCTCTAAACTGGGAATTGTTTTTAAAACTAAGGAAGCAAAAGCTGTTGGGAGAACAAAACAGCTTTGTCTGTTGATTTGACAAAAGATCTTTAAACCATCCAAGACTAACTGCAATAGAAAACTACACTGTACATAGTCTAAATATCTTGAAGCAGGACACCTACCCTGACCCAGTCATTCATATATATATATATATATATATATATATATATATATATATATATATATATATATATATATATATATATATATATTTTTATTTTTTTTATATATTTATCCACACATTCTCTTTGTCTCTCAATACAGTTGCCATAAATCTCATAGTTCAGCACATCCAGGATATTTTAAACAGTGGTTTGACCAAACGGCTGAACGGGTGGATTAATGGTCATGGAACAACAAAGAACCAGCCAAATGATTCCAGCAGTCGGCTCCAATGAGTGCAGCTCTCCCCAAAGAGAGGAAGGAGGGTTTACCTGTACATGCCACATTTGCTCTACCTTGTGGCTAACAAAGCAGGAGTAATTTGCCAGGGAATCAAAAGGCCTCTTTTTGGTATCCTTTGTGGAGCTGGTTTAAAGTGTTTGTATTCAGTTCTAGTTTTCTCTATAGCTTGTGTACTGTATGACATGGAAGGTTTAGAAATACAAAGAGACTAACTTGTAATTTAATTTAAAACTGCTGTTTGCCTTTACCACAACACTGAAACTAATTAAAGAAGTTTTTGTGTCTAAAAAAGTTTCAACACATGACAGCCTTTAACCATACAATAAATGGAGTGTAGCAACATACTGTTTTACAGCCTTACCCTATCTTACTACCGTTAAAGGCTAATTCCCTTTATCAATGCAACTTGACAATTTCTTTTTCAAGCGCTGTATGACACATATTTTGACTTGTACAAATAGATTTTTGAAATAATGTACTTTGGATTGAAATTTTTGATGTTTGTTTCACGTTGCCCCAAGCTACACTTGCTTTGTCTTGTCTAAAACTAACAAACTAAATACATTAGTCAAATAAAACAACAGATTCCCACCTCAAATCATCTTGATGTATGACATCACAAAAAATGTGTACCGTCTTTGTGGACTAATGATTTTTTTTTTATTTCAATGTGATACTGACATTACATTAATTCATTTAATAAGATTTTGGTAACAAAGAACTTATGTTATGAAATTACCACAAAGTATTACTTTTCTTTGATTCCCATAAACTTGAGTCTTCAGATACTAATGTATGCAATGTTCATGTGAAATAGTGTTACTAAATGCATTGAACTATAAAATGTGAAGTTAAAGATCCCCAATGTTGATCTGTAAATTATGTTTAATGGAGTTTTCTTCCTGTATACTTTTTTCACATGATAAAGTTCTCAGGTACTGTTTGCCCCAAGTGACCCATCTGTCCCTTCCAAATTCTTGTATTTGATTTGTTGTTTTTTATTTAACTCTAAATCTAGACAATAAGATAAATGCCACATGCTTGGTGCTATATTGTAAGGTTGAACATTTAACTTGCTTTTAATTTCCAAATACTGTGGAGTTATGTAGTGGAAATGAGGCTGTAGCAACCTTTGGTCATATCCTCTTGTTTTTTGTGGAAATTTGGGGGTGCAGGCAATGATTAGATAAACAGCCTAAATTAGCTTCTTCCACACTAAGTTTAAGTAATAAGACTTGAACACGGCGTATATGACAAGTCATTTCTTCTATGATAAAGCCATATCCAGTATTTCTTTTCAATTAAAATATCTATATTTGACTGTTTGTTTGTTTTTTTTTATTTATTTTTTAATTGTTCTAGTGAAAAACCTAACGGACTACATTTTTTGGAAAATGTTTGTCACTGCCAATAAGGTCCATTTTAAAAATGCAGTTTTTTTTTTTTTTTTTTTTAAATCGTTAAAGCAGTGAAATTTGTTGAATCTTGTATAGTTACTGGAAAAACAGTATGCTATTAAGATATAAGTATGCTATACAATTTCCATGTTGTATGGAATTGAGACACATAAGTAAGTACAGTTCACTTTTTAAAGAAAAGGCCATACAATTTGAAGTGCACACTTTACTTGAATCATATGAGACTTGGTGATAGAAGAAAAAATATATACTTTGTTTTTCTTTAAATCCACTTAACAGTCATTAGGCGTTTTGTTTTGTTGGAAACACGTATTGCATGTTTTATCAAAAAATTCTCATGGCTCAGGCAACAAGACATACTGAAAATGTTACTCTGTATAAAATGTATTAATGAAGAACTATGTCCCCTGCAAGTCCATATTCTGTCAAGCTTCTCATGCCAAAAAGCAGGACCAGTTTGAGTCCTAATACATACTGCTACTGTGTCATTCAAGGGTGAAGAAAAGGCACTGCTTTGTTTACATCCTAAAACTTCGGCATGTGCCCCCACAGTCTCTCCTTCACATCACTCCCTGATTGTGGAGTTCTGACCAAAGAGGCCACGATACAGTTCATTGCGTGCATCGTCACTCACTGAGCTGTGGTCAATAGGAGCCATAAAATTGACCAGCTTACTGTGGATGTGGAATCTGACTTTACGGCCCTTGCTGGCTTTGGTATCTACCTTCTTCTTGATCTTGCTGCGCAATTTCTGGATGGCCAGCCACTGCCTGCCCATAGCCACCTGATCATTGGGGTCAGCTGCACTTGTCTTGCGTTCAATCAGCTCTCTTAGAAGCTGGTGGTAGAAATCATCATCATCAAATATATCCTCGTCCAGATCCTTTAGATGTGGGTTTGCTTTCAGCTGTTCCATCTCCTCTCCCTCTGTGGAGACAGTTTCAGAAGTGAAAACAGAGGCATCTTTTTTTCCCAGGACTCTGTACTCTGAGCGTCGGGTCTGGGTGCGTCGCACCAGCCTTTCCTTGTCCATCATCACCTGCTCCACCTGGGTCAATATGTTTCTGTCGAACGCCCCAAAACCCTTGCTGCTTTTGCCCATAGTCAGTCTGGTTTTATCATGCCACTTTTGCAACGTGGCGTTACAATAAGGCTGGAAAGAAGCAAACCGTTTGGCCATGAAGTCCGGGTACTCTGCCATCTCTAGTTTTCGTTTAGGTGCGCCGTCCTCCTGCACAGACCCTTTTTCATCCTCATTATCGTAACTGTTTATCTCCTCATGTTCACCCTGAGCTTTTGTCTTCCCTTGAGTGATGCTCCTCGTGTTTGCATTCTGATACAGCGTCTGATCGTGAAGCTCAAGGAGGGATCTCTGAAGAGCTTTCAAAGCTTTGTGGGTGTTTTTCAGCTCCCCCGCAAGCTCGGCTCCACCTCTCCTCTTGAACTCTGGGAAGGTCAGCGGCTGTGGAAGCTGGTTGGCAGTCACCAGAGCTTTCTGTATTTTGATTCGACCCTCAAGCAGTTGGTCCCACAGGGCCAGCTGGTTCTTCACAGCATTCCCTTTCTCAACCTCTTCGTCTACTTTCTCTTGAGAAAATGTACGGACAGCTCCCTCATCCTCGTCGTCTTCTTCATCATTGTCTTCCGTCTCGTCGTCATCTTCATCACTGCCTTCAGTCTCCTCGCCACTGTCATCATCTTCACTCACTCCCAGGTCATCCATGCCCTCTGTCAGTTTGTGGAAATCCACTCCCTGAGGAAAGGCCAGTTGAGCACCTAGTTGTGCATCACTGCCCACCAACTCCTCATTTTCATCATCATCCGCTTCTTCATCCCCTAAAGAATCCTCTTCTTCATCTTGCTCTTCTATGCTGCCCTCCTCCTCACCAGATTCATCAATATCCATCAACAGCTGTTTACGAGAGACTGTCTTCCCCACATACCGTCTGTCCGTTTCTGAGAGCAGAGATGTATTGTGCTTCCGCAGTGCACTTAGGCCCCCATCTTCATCGTCGTCCTCGTTGAATCTTTCTATCACTTTGGCTTTAGTCACGTCATCGTCATCCTCTGGATCAGCAAATTTAGGCAAAGGATTCAACAAATCCTCTAACTCCTGAGAAAATGAGCCTGCCATGGGTAAACGTTTATAAAAACCACACGTGTAGTCAAGACCGATCCTAGGAGCGGAAAGTGATGACGCAAGTAATATGCGACGACAGTTAAAGTCAGGATGACAAACCTGAGTAGCGTCTTTCAGGCAGAACATTTTTCAGACAGTGTATGAAGTCCTTATCTTATAACCAGGGTTCAAAATTAGCACCGTTTACCAGCCAAATGCTGGTGAAATATGCAAGTGGCTGGTAGATTTGCATCACTCACCAGCCAAAAAACCAAATGGTAATCTATTGAGTGGCTGGAAATATTTGAACATTTACTAGCCATTTGGCTGGTAGACAAAAAAGTTAATTTTGAAGCCTGCTTATAACATAATATTGTATAATCACATCCACGATAAAATCCTGGGCAGAACCAACCCCCAACATTAACCAGTAACTACTTTACTACTACTTTAATTAAAGAAGCAATAATATTTCCGGACCAACAACTAAGGTTGAATTGGAGTCAAATCAGACCAAAAACAGAAAGGTTAAAAAGAAAGAAAACTGAAAAGGTCAAAATAAATATATTCACAAACGTATTAAGTTTTATATTTTGACACTGAATAAATCTCACTTTGTGAATGTGAAGTTTGCCCATGAGACACAGTATTTTTGTATGGAATTATGGATTTGAGTATTGTTAGACCACAGTCTAGAGACTCTAAATTCAATGATAAAACCCTACTTTGTGTATATGTACATTTAACTCCGCTTAATATGGCAATTTGAGTATGAGTATAATGTTAATGAATTCATTTCAGGGATAGTAAATCCTCGCCCATATCATATTCATGCTATTATACATTGGTATAATAATCTTTAATACAACCATGATAAATACGGTCCTAATAGTAAGAACTTCCTGAAAGACAAATTTCGGGGCACCAAAGTCTTAAAAACCGGGTGACCCTCTACGCATGCGTATATTGATGGCGAGACACTTCACTAGCTTTTCTTGCTAGCTGAGTTTTGTTACGCAGACTTCACTAGAAAGAGTACTTTCTGGAGAGTAAAGATGTCAACAAGTGACTTCTATTTGAGATATTATGTTGGGCACAAGGGAAAGTTTGGACACGAGTTCCTGGAATTTGAATTCAGACCTGACGGTAAGTTCAGTTGGGCGGTAATACAAATGTTTTAGCTCTCCTGCGTCTAAGCTAACTTCGTTAGCCACCCGGTAATGGCTAGGCCGCAGCGGATTTAAAATGAGTTGTGAGCGCCAAAATATCTCTTTGGTTTCCACTGTAATGATAACAGTTGTTGTGTAGACTAAATTAATACCGCAAAAATATTAATTATAAATGCAGTAATGTTAAAAGTAATATACCCTGAGCGTTAGGCGCCATGTGGCCTGTAGGGTAACGTTAACAAACGCATGGGTTTGGTTAAAGTGATGCATTGTTTTGAATTTCCACTGTAAATGGAATTTTTTCTTTTGCAGGTAAACTGAGGTACGCAAACAACAGCAACTACAAGAATGACGTCATGATCAGGAAAGAGGTAAGTCATAATTATAAACACGTTGCTGTTGAGTAACTGAATAATTTGGAGTCCATGATTTTTGGGTTTCTTTCGTTGTCTTTCATTGACATTATGTCTCTGCACCATTCTCGTATAACAGATTATGTGAAGTATTTTTCTGTTCACACACTGGCCCTCATTTATCAACCTAACGTAGAAACTAGCGCAGATATGAGCGCAGAAATCATCTTACGACAGGTTTCACGTGGGATTCATGAAAAGTTCGTATCACACTAATCAGAGCGTAAGAATGGTCGTACATTGATAAATGCGGCGGCTGGAAACGATCGTCATTTAAATATCACGCCCCAATATATTCTCGGTTTTACAATTCTACAATTTATGACATGGCGAGACGTAATCCAGCTGAGAAGCGGAACTTTTCAGAGGTGGAGATTGAAACCATGATATCTCAGGTTCATTTGCACTAACGTGTGTACTATTTGTCAGCCTGAAAACTGGTATTAAAGGCTGTAGAAAGAATTCGGAATGGAAGGAGATCATCGGACTCCAGCTGAAGTTTAGCCTATTTAATTTATACATCCTTGACACATTTTTCTATAGTCCTAATAGTAATATACAGGCTTCTATTGCAATCTATTAGGCCTACATGTAGGTGTACCTATAATTAAATAAACACACGGTAGCAGAGTTTATGCAGTCTTTTATTTCACTCCTGTTTTTTTTTCATGAGTCAGAACGAGGCAACAGCTGAGGGAGAGCGTGTGTCCTCCACCTGAAGAATAAATAAAAATGTGCATCGTCATGTTTCCTGTATTGAATATCATTGTCAAACATAACACTATAGGCTACCTTTTTAAAGTGAGGAATAATATCCTGTCTCCTTCGTATAGCCCCCAGTTGGGGCTGTTCTGGACACTTCTCTCTGGGCATCGGGTCATCTGGCTCCATCGCTACATTTATGGCACAGTGTTTTCCTGTGCGATGTTGTGCAGAACCCCACAGGCTAAAACAATTTGCATAGAGGTCTTCTAAAAGAGCCAGATCTGCCATTGCTGATACGTGATCAACTGATGACTTCTCCTTCTCCTGTTAAACTGATTATATGCTGCACCGCAAGTCCACACTGAATCAAAAACTTGCGTACACAAGTTCAGACCAGACGTGAGATTTGATCGCAGCCTACGCTCACGTCCAAATTGATAAATGCCGAGCTTTGTGTAGGAATCGGCGTACGCCCGTCGTACGCCTGTTTTAGGTTGTACGCACGTTTCATAAATGAGGGCCTTTGAATAAATTCTGAGATATTGTTTCAAAGTGCTTTCATGCAGTTTTGTATGTAACAAGGGATGGGTGTTGTGCTAATTTATTAAGGGGCTTTATAATGATGATCACCCAAGCAGAGATATTGTTTCTGTTAATTTAGATAATCAACATCTAAAAATGGCTATATTCTCAAGTTATAAATGTATGGCCAAGCTTCACACATGCACTAAGTGTAACTGAGTCCATGTTTGTTCTGTGTACCAACCCAGGCATATGTACACAAAAGTGTGATGGAGGAGCTGAAGAGAATCATTGATGACAGTGAGATCACCAAGGAAGATGATGCTCTGTGGCCGCCTCCTGACAGAGTTGGCAGACAGGTTTGTGACTAAATTCACCATCAGACCTATGTTCTCTCTAGTTCTGTAGTAGTACTGTAGTAAATCAACTTTGCATTGAATAATTTGACCAGACGTTTTTGAAGCCTTAAAAATAAATTGCCTGTTTTTTGTCATAATTTTCACAGGAATTGGAGATCGTCATCGGAGACGAGCACATTTCATTCACAACCTCCAAAATTGGCTCTTTGATTGACGTCAACCAGTCAAAGTAAGCGCTTTATTCAGGAGTTGGGGAAAGTAGGCACTAGGGGTGTGAATCTTCACTGGTCTCACGATTCAATTACTAATATCTAGTAAACTATTCGATATTGCGATGCGTCACCTCCTCAATCTTATTAATTGCTACACATGGTTTTCATCAACACATTCAAGAAGGTGTGTGTGTGTCTATTGTATCTGCACTTTAAAAAGACACTTCCTGAATGTAGTAGAGTCTATACACAGCAGGCAAAAACAACAAAACCAGAGACTGGAAAATCAAGAAGTAACATCAATAGGCAATAATCTATTATGGGCTGACACTGCAGCAATGCAGAAACGTCCACATCGCGATGCAATAATTCAATTCAACACCCTTAGTAGCAGGTTGTGAGGGTATTTTCATACTTGCTGTTTTTTGCAGATGTGGCCACCGGTAAATCCCATGAACTTCTCTACATTTAGTTTTACGTGGTTGTGTTTGTCTTTACTGTAGCACATACAGCGTGTCTCAGAGCGGCCGCTCTTGCGTCGTCATTATATTGTTGCAGCGAGCGATGTCTGCGTGGCATTTTTGAAAAGTAACCACAGTTGCAACTGCGTTATCTGCGTTCCTATCCCTGTTAACTGAACAAGTAGCACAGCATGTTAAAGAGGCGTCGTCTCTCTGCCGTCCCCTGTACAGGTAAAGCCACCTACACGTAATCTGCGGTGAACCACTCTGCGTTGGCTGTGCTACAAGTATCGCTGTGCACCAACAGTTATAGCAGTTACCTTATGTAAGTCACTCTATTAGCTAACTGGAGTGAATTCTCCAAAGGTCTGTCTGGATTTAGTGGAACATTTGTTGTACAATGACAATAAATTAACCTTGAAACCATAGTATTATTATTATTATATTATTATTATTATTATTATTATTAAAAAATAAATAGTTTGAAGCAAATAATCGGAGACCTAGTGTAGGCTACTTATTCTATTCAAATAAATGAAATCCCCGTGCTTGTAAATGTCTTCTCGTATTTCTTTTATGAAGAAAAAATATTTGATAAATTTTCATTGCGCCCCTAAAATTCTTAATGCGCTCCTAAATTTTTCTACTTAGGAGCATATACAGGCACTGTATATTTGTCAGTAACAAAAAGGTTTCTTTTTAAATTGCATTGTTTCAGGGACCCTGAAGGTCTTCGGGTGTTCTACTACCTGGTGCAAGATCTGAAATGCCTGGTCTTCAGTCTCATTGGCCTACACTTCAAGATCAAGCCTATCTAAATGTGGAATTTGATTGTTTTAATTGCTTTAGCTAATGTTTCTGTTGTAGTACCGCATTTGTACATTTGCTTTTGGTGGAACTGTTTATTTTAAATAAAAGGGTCAGAAAAATGTATTGCTTGTCTAAGCTGCATATTTCATGTGTCCTTTGCTGGTATTAACAGTCTCCCATAACATTTGTCATAATTGTATTGTCCATGTTCTATTACATTGTGTATAGAAATACCATTTTTAGTAAAATAGCTATTTTTTCAATGGGAAGATGTTCTTGCAACACATATGGAAGAAAATGGAGCAAATGTAATGGAGTTTTAATTTTAAATACATTCAAACACTAAGCAGCAAGCAGTGAAGATAATTTAAATAGAAGTTATTACGGTGACTAACTGCAATTATGCTGTTAAAAATCCCATTTTGATTAGACAGTCTAACTACACTAATCTGTATTGCAGAGAACATCTACACTGACAAGCCCAGTAAATATGACCAGCACTCTGAATTATTTCGCAGTATTTTGCCACCCTATGACAAAGTACTACAGTACACTGCCGACTTAAAGGTGCTCTAAGCGATGTTGGCTGACGTCACCTTATGTTGACGTTCGAAGTATTGTCAAACAAAACAGAGGCTAGCTCGCCCCTCCCTCCTCCTCCTCATCCCTTCCGTGCAGTAACCCACCCCCAAATCCTTCTTGTTACAGTGTGTTCAGGGGACAGGCAGCTAATGTATAGTGAGGAGATGTTTGCTGTTTGTGACAAAAAAATGTAGCCTAAAAAATGCATGACATTGCACCTTTTTAAAGGTGGAGTTAGCAATTCTAATCAAATGTTTGTTTAATTAGGTGAATATCTCCTCATGGTCTGCAAGCTGTCTCTGTGTGTGGGCTGAAAACAAATCCAGTGTTCACACAAAGCCCTGGCTCTGTAAATGGGAAACAAACTGCTCGGACTGACAACTCCACATTTAGGAGACGGTCTAGGAAAGCCAGTGGATTTAATCAGTTTAAGTGAAAAGCTAACATTTTTTCCAGTGTTTTATGTTCAATTTGATTTTCATGATACGTTATGACTTCTGTCCACAGTCGAGGGCGGACACTAGCAACATCAGTCATTTCTATGAATTAACAAAATCACCCGTTTGTACCTACAGTAATATCCAAACCCATTCAAGAAATACATTTAAAGTTCCAAACTTCCCAGAGAAGTTAATCAGCAATTTGGGAACTCAGAATGATGGCAGAACAGTTGTTTCTTAGCCAAGTGTCTTTCCTTCCAGGACAGTAAAAATGTCCTCTAAGGACTTGTAGACACACTGCAGGAATTCGTGGACGTTGCGAGCCGGGTAGCTGGAAACATTGCAGCCGATCCAGTCGTCATGGACACCGTAGCCAACACCAAACCCATCAGGCACCACTGGGGCAAAGCCACCAAGGTTCACAGCCGGACTGGTGAGGGTGCTGGTGGAGAGGATGTTGTGGTTGATGGCAGCATAAGCTGGGTCTGTGTACAGGCTGTGCAGAGCCTGGTTCTTTGAATAGGCCAGGTATCTCATGGCAAACAGGTGACGGTCAAAACCTTGGCCTGGTGAGAGGATAAAAGAAGTTATTAGTACAGCAGACCAAAGGTGTGTGTGTTTTGAGACCAGCTTTGTCGTAAATTGCCCATTTACCCTTTAATCTAAAATATTTTTCATTATCTTAGTAGATATACATTCTTTCCTGTTAATAAATTACCTAAGCCCCTTATAAAATTACAAATGGGAAAGGTTAAGTGTAGGGCTGAAGGATAAATTGTTTTCAAATCGAAATTTGAAAGAATGCGATTAATCAAATGTGAATATTTAGTCACAGATTGTTTACAGAAATGTTCTATTTTCAGTGGATTTTTCATTTATTTTGTATTACTTTATTTAACATGATCATAGAAGGTGCAATATGTAGATACTGCAATTGAACTGAGGCATATCAGAAATTTCAGTTTACAGGAAAGATTAAAGATACAGATTTTTTTATTGGAATTGTTTATTATTATAAGTAAGTTTTGTGTAAAATGTTCTGTGTTTGACTGTTTAATGTTCCATGCTTATTAAAAGAAAAAAACTTATTGCGGGCAATTCATATCTATGTTCTCATCCTTGCAAAAGAATATAGAGCAGTTTTGATGGTGTTTCATGTTATAATGCTCCATGACATGTTTTATCTGTTACACAGTGAATATTGAACTTTAGCTATACTTAAATTGATTATTTTATTTTTATTTTAAATCGCAAATCAAATCGTAATCACATATCTTGCAGAAAAATCGCAATTAGATTTTTTCCCCAAATCGTTAGCCCTAGTTAAGTGGAATGACTGCAAAAAAAAAGATCATTCAGGGCATGTTTTCAGAAACATTCTCCAAAACACTCCAGGACAGTAGCCTATTTGAATATTTCACAAATTGCAAACATTTAAATACATGTTGAAATGTCCTGTACTTATCACAATAACAAATTGCGATAAACGATAATATTGTCGTTCCGAGACCATTTTCATCTAATGTAATGATAATGGCATAATAATGCAGGTACACCTTTTCAAAGATCAATACACTTTTATTTCTAAAGAATATTTAACAACTGGAAGACATTTTAAATATCCACAATATGTCTTTGATCTCCTTTAGTATGTTGTCTTTCACGCTGTTGTACAGTTGTGGAATTGCCGTTTGTGACATGTGTGTTCTCCCTGGCAATTCGTACTGGCTGTCAAATGTTTGCAGCATTCCTCGAGTGTTTGTGTGATAGACTACAAACTCAGTACTACATTTAACAATTATTTATTAAACACTAAATATTAAATTTAAATAATATATAATTAATAAATTCTATCTATCTATCTATCTATCTATCTATCTATCTATCTATCTAGTAAATGTTTGTACCAAAATAGTACGTACGTACACACGGTTAATGTTCTGTGCATTGCCGGACACATGCAGCCACTTTCCTGAAACTGCTTGAGAGACTGACAAGTCCACAACGGCATGTATGTCCGAGCCTGTCTTAACTGCAAGAGTGAGTCTCTCACTCACTCACTCACACACACACACAAAGACCATGCAACTGACAAGATGGTTCACTCCTAAGGAACCGAGAGTTCATCCAGTCTCTTTGGTACACAGAAAGAAAGAGACGAGGAAAACAAGCATGCAAATGGGAATTATTGTGACCGGAAAAATTAATCGAGCTAATTTATTTATTTATTTTTATTGTGCGATTTATTGATTTATTGACAATCGCGACAGGCCTACCTGTACTCACCCATAGCTGCTTCTTTGGTGAGCTGTCCATGATATTTAGAGCATTCACTCAGCATAGCCTGTAGTTGCCCCACACTGTGTTGGCCTGGTTGGCAAACAAAGGCACGTGAACATCGTTCAGTGTGTATGGTGGCTGGCCGGATGGTCTCTGTGCGCCCATGCTTGAACGCCGCAGTGCTACAGGACTCATATGTGGCTACTGTCTGTCCATACTGCCTCAGAAAACCCATTTGAAAAGCCAGCTGGGCTATAGCATCTGGACTCAACTTGCTCTTCTTTAACTTTTCCTTGCCACCTTTTTTGAACTCCATGGCATCAATGGTGAGTTTCGATACAGCCGAGTCAAAGCTCTCCTTGGCTTTTTTGATGCCATTCTCCAGCTCGCGGTCCAGGTTGAACTGCAGTCTGCGCACAGCAGAGGCTGAATCCACAGCAGCAGCAGCAGAGCCCGGGTGCACCAGTGGCTGCTCCGTTGTGTCTTTGAAGATCTCATTTTGAAAGCGAAGCACTGCTACGCCGTCGCCCCAGGAGTGCTCAAAATTGATGGCTGCCTGTCCATCTTTGGTCAGAATGATGCTGAAGGACTTGTCGTACCACCGATTGCAGCCGTCGCCATGCAGCATGTTATGGGAGATTTGAATATGGTCCCTCATGCTTTCATCGTCCAGACTGAGACAGAAAAGTGCGCTGTCAACAATCCGTAAATCCTCTACATTTCCAGCAGCTGTCAGCTTCTCCCTCAGCCCGGCCCACACATCCCTGTTTTCACTGGTCAGGACTCCGAGAGGAAAGGCAGGCGCTGGCGTCAGGTCAGACAAAATGTAATTCAAGTGAGACTGGATCTCTGCAGGCTTCACCAAATTCCCATCCCTGTCTACAATGTCAAACACATACATGTTGCCTTTCCTCATAACTAGGAGATGTCGCGCTTTCTCATCAGTAAAGAGCTCGTCTCTACCACTCTTGGGAATCCGAGTTGAGTTGAAGAGGCGAAAGTACTGAGACATGTCCAATGGGTAAGCATTCACCATGTAAGCTCCATACCAAGACAGTGAAGATGGGACCCAGCGGATAAACCTTTTAAAGCCATCTGTGTCACTCTTTGCCGGGTTAAGGTGGAAAACTTCTGGCTCCAGTAATCCGGCTCGCAGTGTTTTCATGAAGCGCACTGCCGAACAAACCATATTTGTCGCCCGCACAAGCTGGTCATTGTACTCTGTTTTAGGGTCAGGATTGAAGGACATGAAGGGGTTGAAGTTCAGCACCACAGATTCGCGAGCAGAAAGATACATGTCAAACCATGGGCCTGAAAGAAAATACGTTTTCGACCAGATTAATTATTGACTGTATTTTAAATACTTAAATTGAGAGTGGTTATTGTCAGAATGGCACATTCACCTGAGATGTAGCTTGTGTTCATATTCTTTTTGTCCTGAGCTACCAGTTCCTCATGCAGTTGTTTCCCCACACCATTCTGGAAATCTTTTGCAAGTTTCTCTGTTGTTCTAAAATACACAATTAAGATTGCTGCAGGTAAGATTCAAGTAGTTAGTATTGGTCAGAAAGTTTTAAATATTTGAAATTAAAAAAGGTGGATTTTCTTTCTAAAAACTTACCTGAACTGGTCAACATCCAGCAGAGGCCTCTGCGCAGCTAAATACCTTTTGACAGTATCCTCCAACTTTGGTATGGGTAGCCTAAACAATTTTTTAAAACGAATGATCAAAGAGAAAATGTAGCTTCTCAACAGTCCAGTAAATGTTATGTCAGTAGATGGCCACCAAGTGGTCATCGACCAAAAATCAAGTGTGCACTTTCACCTACATTCATCTAAAAGCTTAATGGGTCACCTTCTTTAACTTAGAAACACCTTGCTACAGCCACCAGACATCTCCAAGGTAGTTTAGATTCATATCAGACCAGTTATGTTGAATTAAAGCGATATTCTAGGGTAATATAAAA
Source organism: Perca fluviatilis (assembly GCF_010015445.1). Lineage (NCBI taxonomy): Eukaryota > Metazoa > Chordata > Actinopteri > Perciformes > Percidae > Perca > Perca fluviatilis. The sequence continues at coordinate 30,841,774 of NC_053120.1, forward strand.
AATATTGTGAAGTAATTCACATTTAGCTCCTTACCTGGGTAAACTCTTCTGGTAATGCATCGATGGTACAACACTTTGGTGCAAATACTCGGTTGAAGACCCTTTTTTGCTGCTGTAGTTTCGCTTATTGATGCCCAGAGCAGAAGTTAAATGAATTAACGTTACGCTTCCGGATTTCCTCAGAGATGTAAAGCTTTGCATTGAAAGCAGACTGGCCATGGTGCTAACTAGCGAACTGAATACCTACTGGGGTGTTATCGACATAAAGCACACCGGCTAAAGCTAATGGACAAAAGCAAAATCTAAAGAGACATCCGTGTCACAGCTGTCACTCTACGATAATTAACGTTAGCCAACATTAGCAACTTGCATTACCACTCTTCTTCTTCTTCTTCTTCTTCTTCTTCTGCTGTTAAACGAACTACTGCCATCCACCGATCAAAATTTGAATAGATTCTTTATACAGTCCTGTTAGCCTGGTTGACACCAGACCCTTCTCAGTTGTAACTGAGAGTGTGTCTGGGCAAGGTTTTTTTTCCCCCCCTTCAATTAATTTATTGAAAGCATTTGCAGTTTCAAACAACACAAGTACATATACACACAACTACAAAATAAATACATAAACAAATCATATCCCAGGGACTCTGCAAAGTCCAGCAAGGCTAATCAACAATTCATAGCATCACTTACAGTTAGAAGAGTTCCAATATCATTCAGTCACGTGATGTCACAAATGTTGAATATATCTGCACAGTCTTCAGAGCTTTACAGTTCTTTGAATATCTTATGGAGTCCAAATATTCATTGACTTTACTCTAAAACACTGGAAGGAAAGGTTTAGAGCCCCTGAACTTATATTTATGGATGTGATATTTAGCGAGTATTAATAAAAGATTAATAATGAAAAATTTTCCTTCCTTGTCCGTCGACCACACCAAAGAAAACATCCTTAAAACAAAGTGAGAAATCCATAACAAAATAGGTTTGGATAAATTCAAGGACATCTGACCAGAATTTTTCTGTGTAGGAACATTTCCAAAATAAATGGGAAATATCTTCATCTGACATTTTACAGAAAGAGCATTCAGATTCCAAATCTGGTTTATACTGCTTAAGCACGCACTTTGCTGGGTAGAATCTGTGTTAATTAATGAATTAGTGAATTAATTTAAACGTAACTTCTCTCACTTTATTAGTAAGCATATATTTGAAAGGCAAAGACCAAATGTTTTTCCAAGGGACATTCTCTATTAAACTGTTCCAATATGGGATTATATAAGGAATAGTAACAATATCTTTTTGGTAAAGAGTCCTAAATGTTTTATTTTTAGTCCGGCGCACCGCCGAAAAGCATAAACTCCCCACAGCAGTATCAGATAAATCCATATTGTGAGTCAGTGGCCAGGGGAAATTAATGCCTCCCAGCTGCATTCTGATTCCAGAAGGAATTGCACCAAAGACAAGTGCATCGCTATATTAACGTCTCCTCCCACAACTAAGGAGGCATAAGGGTATTTGTTCAACCAGTATGATATTTTATCCTCTATGGTATCAAGAAGCATGTTATTCTTCACAGAGGAGTTGTATCCATATATGTTTAGAATGATTATTGTATGATTATTTTTAGTAATTACCATTATGAGAAAATGCCCTGAAGAATCTAAGTCGGTATTTTGAATATTCCCATTAAAATTGTACCTAAAGATTCCTACACCAGCTGAGTGTTCTGATCCATGTGCTAACCAGATGTTGTCTCCCCACTGTGACTTCCAAAAATTACAGTCATTGGCTGTTGAGTGACATTCTTGAAAAAAGCAAAAATCTGTCTTATTTTTCTTTGCAAACAAAAACAGAGCCTTGCGTTTCACACTATTTTTAAGAGTAGTCTATACAAGAGCCGTTGACCTTACAATGAACTGATTTTTAATGTATAGTTACAAGAGCCATAAGTAACTTTAATTAGTTATCTAGCACATTCTGTCTTTTTAATGTGTGCTTTTTATGTGTACCCTTCATTTTTCTGTTCTAACCACCTTTTCTGAAGTCCTAACCAGAAAATGATATTCAGCATTGAGAGCATTACGTCTAAACTTGAAAACAAAAAGGCCTATATATCCATCTACAGATGACCCATATTCATGTCATCCAATCAGTGGAGAGTTGCTACCATTCATACAACTCATAGTAGGTTTACAACAGAGGTATTGCGTGACTTATTCACACTAGCAAAAATAGAAAATAAATACATAGATAACCTTGGGTGACTTTGTAAGTAGGTAAACCCTTTGAAAATATTTTTTTTTGTGAATTAGAGTTTTGATTATTATTTTTAAATCAGATTTTTGTTGTTGTTTAATGTTTACAGTAGAACTTGGCTGGTAGTTTTTTTTTTTTTTTATAGTACTCCTGAGCTGAATAATCCACCCAGAGGTAGAGCAGACAACCTTAAAAGTCATGACCACTGTAAATCTATTATCCAAGCCTGCTCTTACCTTAGTTAAGACTCACATGTGCAAGCCTAAGGATAGAGAGCAGCTCAGAGGCCTCGCTTACATGTTGTTCACTGTGACCCTTTTACCATCAATATGCGCGAAATGTCCCCTGAAACCCACTTTCTTCCTCTACTTCTTCGCCTGTTCGACCAGTGGCCACAATTTGTTCCTGGCATCTTTGGCATCTTGAGTCAGGTCTTCGAAAATTTTGAATTTCCTTTCCTTGAGTACAGTCGATGTTCTGGCATCCTTCCGAATCTTGTCCCTGTGGGTTTGTGATAGAAACTGCACAATACTAGGCGGTTGGAAAAGGCCAGTTGGTCTTCGATGTCTAGTGAGACCTGGCTGAGTAGGTCCACCATCATTTTTTTAAGCGACATGTAGATTCCACCTCCTCTTGTAATTATCAAGTTCATTGCACCTGTCACAGAGCCCACCGTTTTCTTTCTCCAGGAAGCCAACTTTTTTCTCTAGGGTTTCAACTTTGTCTGTTGCTTCTTTTATTTGTTTCCCCATGTATTCCATAGCGTCAGTGACACTTTTTATGGAGCAAGTATTATCTTTAACTGTCGCCTCAAATGACTGCAACCTCCTCAGTGACTCTTCTTGCATCTTTTCAACTCTCTCCATTACTGTTAGCAGAAAATAGTTGGGTACAGACTGACCTTCAATGTCATCAAGTGTTTAACTTCTCTTGGTGGCTTGCGGCTTCGGCACATTTGGCAACAGTTGCGCCGAGTCCGAGCCCTCCTGCTCCGGCAAAGTTACCTCCGCCTTCTTCAACCTGCGGAACCTTCTTGGCGTATGAGTGCATTATGCTGCTAATATCTTCCTCTTTGTCCATTTTTCAAGAATATGTGGGTCAACCGAGGACTACTGGCCGAATAGAAGAAATAACAGTCCGTTCCGTTTGTAAAGTTAGCCGTTGGGTTATCAGAAAGTGGTTTGCGTTAGCCACTAACTTTAGCCGGTTTTAAAAAAAGCCGAAAAAGTAAGTGTTAACTGTTCAAAAAACCGAGGTTTGCTGCTTTATATTGCAGAGCGACAACAGAATGATGTTACCGCGACGCCATCTTGCCACCGCCCCACCTTATTCGGTCTGGGCAAAGTTCATTCACAGCTCATTTCCAAAGGGGCGTCACCAACGGATGCCACTCAAATGCCTCTGGGCGCAATTTGATAGTCCTTCAACCAATCAGACCAACAATCCGGGTGACGTAGCAGCATCAACGGGTTGCTGCGCTTCAGTGGCTAATACATCCATGTTCGGTTGCCGTCGTGTTGAATGTAAACAAAAAGCTGCACTATAATCATCGTGTAAAGCCCGCCTCAACAGTTGTGATTGGTACCTCGATTTTTGGAAAAATTGGAAATGGGCTTGAATGTGCTCTTCGCCAGACTGAGAGCAAATCTCAAATTTGCCGGAAGTTAATCAGGGTTTTCCCAGGCTACAGTCCTGTATCATGCGGCAGGAACTGGGCTACGTTCAGCCCTCTTAATACATCCATGGTTCAGCCCCGACAAAACATAGAAACCATGGATGTGTAGCAACACGGTTTTTTAAAACTGAAACGGGGGTGCGTTGAACACCCTGTTGTGTGCGCAAGCTCTGCCTTTTTATTACCACAAGTTTATAGACACGTCTCTGCTGATTGGGTATCACCTGTGACACAGCCAATAAAAAAGACACACACCCACCAAAACATAACTCAAAGGCCGTTGCGCACCATTTCACACAGACTGTTAATATTATATTATTAATTATAATAATAATAATTAATATTATTATACAATGTTATATAATTAATATTTACAGTCTATGGTTTCACACCGTTCTGAGGAAACATGTCATTTACAGGGTCCCCCCCCGATATATGATTGCCCCCCCGACCATCGATCTAATTTTGTTGTTTCCTATAGTTCACTATTACACAAGAGGGTTTGATTTAATGTCATTATTGACAATGATGCTGCTACGACCGAGGCGCTTGCGCAGAGGTTCGTAAGCATCACTGAAGTGCCAATAATATGTCGTTAAAGCTACAGTGTGTAAGAATTTCTCCCATCTAGCGCCCCCCGCCCCCACTCCCCCTTCCGATCCCCCCCCCCACATTACGAGCATGTTTTAACTCCTACGGTGGCCCTTAGTATCTCCATCGTTTACATGCAGCTGTTCTAGCTGTAGCTAGTCTGTGTTACAACTCCATTACATGAGTTGTCTGCCAGGGAAATCACGACACATATGATTACGTTTATGTTACAAGGTAGACAATCCTTTTTCATCATTGATAATTGAAAAGTACGCTAGACATCGTTCTAACCATGCTATAGTTAGTCAAGCAACTATAAAACTTCAAATTTACACAAATAGGCAGAATTACCTTTTGAGAAGAAAGTAGGCAACTTTGGCGTTTGGCTTTTTAAAATCCTTGCTCCTTATGAGCTCTTTCCATCTTGGAAAAGCCACTCTCTTTTTAGCTTCCTTGGTGACTCCGTTATCTTCTCCCCCTCCCTGGCATTCGTCACAGTGCCACTGAGTTTAAAAGCGCGAAAGGTGGAGGTATGTCCCTCTTTGGCTAGTGTATTTTAAAGATGGAGGCGCAACATGACGGCCGTGACCTTTGAGTGTAATATTGTGACTATACAACAACGGTTACCAACAAAATAAAAGTTATAATCAAACTGTATTCATATTCATTTTTATCTCAAAATAAAAAAGCAACAGAGACGATTCTAGTCTGTTTTGTCTAGCCTAGAAATACAGACGCACCCTAGCGGCAGCAAATGTAATTTGCAGCCAGGATCGTCTAGCAACTTTCCGTTGACTTGCGAGCTGGAAAAACCAAACTCTAGTCAGGCCAATCACATCGTGTATAGAGTTGGTGGGCGGGCTTAACATAATGACAGCAGAGTTGCAACAATTCCGTGTGAATTCCCTGAAAACAAAGAAGATGGCTGCTGCTGCTGCTGGCGAACATCTGTCTTTTGAAATGGTCTTTCGCCGCAACTCTGGAAGACTTGGAGTTAAGCTTTTCTTTGAGAAAAGAACAAAGAACAGCACTGAAGTCATTATTAAAAAAGGAAGATGTGTTCGGAGTTTTGCCGACCGGCCGATAACGGCAAAAGTTTAATCTATCAACTAGCGTTGCTCTGGTTGGTTGTAGCTCTATCCTATTGCGTGCAGAGGAAATTTGAAAGACAACCGTTTATCCCGCCCCTCGGATTGAGCCCTGCCAATGTTCCCAGACCCAACATCTTGATGTGGGTCTGGCTCATGGATGTATTAAGAGAACTGGATACAGTGTTCGGTGGGAAGCCCCGTTTGTTCCAATGAGAGTGCTCAAAAGCGTATTAAGCAAACCATTGACATATATATAATGGACCAACAGAGCCCGTTGCTCTGGACGGAGACCAGTGAAGGCTATTAGAAGCACTTTTCCGGTGATGGCCAGCTTTACTGCGCAGCCTCCAACTGAGAGAGACAGCGTAAATGTGACGTGAGCAACGTGTCTGAAAGTTGTAAGTCTTCTGGTAGCTGTGCCAAGAGAAATCTCAATCATTCCCAATCTTACAGAGACGGAGAGTGTAGGTATATGTAAGGAGATAACATAAGCACAGGCTAATTATTGCTAACTAACATGCTAGTTAACATTAGTAATTAAACCTAAACAGCTAATGTAAGTCGAAACTGCCTGCGAGCTTCTCCTGTACTATACGGTAATTCCTCTACTGGGCGACAGTAAGTCACTTGGTTATGACACAATCGTTAGCCTATTTTTACAAAAACGTCTGCTACGGAGCCATAACGTGAGATACAAGGTAATGGAGCCTTTTATATGTTGTTGTGTTTCTTTAAACAATGGACAAATCGAGTCTTTAAACGCTTCGGATGTAAAGTTATTCTCAGTCAAGTGACGTAAAAAAAAGGCGGTCAGCGGAATGCTAACAGGTGATGGCCAGTTAGCAACAAAATGGCGCCATGATGGCTCGAGTTCTGAAGCAAAGCTTACCCCCTTGAAGCAAACATGGAGCTCGGCTTTTCCGCATTCTTGGCCCATGACGTCACGGTGGACATGCGCACTAGCAACAATTTGTTTGTGTTGTCTTAGCAACCAGTAGCAACATGCTCGTTCATGAGCTTATCTCTCATGTCTCTTACAAGTGGAACTCATGAACTCGCCGTTTTCATTGTCTAAAATATTCACTAACGTTAAACATTGTGTTTTCGTTGTTCCCGATCGTTTACATGCTTAGCTAAATAAACGATAGATGTATTTAGCTAGACAACCAAGGAGATTTAATCATTATGTCGTGCTACTAGCTAGCGCTAGCAGTTTCATGAACAGAGCTCATCCATGGCTTCATCTATCATCCACGTTACAAGCTTTACAGCATACAGCCCTCGGATGTATCATAAGAGAGAACCAAGGCAATGTAATCACTATGTCTGTAGTAACGTTATGTAGGAATGATCTTAATACAGCCATACTAGCTAACCCTGATGTTAGCAACTAGCTAGCTAGCCGTTAGCCCCGCCAGTTTGGGAAATGACGCGAATTTATCATAAGTTTATAAGATAATACCATGGACGTATTAATAGAACACATGGTGAATTACAACCATTAGCTATATCCATACAGCTAGCTACATGAGCACGGGAGAACAGTCATGTGAGTGGGCGTGCGCAGTCCCGTGGGTCTGCTCGCGTCCATTATGCGCGTTCATCATTTCAAATTTAATAATTCTGGATTCGCTTCTAGCGAATGTTAAAAATGTTAAAAACGTAAAGTTTTAAACAACGACCCTTTCATTGTTCAAGCTGGTAAGTTCATATACCCCGAAACAAATGATCCGCTGAAATATAGACATTTATAAAAGATAAAATTAACTGATTTATTCAGGCTTTTCCCGCGCTGCCCCAACAGGGTCAGCACTCGCAAATATGGCATTTGTCCATTTTTAAGTACGACTTGACAAAGTAACTATTTAAAAGTCAGCTTATGAGCTTTAGGCTTTCATTAACATTACAGATCGAACACACACACACACACACACACACATGGCTGTGACTGCGCTCTCCCAGTGCGTGCTCCCGGTTGTAGACATTTCCGTCTAGTAATGGTTGACCCGACACTTAAGAATAAAATATTTATAAAAAGTTTAGCTAGTGCAGCTAGTGCATGTTAACCTAACGTTAGAAACTGCTAACGTTACACGGGTTACGTCTAACTAGGATGTGTAGGCTATCGCTTGACAGTAACTGAGGCACCTGTATGGTGCTAAAACAGTATAAGTATTTGTAACTTGTGAAACACAATGCACAAATAAATGCAGAGGTATCTGTAAGTGCAATGCACAAATAAAAGGGGGGAGGTAAAACTACTGAAATTGAACGTTAAGGATAAGATAAGGTTTATCCTTAACGTTCAATTTCAGTAGTTTTACCTCCTTCAGTGAAAGTGACAGAACAGACATAAAAGTGACAGAACAGACATATTTAAATAAAAATCTTCCGGATCACAGCTTGATGCTAAATCCGCTGATTTTCTGTTCTAAAGCAGTGATTCTCAGTCTCTCCAAAGTGGATTCCGGTAAGTTTATTTATTTTACAAAGCAATGCATATGCAGGTTCAACAGATATTTCAACCTTTAAATCATTAATAGGCTATATAGACAGCGTTCTCTAACAAATATACTATCTGTATGTTCACCATTTTATGGTTTTGTGCTGAAAAAAAAAAAAAAAGAGCATCTGATATAAAGTAGCCCTTATTTCTGTGCGTTGTTAGCCATGCTTAATAGCCACACTAGTAAAGACACCAAGGGAGGGCAGCATAAACGGGTAAACATTTATCTGGTCTCATTAATACTGTAATGTCAGTGAATTGTGCATAAGTAGTTAGGTACAAAAAATAAAACGTCATGTCATTGCAGGTCAACCTGCATACCAGATGGAGAATGACCCGACTGGACAACAACCATACATCTCTGGCACACAGACTGTAAAATTGTGCACACAAAGACGTCTCTGCAAGATATGCTGGGTACAGAGGGGGTGTGTGCGGATGCTTTATCCTGCTTGCCACTCTGTCATGCATTTTAAAACTGAACTTACGGGACAATTTTATAAGAAAATAAAATGGTAAAAAGAACCACACCAGTCAATATAATACTTAAGCTATATGTATTATATATATATATATATATATATATATATATATATATATATATATATATTATATATATATATATATATATATATATATATATATATATATATATATATATATATAAATTGGACTATATCATTAGTGACAATGCTGCTAACATGCGCAAGGCATTTACGGTCTGCTTCCCCAGCGAACAGGAGGAAGATGATGATGCTGGAGATAATCTTGATGATCCTGAGCTATGGCATGACTTAACCCTAGAAGACAAGCAAACCGTCGATGCTGCTATGGCAAAGAAACAGCGCCTGCAGTGTTTTGCACACACATTGCAGCTGGTTGTGGGAGACGGTTTGAAAGAAACAAAAGCGTCATTTCCTTCTTTCTCCAAGTTATCAAAACTTAGCTCTCTGCTCCACACAAGCACAACGTTTAAAGACATCTTCGATGGTGAATTTGGGGAGCACAGAGGCATCCCTGCTGCAGCGAGCACGAGGTGGAATTCCACACTGCGGCAGGTGAAAGCAGTCCTTCATTGTGATCAGCAAAAGCTCTGCGCAGTTCTTGAGAAGGCCGGGCATAAAGAACTGTCACTCACACCACAAGAGTGGAATCTGCTAAAGGAGTTGGTGGACATCTTGAAACCGTTCGGAGAAGCAACCGATTTGACACAGGGGGAGAAAGTCATTACAGTCAGTGCAGTTGTTCCATCCGTCTTGTCCCTCAATCACCATCTTGAGAAGCTGAAGCCTCAAGTTCGTTTCCTGAGCGGCCTGGTCAGAGGTCTGCAGGCATCCCTGAAAAAAAGATTTCTTGGGATCTTCATTAATGTGAAAATGGCCCAGTCTGAAGAAGGGATCACTGCCCCCTTTTCAGACACAGTCTACCTGAAAGCAGCTGCCTTGGATCCAGCCTTTTGTCTGCTGTGGATTGAGCCCCATGTGCTGGTCAACCGTGACATCAAGGCAGAGGTGGCACAACGAGTTAAAGGTAAATATTATTGACTTGCAATGCAACTTAAATGCAACGTAAAATAATTTGATCTTAATCTGATCTAGGATCTAATGTGATATTAATCTGACTTTAACAATAATAACAATTTTCAGTCTTGCACAGTATCATCAACATCAGTAATGGTAATAAGGGCTCTTTTGTTTCTGCTGTGACACGTTTTTTTTTAGAATTGATCCTGCAAGAGGCTGCAGAGACAGAGCAACCTGTGCCTGTGCCGGTGCCTGCTGAAGAAGAACTAGAGCACATGGAAGCAGAAGGGCTGTTTGCTGCATACCATAAGAGGCAGAAAAGAGATGTTGGGACCCCACCAGCAGTACAGCTAAGTCCCTACATTGACATGGCAGAAGGACAGAATGCCCTCTTGTTCTAGGCACTGAACAGTAAGACAATTCCTTCACTCTTTCAAGTAGCCATCCGAGTCTTGGCAGTGCCTGCTTCTAGTGCTCCAGTGGAGCGAGTTTTCAGCCATGGTGGCATCATTCTGCGTCCCCATCATGCACAAATGACTGACAGACTTTTGGCCAATTTGATCTTTTGCAAATGCAATGCAATGCAGCCTCCCTCCACCTGTCCACAGCACGCTTGCGCACACACACTCACTCTCTGCTCATCACCTGTCCACACAGCTCTCTCTCTCACTCACTCACTCATACACACCAGTCTCTATGGAGTAATTCCAATTATATTATCGGGTTGGTCCAGTTTTTCAGAAGTGATAATTTTTGAGGAGTGAGGATTTTATTGATGACATGTTTAAAAAAAGTTTAGGTTAAAAGGACCCATGTCTATTTGAAAGTATAACCTGTTTTGCAATATGAGGTCAATACAATACAGGACTGAAGCTGCTGTGCATTGTTCTAGTGTCTATAATAATATGCTGTTGAAATACCTCATAAACAGGTTATTCATGTCCATGCAAACACACTCAGTAATGCAAACCTTAAACCTTAGCCCCCTTTGCTTCTGAGAAAAATGTCCTCTCTGCTCATCAGTGTAATTTTCTTTTCTGATCGTGACCTCATGACTGATAGACAAAGCAGAAGGTGAATAAAAAACAAAAAGATTACCGTTGATTGTGCACACTTTTGCCTGAGATAAAACTTGCATTCTCAGGCCCACGGGCAGACAACATGAGACGTGCGACATCTACATTTTCCACTCCTTGGTCTGAACGTACTCTGAAACAAAGCAGTTTTTAAAAAAACAATTAACAATGCCTAATAAAGGTACTTGGTGCCCCACGACTTATTGGAACTGTTATTTGAAACCAAAAAGAGAAGAAAAAAATACAATAGTCTGAAGTCTCAATTTCTTTTCCTTAAAATAAGCAATATTGGGCATTAAGTGTAAATTACATAAACAGGGCAACTATATTCATGAAGAAAAAGCTAAATTTTGATTAGCCAGGCATCCTGGAGGGCCTGTTTGAAAGCCCTAATCCACAACTCTAATATGACAAACACAAATCTATTTGCACAAGCATTAAGCCCCGGTAAGTTTATTTAAATTAAATGGCCAAACTGAAAAATATTTTCTCAACAATTGATATGATATGTTAGTCGTTTTTTCATACATATTTTGAGATTATGAAAAAAGAAAGTAAATGTCATACCGCAGTGGAAATCCAAAGTTTTCTGTGGCCTCTGTGAAGAAAGCCAGTGTTTGTGCCAAGTTGTTTGTCGTTGCACCCAGGTACATGATCTAAAAGAAAAATGGTAAATGAAAATAGGGTGGAAATAATTGTCCTAATACAAGAGACCACATTTGCCAGTGTAATTACACATCACATAGGCCTATTTTTTGTTAGAAAACACTTCAGGCATCAGTCACATTTACCACCACATGCACCAAACTTTTGTTTTTTGTGCCTAACAGGAATAGCGAAAAGATTTTGAATTTCATATAGTGTATAGACCCCTTCTGAATACATTAGCTTGATAACAAACAGAAATTATTATTATTATGTTTTGAGCATCTTTTAGTTAAGTTTTGTAGAAAAGGATATATGAATGAATGGTTAATTTTCAGACACATTTTGAATTTACACTTTCCCAGTGCTGACAGAAAACAAAATACGAACATGATAAACAAGATACACAAGTATAAAATGTACACTTCAAGAAAAAAAAAACAGATAAAAAGGTAAATGCAAGTGGAGTACTAACAAAGTTAACATTTTAACATAAAACCCTTTCAGACAAGAATAAAGTATGGTACAAATAGAAGATAAACAGATAAGGCAGATACTATAAGTATTCCAAATAAGTAATAAGGTAGGGGAAACTGGAGAAAGAGAGAGAGAGAGAGAGAGACACAACAAGAAACAAGACTGATGTACTATACATTTTAGTTGTTGGGGATGAAATATTCACTCTCTGCTTTTGATATTTTGTCTGCCATGACATTAGAGACACTGTCAAGGGATTGTTAAATGCTAACAGCTAGCCTCCACCAGCCACAAATGCAACTGCAATGCTGAAAAAAGTAACTGGCATGTACCTGACAAGTTTGTGTACCATATATTTGGTGCAGGGCACTGTATAAGTGCGCCAAACCACACATCGCATTTGGGTCAGCCTCGACAAAACGGCCACTGTGTCCACTCTGTGCATGGATGCACGGATTCTATCTGTGGGACTCTGTGTCCCATTGCCTTTAGATTCCCTCACACCATGTGTTACCCAGCATTGGGCATATTTGACTTTAACTCAGATACTTTAGCATCAAGCTCTTCATCTGTCAAGTTACTGTGTAGTCCCTTAACAGACAGATTGAGGTCTTTCATCCTTCGAAATAGTGTGGCACGGGATACTCACATTAATCGGGCTACCCCAGGAACAGAGTATCCAAGTTCAAGAAGATGGCAAAGGCGGTCTTCTGATATTATGAGTCTTGGACGCCCATTAGTTAATTCCACATGTGCCTCTTCTGGTTGTTGCTGGTTGCACAACTCTAGTAGGTTGTGTAGTTCTGTAAGTGTTTCAATTATATCATGAGTGATTTGATCATTGTTTCCCAAGGCACTAACAAAGACCACCTCTTGAGTTATAACAAAAGACAAGTAATCCAAATCGAGTGGCTGGCGTAGAAGAGCTTGGCTAAGGCGAGAATGTAAACGCTCCAGAGTGTGAAAAGATTACACCTTAAGAAAAACAGCCATGACAGTTTATCGTAGCTGAGGGTGAAATTGTAGTCTATAAGCACAATTTGAATGGTTCAAAATAAATTACCGCAAACATTATGACTACATTATTACTTGCTGGATAATAATATATGTGGGATTCTTAATAAATTACAAATATTAATCCTGTTTAAATTTTTTCACGACATGGTTTTGTATCCCATGAGAAACCTATTTTACACTTAGCTGACTTAATATTTTCATAGTTTGGTTTGGTTTAGGCAACACGGCTGGTTATATAGCATTGTTGACTACTGACACTTGGGTGCTAACTATGGATGTAATATATTGACTTGAGTGATAATAGCATCTACCTTAATAATATGCCAACTGACTCATGACATCTGTGCTGCAGAAGAACAATTGACTCTTGACATGGTGTGGCAGCTTGTAGCATCTAACGTTACTGACGTGCAAAATGATAATCCTTTGCAGAAGTTAATACAATTAAATGAAAAACAAAAAAAGTACAGCTTTACAAAAATCATAAAACTGAGTGACCTGTCATGACAACAAACCATGTAAACCTACCCAACATTCAGCACACCACTTTTACCAAATCTAATGCTCTTGTAGTTAAGTAGGCTACTTCAATGTTCTCTTTTTTAACACGATATTCATTATCTTAATGAAAACTGTTTCACCAATTTCACTTTAGTTAGCAGCAGTTAGTTAGCTGTAGTTAATGACATGACAACAGGGAGCAAGTTAACGTTAAAGAGAAGAGTATCATGGTGTTATGTAGCTAGCTAGCTAGCTAGCTAGATGGTAACGTGACACATTACGTTGTTAAGTTGTTGGGTGAGCCAAACTGCTAACGTTACCTTTGCCGCAAAAGTATATCATCTAATTTTACGGGTTCCATTTGTGAAAGCACATAGCTAGCTAGTGTTAAGGTTACTGATTGATATGCTTGTCAGTGAACTCCTCAGTTGCAGCCTTTCTTTGGAATGAAAACCTGTGCATACTCTCGGCATTCTATGTTCTACCATCAATGGTTCTAACATCAAGTTGATCAGACGTTTTTAACGTGTTACTTGTCTAGTAACTATGTGCAGTTAACCCACCCATTGCCGACAAAACTTCACCACTTACCCATCCAACTTGCAAGCGACCAGACGCCATTGTTGTCTTCCCGCTTTACAAGTTGGGCTTGGTTGTTTTGGAGGGACTCACTGGGAGTTCTTATCATTGGCCTGCGGGCTGCGGGCGTGCCAGAAGTCCTGCATACTCTGTCTCTGATTGGCTGCTAAGCGATCAGGGTCTTTAAAATTGATGTATTCAATGTAGCCTATATATTTAATCAGTGGTGTTGTCACCACCAGCAACAACGCGTTGCTCAGCTTTGTTCGAGTAAGTTATGCACCGTAATAACTTTTAGAAACTCTGCGGGAACCACCGTAAGTGACGTACATACCGTTCTGCATCTGTAAAATATGCAACAATAATACCAATAATGAAAAAAATACTGTTTTATGTTAAGCCCTTTGATTTCCCTTGTTGCAGAAATGTGTTATATAAAAATCCTTACATTCCAGTGTTTAGAAATACAGCATAATGGTGTTTTTGACAATTTGCATTTGTTTAGACTTGTAGTCTATTGTTGTAAAACACAGAAAACAAACTATTTACAAAGATGAGCATTTATAATTTATTTTCCATGCATCATTATTTAAAAACGCAATTTTCCAATTTTGCGGTTGTGGAATGTTAATAGCAAGAGACTAAAGGAAAAAAACATGAGCATAGTTATGTATGGAACTTTGTTTGATTTTGATTTAACATCACACTGCATTATTTTTTTAAATGAATTACTTTTTTGAAAAAAATATTTTTAGACCGAACATATTATATTCAGAAGATGATCCTCATATCCATCACCGTGTTTACAGATTGTAGCCATCCTAACCTTTGTAGCCTACTGAGCATTTGTGCTCAAGGCAAATTAATCTTTGGATATATATGTACAGAGAGAGCGAGAAAACATGCTTTAAACATTGCCCTATGTGGAAGGTTGGTGATATGACTTATATTGACAATTACCCAATGAACCAAGTATAAAAAAATGTGAGGCCCAAGAGCAGTTTGAGGTGTATATTGCATTTAATTATGCCTTTCTTGCACACAACTTGTGAAAAAAAACAATTTTATAAAATATCAATGTCATCAATGTGTCCTTTGTTCAAAGGACTGGCCATTGTAAAGGGTTACCAGTCCAATTTGTCAATAACTTTACATGAAACTCCTTATTTATGAAAAATGTGGTAGGAATACAAATTCTGTATAATTACAACAAAACATCTCTGGAACTCATTCAGCTAAATTGTTAGTATAATTAGTGGCAAACTATCTCCAGAAAAGTACAGTAGTTACTTGAATATACAAATTATAAAGTCACTGGCTTGAATAAGAATTAAAATAATATGTCAGAAACTAAATAGTGCATATATAAATAGGAATTTCTTCTGGAACGTCAGAACTTACAAAGGGACTGAGTGCACGACATTAATGACATTAGCACCTAAACAATCCCAAAACCACAACTGACAGAACTCATGGCCATCATCAAGTCCTGGTGGAACATCTTGTATGCCTGGTAGTGGCTGGGGAGCCTCAATTTGAGGAAGCAGGTGAGAGCCACTAGGTAAGTAGAGGTTACAACCTCAACGAGGAGGTTTCTTGTCAGCAGCTCCCACCCAACCCAGAACCTTATGAGGTCATGCAGCACTTCCTGTGATGCTATGGAAGAGAACATTTTATGTATGTCATACCTCAAATGCATTTGATTGAAACATGGAACTTGAGCCAGTATAACTTGACAAAATATAACATACACTGTGCATAGATTTATATCTATACCCAAATTGTGTCGTTAATTTCACTACACCCTTTTTTTGTCCATTTTTAACCCAGCGTGTGTCCTACCACACAAAAAACTAGGTGCAAATATAGATGAGGGATGCACTACATAGAGGAAGAAAAAATAAGGCAAGTGTTACCTTCCTCTATGAATTTCCTCAAAAATCCAGTGATGAGACTGACTTTCTCCAATGGAACTTTGTCTTCATTGTCCTCCTCCTCGTCGCTGTCAAATTTGGGTTGTGGCCAGTGGATGCTCTGGATCACGTCCTAGAAGGGATCAAATGCAAGTATTTTTCATTCTTTAGACTAAAACTCTGGTTAGATGCTGCAGCACAATCTTAAAAATAGCAAAGCATTGTTTTTACACCGTCAACAGAGACAACAAACTAAATAACCTGATATTTGCAAACAAATCTCAGGAATAAGTTAAAAACATCTAGTTAAGACACAAGGCAGCTTACCTGTGGGTTAAGCTCCTCATTGGACTCCCTTGGAAAAATGATTGGGTGGACATCTGGCCTATTTGAAAGAAGCGGCCAGATTCCCGTCTCTTTAAGACTTTTGCGGATCTGTTTGATAGGCTGCCTTACACGGTGAATTACCTGCAAACAGAATTGATAGGACAAAGGTCAACATTTACACAAAGGCACAACTTTATTGGAAACACCAGAATTGCATATGCAGCATGACTTAAATAGCTGACCTCCTAAATTGTTAGACTGTTATTTAACCATTATATTGTTTCAATTAATTTAAAAAAAAGTAATGATTACGGCATGCGAAAGCAGTTCCTGGAACAGCCAGTCGTGGTTGGTGGAAGATGGCACTGGGAGATCCCAGGACAGGCAAAGATCTGTTACTCTGCTGGTCTCATTTGCAGTAAGCTCTGCATTCTTGAGCTAAAACAAGCACAGATTAATAAAAGTAGTAAAATATTTATATATCAAAAAAAAAATCTTAAAAAATAAATTTAAGAATTATATACGTTATTTTGAGAAAATACAAACAAAAAGCAAGATATACAAATAGCTTCCGTCTGAAATACATCACATGTACACAAACATCTTTGGAATTCACATGTTGCTAAGTATCCCAACAATAACCAATAAGTGAATCAATATGATGATTCCTGAGATGACAAACCCATGTAGCATTGTGGTGCATTGGTGTACGGCATGCCAACTTTTAATTACGTTACTCACAAAACCAATTGTTTCACGATGGTCGAGATCAGGACAGTCCAGCAGGGTCAGAGCAGACATTGCAGTGTCTGTGCTCCCACCAGTTAACAGCGTCACTACAGGCAAACTGAGTCCTGATACGCCAACACCACCATGCAGGACTGAATGGCCAATCATTCGACCTGCCATCTGAAAGAGGTTGCTTTCCCTAAGAACAACTGCTGCAGAGGGAACCCGGTGTTCCTTTTCACCTTCAAAAAGGCTTGTTAGAGCAGCAGAGCCTAAATAAAAAAGGAGCAAATGTATTAGACACCATGTAATGCCATTACATTAATTTAAGTCAAGCAACCGTCAAACATGCATGATCACAGCTGAACCAAAACTCAATATTTGAAAGTTTATTTAACATGTAAATAACATTCTCTCATTTGATTACATGTGCGACACTTATACACACACTAACCTAGATCAATACAGAAGCCTGTCTTCAGTTTTTGCATGGCCATTCCCAGAACATGTCAATTTACTCCGTCACCGACTGCTGCGTCTCCTTAAAAACAAAGAGGACTACAGATGAAGAGCACAAGAAACCAGATGATATGCAATACCTTAATGCAATAGAAGTTATTTCTTCCATGGATCAAGGAACATTCAATAAACCCTTATTATGTTATTTGGTTCATTAAGTGAAAATTCATTTGATAATAATAAAAAAAAAAAAAAGTTACACTATTTGGTAAGTACCTGTCAGCCTGCACTTAAATGGACTTGCCCAGTTAACGTTATTCATTTTATAGAATGAAATCAGAGAGCTGTCCTGTTCTTCGTCTGAATCGAACATGTCAAGTGAGAGAAATAGGCGTGGACGTTCACAGTTGCGGTCCAGGACTTCTTCTCTGAACAATTGGCATGCCTTCCGAGGATCTACTTCGTTGGCCCATGCTGAAAATGGAATTTGAAAAAAAGTGGTTGGTGCAAAGGAACTTCCAAATAGTTGTATCAGTTGCCATTCCAGAGTCAAACTGAATTTGTTTTTTGAAGCCCAGCATTTTAAATCAACTAGTACAGTGCCAGTTCAAAATGTGCTGGTCTGGGAACAGCATGGCTTATGGTATTGCTTATTGTAGTTTTAGTGAGTGTGTATGTGTGTGTGCTTGAGGGAGACAGAACAGGGGCTTTTTTTATTTCTTGATTTATAATTACTGTATTAAGGGTAGGTACTTGAAATAAATGTTCCTTTTTATATGACTGGATCAAACATCTTATGGCAACATTTTCTTAAGGATCTTAGTTTAGTGACAGTGTTTGTGGGTTGTCACTAAACCATTTACAGCCAAAAGGTTTTCCAGTTTTAAATTACACAACAGCAGTAATATTTCTGAATAAATAACCTGCTGAAAAAGACTGTGCACTTTAAAAACTCCAACTTAATATTGTTGACATGAACAAGTATTTTAAGTGTTTAAGAATTGAAAATGTAAATTATTAATATTTGACTAAAAAATGTAAGTCGCTCCAGCAAAAGTTCAAATTTGTATGATTCAACGGCATTTAGTAAGTCATTACAAAATACATAATTCAGTTGGGATGCACAACTTATATTTAGATGTCCACAACAAGTGGAGAAAGTTCTGATAACTCATATGTCTTTGTTGTGAAATGCGGGAAAGCCAACTTTCCGAGTTGAAGATAGTCACTTGAAGTCATCAGATCCCCGCACTGGCTGTTGCAGCGGAGCTGCATGAAACCTGGAGCCCACACTACAATTGGTCCGCACAGGCAAGTTTGAACCTTTTTTTCACTTAAAATATAAATTGTGTAATTGTATAATTGTGTGATACATTAGTGGATAAGGTAGGCAGTGTTACTTTATTGACAACAGTTTGGCCCAAAGCTAACGTTAGCCGCTAGCTTCTGCTTAGCTAGCAGCAAGGTTACCGTTAACTAAGACTAACGTTAGCTGATAAATGCGGTAGCTACTTTTCTAAGCAGGTAGCTAGCTAACTTGGCTAAGGTTACCGTTTAAACTTCGAAAAGCTTTTCAGACCGGTAGCGTTAGCTAAGTTAAAATACTTGTGTGATTCTAGCTACTATTTCGTAATTGCGGGAACGTTAGCTAGCTAGTAACGTTATACATTTCTAACAGGGTCGGCTTTCGGTTGCTTAAACCTAAACAACCTAGCTAGCTCGCTAGTACCAACAGTTAAGCTATTAGTTGGGTTCAATTCAAGTCAGTGTTGTGAATAGTGTTTTAAAGTAACTTTAGTACTAACGTGAGTTAGCGTTAGTATAAGTATAATGTCTAAATAATAGGTAAGAAGAATAGATTGCGCTAGCTAAATCATGCTGCCTCAACACAGACTTCCACCTGCATCTCTCGGTCTTCTGATTCTGGAGAGAAGCAAGGAGGTTTTATAAGACAGATGGCAAAGTTAGGACGGTTACACACTGCCTGCGTGGCGTGAGCGTGGCGTTTCTGTTGCGTGTCAGCTGCGTGGATTTTTCTGTCTTTACACACCAGAAATGCTGCTGCTAGCCTTGTCTGTACACATGTACTGTATGTTTCTCATTGATAAAATGAAATACTGTGTTAAACATAAATATCTACAGATCTGATTACAGAAAAGACAACGTCGGCAGTATTGACGGCAAAATAGGCTCCAGAATATTTCCTTCTGTATTGACAGGTGCAATATTAGAAAATCTCGAGGCCTTCAAACATCAACAGGTCATTTATTAATATGTATTCGTGTCTGAACGACATATAAACATATTTTTATATTCTATTTTGCCTGGAAATGCTTCCAACACGCGCATGTCGCGCTGAAAAATAGTCGTTGGTTCTATTTCTAGCATGCATGCGTTTTCGGTGTGGCCGGCGGGCGCCTCGAGACGTGCGTGCGGAGGTGTGTAAGCTCTAACCTGGTAACATGGGAGCACAAATAAAAACGGAGACGCCACGCAGCTGACACACTCGCCAGCCTTCGAGATTGAGCGGGGTCTAATAATGAATGTTATTGCGCTTGACTGACGCGGGGCTCAACTCCTAAAATATGTGTATGTGTATGGATCAACTGATCTGTTGCACCACAATTAATCAATGTTTTAAACTGATTAAGAACCTGATTAAGAATTGTTTCTCCTATGTTTTGCTTATTACCAATATATTGTAACCTTTGTCTTTCAGATTGAGTTGAATGCAATGCAAATCCTGCAAATTCACCAACCTCAAAGAAGCTGTTCTCCTGAAGCACTAGGCCTACTGTCTGTATCACAGAGGCAGGCAGAGTTCTATCGGATCACCAACAAGAACCTACTAGACAACTTTAGAGCAGCCATTAATCTGCACACTCCAGGACTGCTTAGACTCTATCGGGCTAGGAGGCCAGCTATTCCGTCTGAGATGGATCAACTCCTTAAGGGACTGGATGAAGAGGTGATTAATTTAGTAATCTCAGTATTTTGGAAAATGTTGACAGTTGTATTGCAAGAAATCATGGGATTTTTTTACTGCAAGATATATAAAGCTAAAATAATAAATACAAAGTTTCCAATTTAAGGTGTTTATCATAGTATCAAACATTAGAATTAACCCATTATACACTACCTAACGTACAGAAAAAGTAGCGACTAGGTGCTGAACAAAGTGGCACATGTAGCAGTTAAAAAGCATTATATATTGTAAGTTTTGAGTTACCCTTAGATTTGCATTCTACTAAAATTTGCTCGATGTGGAAGAAAACAGCGGTTTACCAATACTTACCAATACAGTTAATTGTGTGATTCAGTTTTAGTCCTCTGCCTTAGTAAATAAAAAAAGGCAGCTGTCACAGAAGTTGCTCAATTGTTAACTGGCCAGTCCCTTTGCGTATATCTTTGGCTTTTCTGCTTGTTACTTAGATTTTTTTTTAATGTTTTTCATCCATCTTTTTGTGTTTCAGACCAATGACATCACAGCACACAGACAGGCTGCAGCCTTGAAGGGCCTTCCTTTGTATATCTGTGAAAGTCACGAGAAGCTGTACAGGAGTTGTCTGGTGAGTGGTTATTAGCAACTCCTGTTTATGTTGTACTTGACTAGGATTGTTACCGAACAGTTAACACTGCCCATTTTTCCATTCCAGTTTATCTATCCACTGTTGTCCTTGCCCATTTTTATCTAAATGCATGAAGTGTCTCAAATAGATGTACTTTGCTGTTAATATTCTTTATTCAAGCTGCAATATTGAGAAATTTGGTTTGGTGCTCTTTAGTGCCATCTAAAAGCCCCAAAATTGCAACTGCAGTGAAACGTATAGTTATGAAACGGATAAGAAACTCAGTCAGAAATCTGTCATCAAATCCATGTTTACTCATTAATTAATCTAGATACCTAATTTTGGAAACCCTAACCCTTAAATTCATATATAGCCGATATATAATAAAGCTTCTAATATAACGTATTCATACTAAACTTATGCTCTTTTGAAGGTATTAACGCAGCTCTCTCCTGTCAGATACACGGCACAGGGAGGTCTTATTTTCTGTCAATTCTAAAGGGACCGTTTTATTAGTTATTATAATTTGGTGATTAACAACCAAGTCTCTTCCTATTCCATGAATTGTATGACAATTTTTTCTCGTTGTCTCTGCAATTTAAGATTTACATTAGCGTCTTTGTACGGTCTTTCTTTTCTTTTCTTTGCCCTCTTTGTTTGTTTATTTCCGGTACCGGCAGCCGCCTGATAGGTCATCAGCATGACCAATTGCTGAACCCAGATTGTCTTTGTCAGAAAGCTGAACGTTTAGTAAGCAGCAAAACGATCCGTTGAGGCAGATAGCCGCAGTAGTGCCGTTTTTTTTAATTCTCTTACAATATATAATTAAACTGTACATTTTCATTTTCAAATCTGTTGTTTTTTTAACAATTTGAATATATATTCAAATTTAGAATATTCTTTGACAGCCCTACTAGATACACGCTTATAATCAGGGGAAGAAGTAAAAGTACTAATACAACATGTACAAATACTCTAAAGATTGTAAAATGTCTGTCAGTTTGATTTACTAATCATATATTTGTCTTTCCTGTCTGACATCACAAGGATACTGACCCAGAAGAGGAGCAGACAAAGCCTCATTGTGGGGATACTTACTATGGAGGATGATCAAAGTACGGCTCCGGCAAGTTGCAAATGTAGCTGTGGTTCTAGAAGAAGACATCGTCTTACAAGACCTCCCTGACCTGCTAATGGCCTTTGTTTTGCTCTTTGGGCTGATATGCCTCAAACATTTAGTTTCCCAAGGAACTGAGGTACACCTTCGAAACATTTCAGAAGTTGTTAACTAATCTAACCTTGCTGTCCTTACTAAGTATTTAAGTAAAAAAATTAGAATATGTTAACTGACATCCACAACTACTACTGTTCAGTACACTGTAAAAATGAAAATGTTGTGAAAACTCAAAATTTCAAGGCAACTTACTGCACTAGATTTTTGAGTTTTGAGGCCAACTCAAACTCCTACGTTTTGAAAATAGTTCAGCCAACTAATAATGTTTTGTTCAAATAATTTATCTTTCATAGATATAAAAACTTAAAATCTTAAGTTTCACATACTAAATAATTCAAAAAACAGTCATGTCAACTAATTATCTTTTGTTCAGATAATTAACTTTTGTGTGTAAAAACTAAGTTTCGACTTCTAAAAAAGCCCCCGTGCAAAATAGGGGCCCATCTAAAGCTGCTGATCTTGCATCACTTGACATAAAAGGGCCACTAGTGAAGTGACGCGCCGCAGAATACTGGCTGAAGGAAGCCTATTACTGCTCAAAGTCTAACACTGCAAAACTCCAGCTCTTCTTATCAAACGTAACAGTCACTTACCTCATGGTTACAAATGTAAACCAGCACAACAATGACAATTACCAGGCAACAAAACATTACATTCTAAGCAGACACGTTTAATAAACGAAATTCATAAAGTTACATTTGTATTTCGAACAAACTGCAAACTTTTCAGCAAAGTTTGACACAACCATTTACTGCCTTGCATCATGGGAATTGACCAGCCAATGAACCACCTGACTGCAGTACGCAAATCGGAGTTCAAGGCATAGAGCAGGCCAGGTAGTAGGCAACTGAAAACCCTGCAGAACTGCCCAGGAAACCCTGTTTTAGCGTGGAGCATGAAAAGAGTAATTGACCTGGCCTCAATTTGAGTCTAACTACAATTTCAAAGTGGCGCCACCATACATTTTGAAGTGAGACCAACTTATCACAATAAACTTAATACAGTGAGTTGAAGTAACTACTTTAACAAAGTTTATAATGCAATTATGTGTTTTTTGTTCTGTTTAATTGAAAATCAAAGTAAGATGAGCAATTTCAAGTTCTCGTTTTTACAGTGTAGGGGTGCACGATTCAGAAAATGTCACAATTCAATATCGATTTTCATAGGGCTGTGTTCGATTGAAGAAATTCTTAGTCAACTAACACTCATTCAACTGTATCGACTAATAGATTAGTTGATTTAATCGACAGATCTGTAAATCTGAGTTTCTCCGCAAAGAGTCATGCAAAAGGATGCATATATTGAATAAGATAATGCCTCCTTTGCATATTTAAACACATTTCAGAAAACGTGTAATACAACAAATAACTGCCTTAATGAAAGTTATTAAAGTAGATTTCACGGTGATATCTATTAGGTAAAATGTCAACCCTTAATTCGTGTGTTTACCAGAGATGTGCTCGTACGTTTCTTGGAAATAAGTCATTCAGCATGAAAAAAGCATCAAACATGACTAATCGACTAAAGAAATCTAAGTTGACTAAGACCAAAACGACCGATTAGTCGACTAAGAGGGAGCAGCCCTAGATTTTCGATTTAAAAAACGTTAGAGCTTGAATCGCGATTCAAATGTGAATCGATTTTTTTGCACACCTACTGTCCAGGCAACACTGTTTATTAAAGGAATAGTTTAGCATTTTTTTAAGTGGGGTTCTTTGAGGTACCTATGCATAGTTATGGAGATGGCGATGAGTGCAGACACTATAAGGAGATGGGGGAGATGTCACTGTAGCAGAAGTCATCCTTGTACTGTGGGGGTGAGTAGAAAAAATGCCTTTTTACCACATAGGAAATGCTTACCTAAAATAATAAATAAATGTCTGTTCAAATGTACACAAAATGTTGTCTCTGCTTTAGTTTGCCGCCAGACAGACATTTATTTTTGCACTTTTTTTGTAGTGTAGTTTGGGCCATGTATTTCTGCACCAACTCCCCTGCTCTGATTTGGCGTGTTGAGTGATTCGCTGCACTCCACCAGCATGAGTTGGCATAGTAATATAGGGCTAAGGGACATCTCCCCCAAACTCCTTATAGTGAATGCACTAATCACCATCTCCATAAGGGAAAAGACTAACTATGCAAAGGTAGCTCATACAACCGCACTTCAAATATGCTGAGCTATGCTTTTAACTGTATAACTGTTTAACTTACTAACAAACATTGCTCTATCTGTACACTTTTTAAGTTTTTGTCTCCTTTTCTACCCATTTCTTATATTCAGTTGTTCTTTAAGTAACCTGCACTTTATTAGTTATATATAATACTATACTGTTATTTACTTGTGTAAGGATTTCATTGTGTGAAATTGTTGATACACCGACAGTATTTTAATACATATAGCATTTGCTGCAACATTTTACAAGTTAGAAAAGTACAACTGTTTGGCCTGATTGGGTCAGTTACGGGTCTCCGCTGCTCTCAGTTGCTTGTATGAAGCATTTGATACATGTTAAACATGTTGAATAAAAAAAAGCTTTGAATCAAGACATTGTATATGATTATTTGTATGTGCAAATTATTTGTATAAGTGGGTATTATGGTTATATTGAAATTGCCCTAACTTGGGTTTTAAAGTTGTTACAAAGCACAATCATGAGTTACTGAAACTTGGAAGTTGAGTTGAGATAAGAAAGGTTTTAGAGTCATCACAATGTATTGTTATGAGTCACTGTGACTTTGAGTTTAGTTAAGATAAGTAAGGTTTTGAAGTTTTCCCAATTCGGAATTATAAGCTACTGCAATTTTGAGTTAGGTTGAGATAAGTAAGGATTTAAAGTTCCCTTAATTCATTGTTGTGAGTTACCGCAACTTGGAGTTAAGTTACGCAAATTTAAAATTGACAGTTGGACCAACTCAAAAGCAAAACTTAAAAAGTTAAGTTTTTTTTTCCCCAACTTAAAATTTTGCTGAAGTTTGTTGCCTTTAAAATTGTAAGTTGTGTCAACTTTTTATTTTTTACGGTGTGACAATCTTGGAACAGAAGGTCCTGCTGAAGGTCCTGCTGAAGATTCTGGCCATTCCTCTCTCCTTGGACTAGCTACTTCACTGTGGAGATCAATGTAAATTTTCAGTACAGACAAAAACAACAACTTATTAGCAAGAATGAGAAACAGAGGCATGTCATGAGTGGTGATTATTTTTCACCTATTTCTTCCTGCATATAGGCTCCATCATACAAAGTAATATAAAATTAGAACCCTAACTGTACGTACACACCGCCGCCGACTTGAGCTGCAAAGAAGCTCTGGCCGCCCTGTCGAGGACGCTTGTCAAATAGTACGGGGAAGCTTATTGACGCTTTGGCCGCTCTGACGTAGCAGCATTCTTCGATCATGTTCAACACACGATTGAAGAAAAAGCACAAGCTGCCACAGCACGGCCAACACACTGACACTAGAAACCTTTTATAAATTGCATATATAATGACAGAATTTCTATTGTTTGTTGGTCGCGGCGGTGTCTGTTAGCAGTTAGCTTGCTTGTTAGCCGCTGAACCGCAGCAGAATGCAGGCAGAGCGAGCAGCCGTCAGCTGTTGATCCGTGCAGGACTTCACCGTGAGCGGACTGTTTAGAGACCATGTGACCGGCAGGTAACGTTAACTGGTCCCTATACGCAAACAATGTCATATCATAAATGATAGGGGAACCCAGCAACGGCGATTATGAGATTTTCTTCCATTTTCATGGAACTAATGTCTTGGTAGGAACAAAAGTTTACATCGTATGTTTCTCTGAGATCAGCCAGCGCGAAGGACGTCTATATTCCGATTGGTTGCTGCTGTTTGCCGCTGAACCGCATCATAGCTCATAACCATAAAGTTGACCAAAGTTCAACTTTCTGATTGACGCTCAAAACGCAACGCCGACAGATTTGACGCTCCGTGCAGCTGCGAGAAGCCAGCTTCCATTGAAAATGAATGACTTCCGGTATCTTTAGAAGCTCAAGTCGGCGGCGGTGTGTACGTACGGTAAAATTATTTAGCTATGCTATGATTTTTTGGGGGGGCATTTTAGGCTTTTATTTTGACAGGACAGCTGAAGACATGAAAGGGGAGAGAGAGGGGGAATGACATGCAGCAAAGGGCCGCAGGTCGGAGTCGAACCCTGGGCCCGCTGCGTCGAGGAGCAAACCTCTATATATGGGAGCCCACTCTTCAAACTAAGCTATCCGGGTGCCCAGCTATGCTTTGATTTTGGCTGCGGTTATAGAGGTGCAGCACATGCTCTGATGTAGATGTTGCGCATTGGTGTACAATGTATGACACATGTTACAGATATAATACTGTGTCAAGGTGGTCAGTAATCGCCCAGACCACGAGACATTAGTATTACAAGCCCACAGGAAACAATAAAAGCTTGCCATCTACTTAGTCACCACTATAAACAGAGTTACAAAAGTTGAAAAGAGTTTTTTTTCTTACCCATTAAAGCAAAAACTGGCATGTTCTGGTAGAAAGTCTACCAAGAATTTCTTCTGGCAGATTGGACAAGTCTGTGAGAAAACAGCAGCAAAATATGAGTTTATTAAAGAAATGTAAATATATGCCAAACATTGTCATGTTGCTTGCAATTTTCAATTTCCTTCTGTCATGTTCAATTCACCTACAATATTAACACCTGGCGATCTTCCTTTGAATCTCACTTTGTAACCATAACTAAAAGAGGACTGAAATGTAAATAACCCAAAATAACAAAAGTGAGTGCTTAAAGGTCCCATGGCATGAAAATTTCACTTTATGAGGTTTTTTAACATTAATATGTGTTCCCCCAGCCTGTCTATGGTCCCCCAGTGGCTAGAAATGGTGATAGGTGTAAACCGAGCACTGGGTATCCTGCTCTGCCTTTGAGAAAATGAAAGCTCAGATGAGCCGTTTTGGAATCTGCTTGTTATGAGGTCATAACAAGCAAGGTTACCCCTTTCTCTGCTTTGCCCGCCCAGAGAATTTGGCCAACCCATGAGAGAGAGACATCATGGCTTTCAAACGAGAAAAGTGGCAGTTGGTCAAGGCCACACCCCCACCATCCACCTTGCCACTCCCACTCTCCTCCTCAATAGCTTCAGACACAGAAATGGCACATACTAAGGAAAGCTCATTGTAGGACTGGCTCTAGTGGCTGTAATTCTGCACCAAAGCTGAATTTCGGGAAAGAGACTTCAGATACAGTATTAGGGGACCACTAAGGTCTATATAAAAGCATCCAAAGAGCACCATGTCATGGGACCTTTAAATACCACCCATTTTAAAGTATAGCAGTGACTGATGAAAATGTGTTGATCGGATGTGTGTGTTAGTGATCTGAAAAGGGAGGAAGATAGAGGGGGTTACAAGGCAGGCCCACTTGTGTGGGTAGCCTACATGTAAATATTGATACATAGGAGGTAATTCAAATAATCTTTATCTTAAAGAAACTCCCTTTTTTAACTTATTCATGGACTTGCAATTTTTAGTTTCAAATGTAATGTAAATATTGAAAATCACAATAAATTTGAGGCACAAAAAAAAAATCAATAGGAGCACCATCCAACTTGTCCCAATCCAAAGGCTACTCAGATTCATGTTCTTGCTCCTACACACAAACACACAGACTCGTTGAAATTGTGTGGAACATGAAATGCAAAAGCCAGGGTAAATTCCAGTGAGGGAAAACTTACACTTTCCAATACATCACACTGTTGTACATGTAGTGCCAGCATTTGCAGTGGCATACTGGCATCACACTTTTTGCAGGAGGCTCTAGGCATTTTCAAAAGTTCTGGAGCATCCAGAGGTAATGGTGTGGTAGACATCTCCTCTTGCAGTGGAACAACAAACAGGAGTTTTTTTCCATTGTTTGATGCAGCTTTCAGTAGACGAGCGGAGTAACCATCTGTATCAGTCGGGATGATTGATAGTTTACGCTGGCCACTTCCCCCTGAAATAATGAAAATGTGTTTATGCATGATCAAGTTCCAAATAAATGCAAATCCTTCAGAACTTAACTCTGGCTTTTCAAAGTCAACTGGGTCGAGTTCCTGTCTGTCCAAACTTACTGAGGCATGCTGACATTTAGTTAATTTCAGTTAATTTCAGTGATCTTAGACCACAATGACTGCATAAAGGTTTGAAGTTAACTAACTAGGCTCACGATTTGATTACGATTATCCTGTCAACAATTCAAATCGATTTGATATCCCGATGCATCACGATGCGTCACCTCTTCAATGCTATTAGATATTGATACACATGGTTTTCATCACC
Source organism: Perca fluviatilis (assembly GCF_010015445.1). Lineage (NCBI taxonomy): Eukaryota > Metazoa > Chordata > Actinopteri > Perciformes > Percidae > Perca > Perca fluviatilis. The sequence goes on from NC_053120.1 coordinate 30,870,241, forward strand.
AAATCTAAGCAGTCAGATATACATGAACTCCCCTTTTTTATTGTATCTACTCCTAAAAAAAGACACTTCCTGAATTTAGCGGAGTCTGAACGCAACAGACAAAATGCAAAAACAAAAAGCAGCGACTGGAAAATCAAGTAACATAAGTAGGAAATTATGGTCTGTCACTGCATCGATACAGAATCGTCTAGGTCCGCATTGCGTTGCATCGATGCAATGATTAATTTCAACACCCCTATGACTAACTAGAGGTGTGAATCTTCACTGTTCTCCCGATTTGATTACGATTATCAATTTATAAGTTAAGCAAAATGAAAGAACCTGGTTGAGTTAAAGAACATTTATCCACGTTTATTACTGCGAAAGACACAAACTGCCACAGACATCATCATACCTGCAAACTCAGAAGGGCTGAAAAAGGTGACACATGAATCGTTACCTGCTGATGAGTGTAGTGTTACCGTAACTAGCGTCCCGTGCGGCAGTTCCCTCTAACATCCGTTTTCGAAGCATTAGAGAGAAGCGCAGGCATTTAGTGGCATCTAAATAAGGCACCGAAATCCGAGTTGCTATTCGGTCCGGTAGATAATAGTCGTTAAGGCACCAGTGCCGTATTAGCACCGGGTCTCGCCCCCCCTCCCCCAAAAAAAATAAAAACTCTTCAGACATTTTCCCATTCAAAACGGCGATTTTCGAGCAAGTTTGCAGGTATGCATCATCATTGTATCAAGAAACAAGACGAGGCAAGCCTAGTAAAGGCGCAAACATCCTCAACATTCATATGCATCTTTTAACAATGATAAATCAAGACATACAAGTCAGTTAGTAACAATCACTATGGACCATGTTCACAGCAGACATGTCATAGTAGGAAAAGCACAGCTGAAATTGATAACCTTAACGATGGCTCAATTCCAGAATAAGCTGTTTGGCATTATGCAGAGAAGATTTGGCAAATTTTTCATGGGCGCAACCCACATACTCAGCGCTGCTGCTCATCCCACAAATGCATGTTCCTTACAAATGGGGAACCATTTGGGGAACCATTTGTAAGGGAACTAAACAGGCTTTCCAACGGTATAAGATTTATTGACAAAAAGCATTGTTACCACAGAAACATAATCTACCAAACACAAATTTCCTATTTGAGCGAAGTTCATATTGTGTATCACCATTCAACATAAAAATAGGGAGATAGGATTGTTGGTCCATATTCCCCAGTGTGTGTTTGTGTTATGAACACAAGAAAATAAGAGCCAAGTCTTAATTACAACATCTTACCTCTTGGTGGTTACGATCATCTTAAATGGAGACCTGTTTCCTTCCAAGTCCTGCTTGTGCTAAAATTAGTTCAGAGGAAGCCTTTGGACTAATTTCAGTTGGAGCAGGCAAAGTGTAGATATTAAATGTTGTGCATTTAGCTGGGGTCGGAGCAGGAGCACTAAAACGTCTTTGTCCCTTTAGTTCCCGTTTCCTGCTGAAAATGCCAGGAAATTGTCTACACAGGAAGAAAGAGTGATACAGTCAAATTAATATGTTATGTTTTATGGTGCATAATACACAATGACCCTAGAAACACTAATGTACAGTATGTGCATGGATATTCTCTTATAAAATTAAGTTTTGGAAATAGTGACAGACTGCCCTACCGCAGTTTTATCATACATGCACTCATAGCATTCTATGTTTATTTTTGTCTGCAAAACAAGAATGTATAAATTACTTTGTATTTAAACAACGTTTTACTAAACTGAACATTTGAAAACATAGATATGATCAAAAACAGTTTTTCTAACATCTCTGATACTTATTTTTGTAACAAATCAAAACAGGCTGAGTGGAGTGCAATAGGTAATATTTGTAATTGCAACATTTTACACATCACCCACACTTCAGTACCCCTATCAAAAGATATACAGCAACTATTAAATCAATATTTATAGATCGTAAATGTCCACTGCCAGTTCACCTTGTCATCTGCTCTTGCACCCTACTCTTTTGGTCTCCCTCTCTGTTTGAAGAAGGTTGGGGGGGCCTTGATGTTTCTGGTACACTTGAATTATTAGAAACTGGTACTTGGTTGGTACTTGGAGAGCCGTTTGCAATATTTTTAGCTATAATCTCCACAAGGTTTCTTGTAGCTGTCTCCACTTGCTGTTTCAAGTCCTATACACATTGAGCAAATTATGTTAAATGTGAGGTATGCTTACAGAGGTAACATGACTGCAATAATTTAAGACAACTGGGGAACTTCTTCACTTCATTGAAAGGAGATGTCAAGTCATTATGTAGCTTTCAAAAGTAAACCTTAGTCTGTTGCAATGCAAATTTAAAAACATTCCTTGCACTGAAAACAACCACAATCACTTTTGAGACAACCATGGAAGACTATATATCTCTGTCTGTGGCCCAACAGGTAAATTAGGTCTCCAACCTATTTCAGTCAAAGTGTTGACATATATAAGCATCAAATATGTATTTCAAACAATGAGATGAAAATATATTTTGTTTTTATTTGACGTCAAAGCAAGTCGGGCAATTATTGTCATTAGTCTATGGTCGGGCCATGGATGTGAAGTCCGAAGCAAAGAGTCCGAAACTAATCCAAACAGCATGCATTGGCATTTGGGCAGCAATCGCCGCTTATCGACTGACTCTTTAACGGCTTTGTATTCAGACAGAACAACTACTTTACTGGTTCCAAAGTAATGCCAGTGATCGATTCAGCAAATGGCCTGGCTCATCTCCAACGAGCCTAAATCTACGACGTTATACAATCTATGATCGTTCTTATTTTCGCTTAAATACAGCTGGCAGGCAGTTTTTGTAATATTTTTATTTAATGTTATGTAATCATATGTATTTATTCATTATTCAATCATTCATTATTAAAAGACTGACTTTTAGCTGACTGACTGAATGTAAAATCATGTTAAACGGAGAGTCGCTTTTACTTTGAAGTCAGTTAGATGCTCTTACCGCTCTTACCGTAAATGCTTATTACACGCACCGCAAAACAACGTGGGGGCTAACTGAAAGTAGTCAAATCAAAGGGCTTTATTCATCATTTTCTGAACAGTTCCATTTTAAATTAACATACCTCCTGTTAAAGAATGTTTTGAGGTTGAAAAGCACAGGTTTCATTGTAACGGTATGTTACTGATTGGCCTACTCAATCTTTAATCTCGAAAATGTCGACAAAAATATGGTTAATACCCTTTCAGACTGCCGAATCCATAAGACCAAATCAATCTTGCTTACAGGAATACATTGCTATTTTAAACCAACTCTTTCCTAGGCTATGGGCAGTGTGTGCAGATCAACGTCTTTACCTTCCCTCCATCCCAGCTAACAATTTTTGGTTCCCAGAACGTTCTGGGAACGTTCGTTTTTGGTTGCGCGAACGTTCCCTAAAGGTTAGGTTTGGTTGTGTTTTCGTTATTATGGAAAGTTGGTTGAACGTTCTGGGAACGTTCGTTTTTGGTTACATCGAACGTTCTCCTAACCTTTAGAGAACGTTCCCCTAACGTTGTAACCTTTATGGAACATTCCCCTAACATTCCGCTAACGTTGTAACCTTTATGGAACGTTCCCCTAACGGTGCCCTAACGTTCCCCTTACGTTGCAACCTTCAGGGAACGTTCCCCTAACGTTCTTTTTTACATTCCCCTAACCTTTAACAAACTTTAACAACAATGATACTAATTTTATTATTACTTTAAACCGTCTGCATCAGCAGGAATGAATTATTATGTATTAGCAGGAATGAATGAACAGGCAAACTTGATTGGATTTAAAACTTTAATTTACAATATACAAAGAATAATAAACAAAATACAAAATAGATAAGGATGTAGAGTGCAAAGTAATAGTGCAAATGTATTGTGCAAGATGCATATTGGAATGATAATGTATGTAATGTGTAGGTGAATGGCCAAAGTGGGGATGAGCCCACTTATCAGCAGTTCAGGAGAGTGATGGCAGTGGGAAAGAAGCCGTTCTTGTGTCTGGTTGTTTTTGTGTGCAGGGATCTGTAGCGCCCGCCAGAGGGGAGGAGGCAGGAGGATGGCAGCAGTGTAGAAGATGGCCAACAGCTCTTGCTTCTGCAAAAAAAAAAAAAAATAGAGCTCCATGGTTTTGAAGGCTCAGTCCTTCTCAGCTGACCTAAAAAGAAAGAAACAAAAGTTTGATATGTCATACTAAGAATAAACACATTAACAAAAGCAAGACAAATTGCCTGACTAACAACCCTGTTTTTATTCTGAATTCTAAAACCTTTTATTAGCCAAGCTAAGCATAATACTGATGTGAACAATAAAGTAACACATGCCTATTATAACCCTGCAGATCGTCAGGTCCTGGAAGGCCTTCTTTCCTTTTCTGCACCGCAGGATATACAGTTTTAGAACATCATTAGTTGCCACTCACTGTAGCATGCGACGGATGGCAGTACCTCCGGTCGAACCTCCGGGCTTGTCAGGAAAAGTTGCTGCAAAACGTATAGAAACACTAATTATACATGTGGAACAAAGTGGAGAGCTTGTACAATCTCATTTTGTAAGAGAAGTCAGTTCTGTTATAATTTAAGTTATGCAAAAGCCACTGTACCTTCAACTGGGTCCCAAGGTGAAGTGGCAGGCTGAGCTTGCGTTAGAATACACCCATCCAGCTCTGGGCAACCAGCTGGTTTCCTGTGTGGTGTTGACTCATCTAAAAAGAAAGTAGATATGAATATTGGTCAGTTCATTTATGGTAGGTTTCTTGCAAATGCCATTGCATAACTACTCTGTTACTTACATGCAGGTGGTGGAGGCAGTGATGTCTACTGACCTGAAAAAGGCAGGAAGAGACAAACACATCAGAACAGTCACATGATAAGCACCAGGTTGAGGGTCAGTAGTTCCATGGTAGGAATATGACTCTGGTTTCTTAAATGCATGTATAAATGTTAACTTACGGACAGGTCTTCCAGACACACGCTCCGTCCTGGAATGCTTTCTTGCTTGTGGACCAGAGTCATCTTAAATAAAAGACCATACAATTTGTACTGATTGCAAAAATAATATTTGAATGTATACAGTGTAAACAAACATTACAACATAAACATTGTATGTGATGGCATTTCTCAGGACTTTTGCATTGTAGCCCAGAGACTTTCTAATGGGGAGACACAGCATCCATAGAAATGCATGGGGTTAGTTTGTAAAGCCAGTATGGCAGCTGTGTAGCCTAAACGTGTTCCGTCTCTTCCTGTATGCTTCCCTATTCAGTTAAATAGGAAAATAGCTTGCCAATAACTGCCCAAAGTACGTTGCAAGGTGGCCGCCGAGTGACTTGCCTAAACTGGTATGTCTTATTTGTAACAACAACGCAAGCAGGTTAACACGATGACACAAAACATACAATGCGGCAAAGCATACATGTCGTGCACAGCAGCAAACAAAGCACAATATATATGCAAAGCGCAATCTATATGCAGTCCATTTAAAGCGTAACTCTCGCCACAATGCAACCTAGGATCTTTTTGTGAATGTACCAGAGTCAAATTTCGTTTAAAAGCATAATTAGGACGGAAACGCCACTTTTAAGACTGATCGTATTGTCGTTTTCTGGTCAAATGGCCTTTTGAATGGGAGAAGTAGAGGCTACTTTTATCGCATCAAAATCACTATATGTAAAACACTAAGAAGGCTCGACACAACATGAAACTTTGCACGAAGTCTCACCAGGGGATTTACACATGAACTCGAGCATTGAGAACATTGTTTGTGCACAAAGAGTTTACCAAAAATAAAAAGTTTTGAACAAGTCGCTGCTTGACTGGCAAGATGGCGACGAGGGGTAAAACAAATGCTTAAGTGAGTTGTTGAACCTTTTTTGGTCAACCTGATCAAAACCGGGATATAACAAAACACTACGAGGGAAAGGGCTTACGGTTAAACCCCAAACCGTTGCATTACAACCATAACATCATGAAACTGTAACGTATTTCACTTACTTTTTTGTGAGATTGTTTGGCGAAGCAAATAAAATCGTATTTCTTTGTCTGTTGGTGTATCGTATCAAACGCAAACGGAAGTCCGGAGGACAGGACTTGAATCGGTCACCTGAGAGCAGAGGCACGGTCTTCCCTTTCTGGCGGGGGGGTGTAACGGTTGGATTTAAATACTGAACAGAGCCACTTGTTAGAAGTGAAATGGAAGAAGTGAATTGTCTTAGTTGTGAAAATCGATAGATTCTTGTTTTAAGTATTTTCATTTAATACAGTTAAAAAAACGAAATCAAGCACAAAAGTATAGGCCTAGTTTTTAGCAAAATTGATTTCAGCCTAAAAGTAAATATATTATCTTGCTATGTTGTTTATCTTACTTAGATTTTATAAGACCAATCATTTTTGAGTGAATCTAAATCAAGTGACTGCAAACCTTTTATATGCTACTTCAAAAACTTAAATGGAGCTGGTTTGAATAAACATTTCAAAACCGCACTCAGAACAACCAAAAACAACCAAAAACAACCAGACGGGAACGTTGTGTGGAGGTAACAATGCAACCACAGGAGAACGTTTCAGTTGGTTGGTTCCCCTAACGTTTAGGGAACGTTCCCTAAACGTTAGTTTTTGGTTTGGTTCGAACTAACCTTTATAGAACAAAAAACTAACGTTCCCTAAACGTTCTGTGTTAGTGGGGATGCTGTTCAAGCTCGGGCTGTAAGGTTAGCGCGCTCTAAAGTAGCAAACTATTGACACGCCATAATTACCCACTTTAACCACTTTACAAGGACAATGCAAAAATTACGCTTAAAAAAAAAAAATACATTTAATTGACGACAAAATGCGTATAATGTGTAAACTATACACATACCTGAGAAGGTGGTTGGGAATAAATGCCTGCGACTGTAAAAGAATGTGCCCCTTCAAGTTTTCTTCTTCTGTTTCACCAGGGTGTTGTGGTTTAACTGCTGTTGGCATCCTAGGCCTTCATGTTGCATTAGCGCCATCGAGAATGCTCGATCGGCATTAAAGACACAAATATTTTCTGGCTACACACCGCACGGAAAAACAGTCTCAAAAGTATCCACACAGATAGAAGGAGTTTTACAAATATATTTCCATTGAAAAATACTAAGTTGATTTACAAATGATGAAATAATTCAATTCAATTCAATTTTATTTATAGTATCAAATCATAACAGAGTTATCTCGAGACACTTTACAGATAGAGTAGGTCTAGACCACACTCTATAATTTACAAAGCCCCAACAATTACAGTAATTCCCTCAAGAGCAAGCATTAGCAGTAGCTATTGCGACAGTGGCAGGGAAAAACTCCCTTTAGGAAGAAACCTCGGCAGACCCAGACTCTTGGTAGGCGGTGTCTGACGGGGCCGGTTGGGGGTGTGATGAACAGTGGCGATAATAGTCACATTAAAGATAATGGAACAGTGACTTCGAAGGTAGTCGTTGTAGTTCATGTCATAGCAGGGCACATCGTGTCATACTGAGTAGTGCAGTCTCCTATACCGGATCCTGATTACTCTGTGCGTATGAACAACACAGTCTCACTCCCTTCTCGTCAAATGTATGACGCATGGTCAAGAACCCTGGTGTCAAGTTTCAACGAAAGAGGTGTACCCTTGACGTTATTTTTCAACGAGGGGGTCCGTCAGATAGACATTCATGTTATTCCCTCCCCGTCAAATACCGACGAAAGAAAAAACGAAATCTGTGACAGTTATTATTGGTATTTTTAGCCCAATAACCGCTGTTTTAATCAAAATTATTCACGAGATATTATCATGGTTTATATGTATTTCTTTTAATGTTATTATTTCGGTCTATTTCGGCCAGGGAAGCTGGGTTGCTTTTTTGTTTATTTATATTTTTTAAACTATAACGCTACATCTATCAACATTTATTTAGCTGTTATCATAGTATGCATTTCTTCATTTTAATAATATTACTTCGGTCGTATTACCGGTGAAATATTACAGTATATGCTGTAATACAGAACATTACGATATGATCCGAGCTTGACGCATTCAGCCGATGTCCCCCAATGCAATGCGGCCATTCATTTCAAAGAATCGGGCAGCGATCAGCTGGTCTTTAACGTCAGGATCGCTTCAATATACATATATACATTCAGTGGTTGTGTCACCAGCAACAACACGTTGCTCAGTTTTGTTCCAGTAAGTTATGCACCATAATAACGTTTAAACGAATCCGCGGAAAACTCCGGAAGTGACGTAGTACGTCCCGCTCAACGGATAAGATGATAAAAATATATAATATTCGTAATATTGATGTTTTTTTCTAACGTTGCATTTGAGGAGTTACACAATAGAGACAGCAATAATAATAAAATACAGTTTCATGTATTTGTCTCATGTAAAGTGTGCTCGGCCGGCCGGCGGGCGGCCTCAATCTGAAATGGAATCAAGCCATCTTACGGCAGACAGACAGAAACACAGGAGCCGAACGAGTTCCCCCACCCACCCCGGAAGAACTACAAGTGCTCAAGCTTTGTTACAGCTTTTGTGGCGTTTCTTATGGGAGTTGTAGTTTTAAAGTATATTGTTATATTTCTCATAATTAGAAGTTGGCAGTGTATAATTTCGGATACACCCGCCCAGGGTTTTTGGGATGGAGAACACACTGGTGTCATCAGATTTAAAAAATCGAATCGTTAAATAGGTGAAAATAGCTTATTACCATATTTGATAGTGCTTAGGCCTACAGTGGGTAAACTTTGGTGACCATATCTACATGATAGCTGAGGTCCAGAACTTTTAGAACAGCTGGTCTTATGTGTGTAGCACCTTCTGTTGCTAAATGACAAGCCTTCAAACATGTGCTGGGTTCAAGGTTCAGAGGTCAATATTTCAAAGCAGGAGTAATGTATCCTCTGCAGACTGACATATGTTACTCTCCAGGTTGAGACCTTTCCAACGATGTGACAACGTTTTAATTTTTACACCTAATGGAGACCACTTTGCAGCCAATACTTTATTTTCTCCAATAAAGTTTAAACAAATCTGCAGAAGTGACATAGTAATTCCACACCTCATCTGTGAAAGAATGTTTCACGTTGTACGTGAGAATTTACACAATAAAATACTAATAATGAAAAAATGGTGTTTGATGTTTAGCACTTTGATTTGCCTTATATATACCATATAAAAAACCTACAGTTGAGTGTTTAGAAATACAGCCTAATGTCTTGTTTGACTAATTTGCATTTGTTTTGACTTGTACTGTTGTGAAAAACAATAAACTATGTACAAAGAGAAGCATTTTTTATTTTATTTTCTATGCATAGTTATTTAAAAACACAATTTTCAAATTTTGCAGTTGATGAATATTAATAGCAAAGACTAAAGGGGAAAGACATGAGTATATTTATGTGTGGAACTTAGTTTGATTTAAAATCACACTGCATTATTAGTTGTTTTAAATAAATGACTTTTTTTGAATTATCAATTTATGGTAGGCCTAACATATTAATTATTATATTCAGAAGATGATCCTCATATCAATCACCGTGGTTACAGCTTGTAGCCATAGCCTTTACTGAGACTACCTTTTCAAAATTAAGAAGGGACTAGTTTTAGGAAGCATTTTCAGGAAATTAAAAGGATAAGCAGATTGTTGCCGAGGTTTTTGTTCACAGAGATGTATATAGCTTTGTTTGGGTATGTGTACAAATACAACATGTGTTTTGGCATTTTTGGCACACTTCTACCTCAGCTGAGAAAAGAGTCATGACATGGGTCAGAGCAGTGTTCTCAACCTTTTTTCCTTGGCGCCCCCCCTACTCATGTCTAAGAAAAGAAGCTGATCCACCCCCCCCCGAAAACAAAGTTGAGGTAACTCTCGACATAAAGCCTTACTTTCTTTTTTGATACAGAGGAGTTATCAGCACTATTACATTTCTCCGTCATGTTTCATTCATAAAATAGTGATGCCATGATGGGCAGGAAAAACGACCATACAACAAAATATATTTCATACAGACTTTTGTATACATTATATATTCTAGTGTATTATCATAATTTGTTTAATATGTGCAAATATTTTATATAAGGTTGGGAACCTCTGGGTCAGAGGTCAGAAATGATGAACCAATCCATCGGCTCTGCTCCAGGCACCGTGGTGTTCATATGGACAACACCTTTGGCTGGAAGGCCCGTCTTGAAAGTGTGTGTTATCATTTAGAGCAGACACCTACGGTGAATCAGATGGTTTATGTAATACAAGGCTGTATTACAGAGCATATTGACTGTCATGAAGGTTGTGGAGAGGAATAGAAACCCGTCTCTCCAGGCAAGCACATATGGTCTGCTCTATCTTTATTCTCCATGCCAAGTATGAGCTCTTATCCTCTGGCAGAAGATATGGGTAAACTTAACATTTCTAAACTATAGGAGGACCTACCTCAATTAAAACTTTAAATAATGTTGCTTGAGGCTGCAGGTGTTGTGCAATAGCTTCATGATATGATGCATATAGGGTTGTGTGTTGCTCTTGTCGCTGTTTGTGAAAGATGAGCAAGATTGGCTGTGTGATGTGCTTCAGTCTGACTACATATCACTTTGTTCATGTTGTTTTTTATTGTAATATTCAATTTTCAATTCAATTTTATTTATAGTATCAAATCATAACATAAGTTATCTCGAGACACTTTACAGATAGAGTAGGTCTAGACCACACTCTATAATTTACAAAGCCCCAACAATTCCAACAATTCCAGTAATTCCCTCAAGAGCAAGCAGTGCGACAGTGGCGAGGAAAAACTCCCTCTTGGGAAGAAACCTCGGACAGACCCAGGCTCTTGGTAGGCGGTGTCTGACGAGCCGGTTGGGGGTGTGATGAACAGTGGCGATAGTAGTCACATTAATAATGGAACAGTGACTGGATGTAGCGGGAAGCTGCAGGGTTCAGCAGGACGCAGCATGACATTGCAGGGCATCGCTGAGCTCAGCAGGGAGTGCAGCAGGACCACGGCGCACAGCTGCAACCAGGGTCTTGGTGCCAACGTTCTCCAAGGAAATACGCTGGGGAAAAAAAACATAAGGACTCGGGGAGTAAACTCCCCAGAGAGCTAGGATTAGTAACAAGCATTTCTGGGACGGGCTGCACACAAATAGTAATAGTAATAGTAACAGTAATAGAAACAGTAACAGTAATAGAAACAGTAATAGAAAGGGAGAGGAGAGAGCAGCTCAGTGTGTCAAAGGAAGGAAGTCCCCCGGCAGTCTAGGACTATAACAGCGTAACTATAACAGGTAACTAAGAGAGACAGGTCATAAGGAGAGGTAGCTTTTTCGGGCTTAGAACTCTCCCCCTGCCGGATCTGGCTTGGCTGGCCTGCCTCCCTCTACTTTGTTATGTATTATTAATCTAACAATTATGAAGAGAAGCAGTTGGGCCAGTTAGGTGAACACTGCAACTCCTCACTCCCTAACTATAAGCTTTATCAAATAGGAGAGTTTTAAGTTCATTCTTGAATGAGGTGACAGTTTCTGCCCCCGAACCCAGATCGAGGCTGGTTCCATAGGAGAGGAGCCTGATAACTGAAGGCTCTTGCTCCCATTCTACTTTTAGAGACTCTAGGTACCACCAGTAACTCTGCATTCTGGGGGCGCGAGTGCTCTAGTAGGACAATAGGGTATTAGGAGCTCTTCTAGATATGATGGTGCTAGACCATTTAGAGCTTTGTAGGTCAAGAGAAGGACTTTAAACTCAATCCTGGATTCAACAGGAAGCCAATGCAGAGAAGCTAATACAGGAGAAATATGATCTCTTTTCTTAGTTCTTGTGAGAACACGCGCTGCAGCATTCTGGATCAGCTGGAGAGTCTTAAGAGACTTATTTGAGCAACCTGACAGTAGGGAATTACAATAGTCCAGCCTGGAAGTAACAAATGCATGGACTAGTTTTTCAGCGTCGTTTTGAGACAGGATATTCCTAATTTTGGCAATGTTACGAAGATGAAAAAAGGCTGTTCTTGAGGTTTGTTTTAGATTGGCATTAAAGGATATATCCTGATCAAAGATAACTCCTAAATTTCTAACAGTGGTGCTGGAGGCCCGGGCAACACCATCCAGAGTAGCTATATCTCTAGATAATGAAGTTCGAGGGTGTTTAGGGCCCAGCACAATAACTTCAGTTTTGTTAGGGTTTAACATCAGAAAATTATAGGTCATCCAGGATTTTATATCCTTAATGCACTCTTGAAATTTTGCTAGCTGACTGGTTTCGTCTGGTTTGATTGACAAGTATAATTGGGTGTCATCCGCATAACAGTGAAAGTTAATTGAGTGTTTTCTAATAATATTGCCTAGAGGAAGCATATATAAGGAGAATAGAATTGGTCCAAGCACTGAGCCTTAAGGAACCCCATTGCTAACTTTAGCGTACTTGGAGGATTTATCATTAACATTCACAAATTGAGATCGATCAGAGAAATAGGACCTAAACCAACTCAGAGCAATTCCTTTAATGCCAACCAAGTGTTCCAATCTCTGTAACAGGATTGAATGGTCAATTGTGTCAAATGCAGCACTAAGATCTAGTAAAACAAGAATGGAGACAAGACCTTTGTCTGCAGCAGTTAAAAGGTCGTTAGTAATTTTCACCAGTGCCGTCTCTGTGCTATGATTCTTTCTAAATCCTGATTGAAAGTCATCAAATAAACTGTTGCTATGTAGAAAATCACATAACTGATTAGCAACCACCTTCTCAAGGATCTTGGATAGAAAAGGAAGGTTAGATATAGGTCTATAGTTTGCTAAGACCTCAGGATCCAGGGTGGGTTTTTTCAGAAGAGGTTTTATCACAGCTACTTTAAATGACTGTGGTACATAACCTGTTAATAGAGACATATTGATCATATCTAGTAATGAGGTGTTAACCACAGGTAATGCTTCTTTGAGTAGTCTCGTTGGGATGGGGTCCAAGAGACAGGTAGATGGCTTAGCTGAGGATATCTTTAACAATAATTGTTGAAGATCTATAGGATAAAAGCAGTCTAAGTATATGTCGAGACTAGTCTTTATTTCTTACGACTCTGCGTTTAAAGGTGAACCGTTAGAAGTTGAGTGTAAAAGGTGATGAATTTTATCTCTAATTGTTGTAATTTTATCATTGAAGAAGCTCATGAAGTCATCACTACTCAGAGCTAGAGGAATAGATGGCTCAGTAGAGCTGTGGCTATCTGTCAGCCTGGCGACAGTGCTGAAAAAAAAACCTTGGCTTTTGTTCTTGTTTTCTTCTATTAGTGATGAGTAATAGTCTGATCTGGCCTTTCTTAGGGCCTTCCTATAGGTTTTGAGACTTTCTTGCCAATCCAAACGAGATTCTTCCACCTTGGTGGAACGCCACTTACATTCGAGGTTTCGCGAGATTTGTTTTAATTCTGCGAGTTTGGGAGTTATACCAAGGTGCTAGTTTCCTTTGCTTCATCATCTTCTTTTTCGGGGAGCGACGGAGTCTAAGGTTGGCCGTAGGCATGTCGTAACACCGTCTACAAATGCATCAATTTGAGAGGGACTGAGGTTAACATACAGGTCCTCTGTTATGTTAAGGCATGACATAGAGTCGAATGCTGTTGGAATATCTTCTTTAAATTTAGCTATAGCACTGTCAGATAAGCATCTGGTGTAGGAGCTTTTATCTAATTTAATATAATCAGGTAGTAAGAATTCGAAAGTGATTAAAGAATGATCTGATAATACCGAATTCTGCGCGAAAATATTATTAAATCCTCAATTTCAATACCATATGCCAGCACAAGGTCGAGGTGTGGTTAAAAGAGTGCGCGCCTTCGCACTAATTGACTGAAACCGATTGAATCCAGTAATGAGTTGAAAGCAGTACTAAGGCTGTCATTGTCAACGCGCCCACATGGATATTAAAATCACCTACAAGAAGTACTTGGTCTGATTTAAGGACTAAACATGATAAAAACTCTGAGAATTCAGATAAAAATTCAGAATATGGACCTGGAGCCCTGTAAATAACACGAATATAATTGGCTGTAATGTTTTCCATTTTGGATGTTGAAGATTAAGAACAAGACTTTCAAATGAGTTATAATGTAATTTAGGTTTAGGAGTAATTAGCAGGCTTGCATCAAAGATGGCTGCAACTCCCCCTCCTCGGCCTGAGCCTCTAGGAATTTGAGTATTAATATGGCTGGGAGGAGTGGCTTCATTTAGACTAACATAGTCTTCATGGCCCAGCCAGGTTTCAGTAAGACAAAATAAATCAATTTTATTGTCTGATATCAACTCGTTTACCAGTACTGCTTTAGAAGACAGAGATCTAATATTTAATAGTCCACATCTAATTTTCCTATTTTGTTTTATTGCAGTAGTTTTAATTCCAATTAGGTTGTTAAGTATAGCGCATCTTTCGTTTACCTTTGATTTAACCGATCTGAGCCGGGGGACAGACACCGTGCTTATTAGACTATGAGTGGGCGACTGCTCCAACGGAAGCACAGAGGGGCGCGTAGCACTGCACCTCTGATTACTAATATCAAACTTGGGTTGTCATGGTTTATGTCTGATAAACTCGTTCAGACTTTTTGATATGAGAGCGGCACCGTCCCAGGTGGGATGAATGCCGTCTCTCTCAATCAGACCAGGCTTTCCCCAGAACGCCCTCCAGTTATTCACATAGCCCACATCATTAGCTGGGCACCACCCCGACAACCAGCGGTGGAAGGATGACGTACGGCTGTACATTTCATCATTGGTCAGGTTTGGCAGGGGTCCAGAGAAAACTACTGAGTCCGACATTGTCTTTGCGTATGCACAAAGTGACTCAACATTCATTTTAGTGATCTCCGATTTACGACCATTACCACCTACGTGAAGTATGATCTTACTGTATTTACGGTTCTTTTTTGCCAGCAGCTTTAGATGGGTTTCTATATCGCCGCTCAGCCCAGCCCGGGGGCACATATGACCGTGGTAGGTAGCCCTACTGTAGCCGGGGGCCGGGGCGGGGCTGGCTTCACATATCGCAGTATAGAGCTCCCAATAATAACCAGAACTGGCTTCACCGCGGGTGTATCGCTGAGTAGGGAGAACCTGTTAGAGAGGCGAAGACGCTCCGGTTTTAGAGCGACCTTCATCATGTGCACTCCCTTGGTCTAGATCTAACGCTACGCTTCCCTCGGACAGTCACCCACTCGCCCGGCTGCTCGGGGTCTGCCGGGGACAGCTAGCAGAAGCTACGTAGCTGTATGTTGGCCCGCATTAACTACATGGCGGTGGCGTAGCTACGGAAGCGTACGATTCTGATTCCATGGTGCGGAGCCGTGACTCAAATTCACTAAGCCTTGCCTCCAAAACAGCGAATATACTACATTTATTACATGGTATCGTTATCACTAAAGGAGGCAGGGGAATAGCTAAACATTTGACACACAGAGCAAGCAGGAGAGGGAGAGGAATTAGCCATTGCTAATGGCTAAGCTAAAGTAGCTAACAGTGTTTTAACAATTGTAAATTCAGCGAGTCAGTCGCTGTAAGTGAAGCTAAGTATAAGTGCTTGAGTAAAACAATTGTAATTCAAATGCAATCCAGCCAAATAGCTGCTAATTTAAACAGTGAAGCAGAGTTCAGTAAGTTTTTGCCGGAGCAGCAAACTAGCGTTTGTAACACGGGAACACCGGAAGTGACACAATACGCTCACCTTACACGTCGGCACGTCGTTGACACGATTTGTCCTCCAAATCAAAGTCACAACAATGAATTCGCTGTATATATATGTCAGCTGTATGATAAAACAATATGTCAAGTGTTATTTGTGAAGCATTTGAACTCAAGGCAAATATCCCTCTGAACAATAAAGTATTGCCTGCAAAGTGGTCTCCATGATGTGTAAAAATTAAAACGTTGTCGTAGGACTATAGCAAACACATCGTTGGAAAGGTCTCAACCTGGAGAGTAACATATGTCAGTCTGCAGAGGATACATTACTCCTGCTTTGAAATATTGACCTCTGAACCTTGAACCCAGCACATGTTTGAAGGCTTGTCATTTAGCAACAGAAGGTGCTACACACATAAGACCAGCTGTTCTAAAAGTTCTGGACCTCAGCTATCATGTAGATATGGTCACCAAAGTTTACCCACTGTAGGCCTAAGCACTATCAAATATGGTAATAAGCTATTTTCACCTATTTAACGATTCGATTTTTTAAATCTGATGACACCAGTGTGTTCTCCATCCCAAAAAAACCCTGGGTGTATCCGAAATTATACACTGCCAACTTCTAATTATGAGAAATATAACAATATACTTTAAAACTACAACTCCCATAAGAAACGCCACAGAAGCTGTAACAAAGCTTGAGCACTTGTAGTTCTTCCGGGGTGGGTGGGGGGACTCGTTCGGCTCCTGTGTTTCTGTCTGTCTGCCGTAAGATGGCTTGATTCCATTTCAGATTGAGGCCGCCCGCCGGCCGGCCGAGCACACTTTACATGAGACAAATACATGAAACTGTATTTTATTATTATTGCTGTCTCTATTGTGTAACTCCTCAAATGCAACGTTAGAAAAAAACATCAATATTACGAATATTATATATTTATATCATCTTATCCGTTGAGCGGGACGTACTACGTCGCTTCCGGAGTTTTCCGCGGATTCGTTTAAACGTTATTATGGTGCATAACTTACTGGAACAAAACTGAGCAACGTGTTGTTGCTGGTGACACAACCACTGAATGTATATATGTATATTGAAGCGATCCTGACGTTAAAGACCAGCTGATCGCTGCCCGATTCTTTGAAATGAATGGCCGCATTGCATTGGGGGACATCGGCTTTGAATGCGTCCAGCTCGGGTCATATCGTAATGTTCTGTATTACAGCATATACTGTAATATTTCACCGGTAATACGACCGAAGTAATATTAAAATAAAGAAATGCATACTATGATAACAGCTAAATAAATGTTGATAGATGTAGCGTTATAGTTTAAAAAATATAAATAAACAAAAAAGCAACCCAGCTTCCCTGGCCGAAATAGACCGAAATAATAACATTAAAAGAAATACATATAAACCATGATAACATCTCGTGAATAATTTTGATTAAAACAGAGGTTATTGGGCTAAAAATACCAATAATAACTGTCACAGATTTCGTGTTTTCTTTCGTCGGTATTTGACGGGGAGGGAATAACATGAATGTCTATCTGACGGACCCCCTCGTTGAAAAATAACGTCAAGGGTACACCTCTTTCGTTGAAACTTGACGCCAGGGTCCTTGACCATGCGTCATACATTTGACGAGTAGGGAGTGAGACTGTGTTGGAAAATTCTCTCATGGTCCCTCTGCCCCAGGCGACCACCTTCAGTACTCCAGATCAATTAGGGATCTTTTTTATCACTTCATGTAATGTCTTGGTGTAATCAAATACATGACAGCCTCAGAAATCAAAATAAAATCAAAACATCGTCCTAATTCAGACTGATCGACTCATTGGATCTGAAAAAAGACCTCGCCCTGCCTAGCCCCAGACGTCCCTACATGTCAAAAAACATCTGAGGTATCCACATGTATCCCACAACAAAACATTATTCTTCAGACTATTTAATACAAAAGAATATCACAAAAAGTATATAACATTCATGCAAATATATGTATATATGTCAGAGAAAACCATTCCAACCAAATCCACTGCAGCTCCTTCGCAGTGTTGAACTTTCAGTATAGTGTTGATGGAATCTGAACATCTCCTTGTTCAGAGTTATCCAGTCCATTTTATTGTCCATATTCAAGTATTTGAATCTCCGTTTGCACATTCCCCCATATACTCTGGAAGAAAAGAAAACACAACCAGTATCTTTGCATAACAACACATGAACATTAAAACATCAAGTAAAAATGGAAAAATTAATATGAAAAAACAACAAAAATAATATGAATATTGAATCAAAGATGACATGTACATGAATCACATTCCATTTCCCCCCTTTGAGTAATAATAAAAAACTAAACAATATAAATGCCAAAATGACGGCAGAATCAAATATTTAGAAGGGATATCTTTCCATCAATACCCCATCTTGTATCACCTCTTCATCTTCTAAATCAGTCACTTTTAGCAAAGGCATCTGAGTACTATCTCCAGGCATCACAACACCAACCCATCTTAATATCATAGCGCTACAAGAGCTGCTACTAAAATTTGAACCACCACTGCTCCTACTGGTCCCAATTGGTCCTGCAACCAAGCATTTGCAGACCATCCAGCTCCTTCAGATGGACCAAGCGCATCTCTTATACTCTTCAATGCATCTATAACACTAGTGATATTATCAGAGCTATTGGGAATCAAAGTATAACAGTCATCCCCCATCAAATTCAAAGCCACACATAAGCCACCTTGTTTGGCTAAAATGTAGTCCAGAGCCATGTCATGTTTCAACAACGTCAGTCTGTGGCTTCTTTGAGTATTTGACAAGTAATTAAATCCCCGTATTGTCTCATTTGCAAAGCCCTGCAAAGTATAGGTAATATTATCAATATGATCTGCCAAAAATGTTACTCCATACCATGGAAAAAGTCCAATTCCCCACTTCTCTCCTAGACTTATCCTCCAATGATAGGACTCAAGATTATGGAATTGTGCCATATCTCTCTTCATTCTACTTCCGGAACTATTTTCAGACTGTGCTGTATCAGGTGCTTCCCCTTTCTGGATGGTATAAACCATAGTTATTCTACTTCGTTTAAGAATGCTGGATTCTGATTGGCTGGGAGGAGGGCATTAACCCGGCATATTGCCCGCTGTGTATTGCCCGCTGACTGAGCACAGCGTCATCAAATAGTAGATCATTACGCTGCTTGTAGTTTGTTTTTTTTCTATCACAGAAATTTCAAACATGAGGTCCATTGTAAAAAATAAACCTTGTTTAAAAAAGTTTCTAAAACGTGTCTGAAATCTATTGGAGGGTCAGTCGATACATAGTTTTGCAAGCAAGATACAATGTAGCAATTACCTTACTAAACTAACGTTAGTGATCAGATGCAGCCTTGTGTGGTTGCTATAGAAACTATTAACGTTAGCTACAGTTGAGCTACAGTTGAGCTAACATTATTCGCTGTAGGCTAGTTCTAAATATGACAGTGTCTTTATAATAGACAAATTCATTGTCAATTTTAATATATTTGGAGTAGGGAAGACATTTGAGGACTGGTTGAAGAGCGACGAGGATAACATGACAAAAGAAAAAGACGAGGCCCTGGGTACCCGTTTCCGAGATCTGACAGATGAGGAGCTGCTTACAATTGAAGACGGGGCCCTGGAATCAAACACAAAAAAGGCAACTGCCTTTGCTATGAAGGTTTTCACCGAGTGGAAGAGCCAGCAGAAGGATAGATGACTGACAGTAACTGACCCGGACACCTGCAGCGCCGAAGAACTAAACGATTTGTTAAGACGTTTTTATGCTACAGTTCAAAGCGCAGTAGGCAAGCCATAACAGTGTGGCAACGATGACCGGCATCAGAGCCTCACTGAACCGTCATTTCTCAAGGTTCAATTTATATGCGGACAGTGAGTTTACCACCAGCAACAGGGTGTTCAAATCCATAATAAAAACACATCGAAAGAATGGCCAAGACAAGGCGAAACACCATCCCCACGTCACCGAGGCTGACCTGAAATTGCTGCGTGAATCCACAGCTCTCTCCCCGGACACCCCGTTAGGTCTAATTTCCAAAGTTTGGTTTGACCTCCAGCTTTGCTTGGCGAGGCAGGGAGGGCACTCGGGAACTGACTGCGTCCTCATTCGCCATAAAAGTGGATGACGCCGGGGATGAATACGTTAGTTTGTCGTTCAATCCGGAGACGAAGAACCACAAACATTCAAATGACCCAAACAAGGAAAACCTCCGAGGCGCAATGTATGCGGAGCCAGGCAACCCCAGATGTCCAGTCCTGATGTGAGGACCAGGTCATAAAATAAGTATACTGTTTAGTTCATAAGAAAAGCCACCACCCATATATATTATTTCATTTCATTTAATTGCATTATAGCAGTTCATGTTCATTAAAATGTGCATTGCTTTATGTTGTTAAGAGTCACTGTGCTCCCTGCACTCAGGCATTGTAGTAGAAACATGTTGTTGCTCCATTCTGCCACAAGAGGGAGTATACCCTTAATTGAGTGCGTCTGTTCAGGAGTAAACAGAGTCAGCACGTACATTGTATGGTAGTGCTAAGAGCAAACGCTGGACAGAAATGTGTTAACAAAGTGCGCAATGTCTGTGTATTTTGCAGGTAAGAAAACATAAAATGGGTAATAAGCAGATGTGTAGCATGGTGTCAGGAGATTGTAGTGATAGTGGGAAAGTTGGCCGTATATTCCGACTGGGTATATTGAAGTGACACGTAACTTTTGTTGTTAGGCATGTAAATGTAGCAGCTAAGCAAATTTTTGCTGGGACCCAGCGTTGCTATGTTTTATGTGTGTGTTTGAAATGCTTTTGCCCAACTGTGAATGCAGTCATGATGAAACCGAGAGCCACAGTAATAGTTATAGAGACATATAGAGTAATACGTATTTGTTTGTTAGTTAGTTAGTTAGTTGGAAGCACGTTTTGGTTAACTGTCAGGAGTAAACAGAGTCAGCACGTACATTGTATGGTAGTGCTAAGAGCAAAGCTGGACAGAAATGTGTTAACAAAGTGCGCAATGTCTGTGTATTTTGCAGTGCCAGTAAAGGAAGAAAATACTAAGTCACACTGAGTCCTTATTCACGTGTGCAACACTGAGCTTCAAAAAATATCTCGCCAGACGTCCGCCGGGTGTCACCGCCTTCTACCTCCATCCACCGAAGGACCCCAAACCACATCTCTGGTACTCCACACAGCCGATGGGGAAGAACTACCTGGGGGACATGCTTCCACGATTGTCCAAAGCAGCTGGTATGACCACCAGATACACCAACCACAGTCTTAGAAGCACGGCTGTCCGTCGTCTGTCTGAGGCCGGGCTGGAGTCTGTTACGGGACACAGGTGAGCCTAAGCCTAGGTTATAAATTCATTGTGGTAATAATAACCTGAAGCCTACTGCAAATGTACATTTCTTTTTTTTTTTTTTTTGCAGGTGTGAATCCAGCCTCAAAAGCTACTGGGCCCCATCCAACACGGACAAAAAAGTTTGGAGTCTGGCCTCCACAGCAAGCATCTCTCCCCCTCAAGCTGCACAATCCTCTCAGCCTACCTCGTCCAATTCATCTTTCCCTATGCCCTTCAATATGTCCCATTTTACAATCAATGGGAATGTCCAGTTTATTACACATAAATTAATCAATAATTTTGTTATACATTTACTGCAAATAAAAATTATTTGGAATAAGGAATGCATGTTTGTGTGGTTGCTATAGAAACTGAGCTGAGCTAACGTTATTCACCGTAGTTCTAAAGGGGACTACTTTTTTTTTTTTTGAGGGAGATGAACTCAAAAGCATGCAATATGAATAAGAAAAAGCATAATTATTAAAGTATTTGAATTGTTTTATTATGTTGGCAAGCAAGAAGTAGAATAAACGGGTTAATCACCTCAAGACAGGGCAATAAACAGTTTGATATGCCCGGCATGTGGAAGGTAAGCCGTCCACAAGCCAGGCATATCAAACTGTTTATTGCCCTGCCTATCAGTGATTATCCCTTACATATAGAACAATAGATATGACATGACGTCATAACTAATAGCATAACTGTCCGCCATCTTACTAGGGTACTGTTTACTATTGTTGTCAGTACCCGATCCGTTCCACCTGCACAATCCGTTCTGCGCATGTGCAAGATGACACGTATGCCATGACGTAGGCGCAGATGATAATGCTGCGTTCATGCCATTCAGTCTAAAATAACGTTAAGTCAAACATAATGGGAAAAGCAGGCTACAGCTACATTAAGACTTTACAGTAATAACAATAAAGACAAGTATTGACTGATTGTATTTTAAATGAGCACAAGTAAAGTAGAACTGACGTAACAGCTGTTATATATGTTAACGTTTATTTTCAAGTTTTATTTTGAGGGTCTTTTAAAGTTTACATGCTGTCTCAGCTAGCGGTTAGCCGAATTAGCTGTTAGCTAAACTAACGTTAGCTTAACTGTGGAGGCTAACGGCAGACCGCTGCAATCAGCTAGCGGTTAGCCAAATTAACCGTTAGCTAAACTAACGTTAGCTTCCCGGTGGAGGCTAACGGCAGACCGCTATAATCACCTAGCGTTCCGCCGAATTAGCCGTTAGCTAAACTAACGTTAGCTTCCCGGTGGAGGCTAACGGCAGACCGCTATAATTACCTAGCGGTCCGCCGAATTAGCTATTAGCTAACTAACGTTAGCTGGAGGCTAGCGTGTGAACATCTTGCGCATGCGCAGAACGGATCGTGCAGGTGGAAGCGGTGCCGTTATTCTGAGGTGGTGGTTGCATGAACGCAGCATTATCATCTGCGTCTACGTCATGGCATACGTGTCATCTTGCACATGCGCAGAACGGATCGTGCCGGTGGAACGGATCAAGTACTGACAATTGTCACCTATGGCAGCAAGTATGGTTGTCAGCTGTGAAGCACCTAACTGCTTTACCAGAAGGACTGAAGAGACCCAGGAGGCTGGCATCACTTTCCACATGTCAGTAGGAGTAGATAGAGTATTTTTTTCTCTTCTTTTTTTAACTATAAAAAAAAAGTTGGTGAACTAGCTAGCTAGCTAGCTACGTTGCCTAGCAACTGTTAACAGACCGGCTGAGATGTCAGTTAGTGGTGATTGCTAGCTAGCGCTTAACAGCATTTATGAACAACAAACGTTTTAGTTTGATTTGACATCAAATAAGACGTTTAGTAACGTTAACGTTATAACAGTTTTTTCTAACAGTTAATATTACCCCTACATTGACTGCTATGAGGCTGATTTCACTCATCTGTTTTAAGTTTTCAGTTAAATTAAAGTTAACAAGTACTCTTCTTTACTCCTAAATGTCATTTTACAATATCTCAAGACAAATCCAGCAAGCTAACGATACGTTAAAATGTAACGTTACACATAGAGTAAAGTTACGTTACATAAATCAACAGTAGCCACATCCAGCAACACGGAGCCCAGCTAACGTTAGCTCCCCAAACATTAGCCATGTCGAATCCTGCTGTCAGTCATCATATATTAACAGCTATTGTTGTCAGCTTACCTCATGCCTTTACATGATTTTCCTTTCAGTAAAGCAAATTAAAACTTAATAATCCATGTCTTGATGAGTTAAAGTAACTTCAATCCAGAAAGGATTCCTACTTCAGCAGCAAAGTCTCCGCATTACTATCGTAAATGTAATTTCCATAACGTTAGCGCAATGAAAATTGCGACAAGTCCATCAGCAGTTCTGGGGCCTGTTGCACAAAAGTAGAATAAAGAAATCCAGGATAACTGAAAAAGCGCAGCTTGACTTAAGCCCTATTCGCACGGGATAAGTATTATCTAGGGACCTCGTGTGAATTATAAATTACCCACCCACGTCTGATTTTCATCTGGCGCATTCGAACGGGATAAGCGAAGCCTGTGATTTTACTCGAATTTACTGACATTAAGCAACAGTAGAAACATGGGTGTGGGTAGCTCTGCTACGTGTGTTTGTGTGTGGTCAGATCTCGAGGACACACACGCACAATCTCAACCGGTAGTCCGACTGCGACCTCGTTTTTCTTTCTCCACTTTTTTCTCCAGGTGGTGTCAAGCAGGGTCCGGTTAGATGGATAAAACAAAACATTTCACCAGGTTAAAATCTATTAGCTCAAGCTTTACGCGCTTGATTTATTTGTAACATTAACCTCTAATTATGAAGTGAGCCCCTACCGCGCTTATTGTGCATATTTTTGATAAGCTATTGCTTGGAGCATAAGCGCCAGATACGTGGGTGCTCCAGAGCTCGAGCACCCACGGAAAATACTGAGCACCCACGTGTGCCAGACTGCCAGTAGGCTACATTCATTTAAAATGAAACATTGGAGTTGGTGCGGTGAGGCGGTGGCATTGATTATTAATTTCCCACGAAGCTGATCGCGGATACGTGTCAGTTACATTTTTCATCTCCAATCCTACGTGCGTCCTATGTGCATTTTTGTGAGTAGTCGCTATCAATATCCTAAGGTTCTGAAATGCAAACATTTTTTGACTACTTTTTTTTTTTTTAAAGGGCGTGCGCCCGTGAGCACCCACGGAGGAAAATATAAATCGGCGCCTATGGCTTGGAGATGTCTTGTCGTTATCTCTAGATGTATGATACAAACATAAAAAATATACTTACCGCATGCTGCTATACATGTCATCCATCGCCATCTAGCCTAATCATTCTTTTTGTCTTCGCACTTGTGGTGGTTTTCATCTTTCTCTTTCTGCAAATTGTATATGATGTATAGCGAGATGACCCAGCACCCAAAACACTGTCAAAACACTCCAACGCACCCTCCATTCTTCGCGAAAGATGGATAAAAAGGCGCAAAAGAAGGAAACGGGTACCTTGAAAAACAAAAAAGCCCCGCCAAATCCTGGACAAATCTGAGATGCCAATTCGGACGGGACTAATATTATCACAGGACCGCCGTTTTCGGCGAAATATGGTAGGTCATTTGCGGGGGAATTATTACTTTACAAATTACAGACATGACCGATTCGCATGGGATTAAGATCACAGACAACCTCCGCAATTATTACAAATGACTGGAGGTCATCAGGTAATACTTATCCCGTGCGAATAGGGCTTTTGTGTGATCCGCTCATCGCGGCTTAATCGGTTGCACGTTTGCCGAGCCAGGATCAGACGGTGAAGCTATGTCAAGCCAGGAGTAGATGGCTGGTATAAGTGCACGTTCACGGCTTTCTTAAATAGACCACGGTATCAATCACAGATTTACTGATGCAGAAATGGAAAAGACGTGTGCAGCATAAGTTTCACCCGTTGAGCAGCAGTTTCTAATGGAAATTTACGAGGAGGTGAAACATATAATATGCAAAAAGGAAAATACGGCTGTTATCAAACGGGAAAAAAAGCCCGACAGACAATAGCAGACCGACTGAATACGTATGGATTTAAAAAAAAATCTACTCAGTCACTCCACGTTTTAATTGCTTTAATATGCTTGTTTTATGTGTTGGATCTGTTTTTATGTGCTAAATGTGCTGGTTTTAGTGTAAAGTGTCTTTGAGTAGCCTGTAAAGCACTATATAAATAAAATGTATTATTATTTAGTCTACTTCGATTTAAAAGTGAGCAGAGGGAATTCTTTTTCCTGGGAAATTTATAAGGACTAGGCTTAATTTCAAAGCTTATTCATAATGCGAGAATATGTTTTACAACCATATGCACAAATCTCCATGTCTAATTCTAAATATCTTTCTACAATTAATGTTGATACAAAACAAGCATGACTGGACAAAAACTTGAAAAAGAAGTGACTTCAATACACACTGTAAGCATATCTGTAAAACAATGTTATTATTCATGTTTTTTTTTCTCACTCCCAAGATGACATGTGACAGCCCCAAAATAAAATGATTAAGAAGCTTTGTAGCATTCCAACACACGCTCACTCCCATTTGGTAAAAAAAGGACGTTTGGTCAGGTGCCATTGTTGCCGTTATTGACGCTAAAAGTCCGCTTTTAGAGTCCGCTGCACGTTGTGGGAGGATCCCCCGCCTCCCCGCGTTGCACGTGCGGGGGCACATTTCACGGGGTCAGCAGCGGAGGAAAAGCCCATTTCCTCCGTATCGTCCCACTTTTTACCATTACCATCTCAACAACTGCATAGTAGTGACAGCAATAGTGACAAGTAATGCATGTTAATAAAATTAAGCGGAACACATTCAGAAGACAACGGAATAACTGTTGAACACGTTTATTTTGGATCAGAGCGGCAGCTGATTTAAGACATCAGACTCCAGGATTAATCTTAGCCTGCCAGTTAGCCTGCTCTGGACCTAGGCTTAGCCTGGATGCCAGCCAAACCTAGCCCCGCCCACAACATGACTAGAATCTGAGAATACCATGTCAGGCTAGACCAGGCTAGCTGCAAAGAATAAATCGCCATGGTTACTTGGCTGGGTTTAATTCAACCTGCTTTTGTGTAACCAAGTCAAAGCTAAATTCATCCAGGATAACCTGAATATCCCGGCTTAATCCCTTATCTTGGTTTTGTGCAACAGGCCCCAGGTGAAGTCATTATAGTCTTTATCAACAGAAACTCAGTGAAGCTAGCGAGGCTCTCCAACTACTCCGCTCATCGTCAAAACAAACTCCATGACGGCCGGTTGGCAGTAAGAAAAAAAACCGCTAAACAGGAAGTAGTGGGGTTGATGGGAAATGTGGTCTTATAGTTGAGATAAATGTATTAATAAATTACAGTTGGATGTTTCTCTCATGTCTCTTATCGTAACTACCGCTCTATAGACCATAATACTGAATCTATTTAGGATTTCTACATTAAAAAATATTGTTTAATGTATATTAGCCATTCAGAATACCAAAGACAGTTTTTACACATTAAGTTCAGGCAAAATTGAAAAAATAAAATTATTACCTGCAATATAAATGCAAAATTATGAGATTATCTTTATAAATGAACAAATTACTTGTTCTCTTGGAGCTATATCAATCAAAATTCCACCCAAATCTCTATTTTTTGTTTCTTTCTAGAAAGGCACAGTTGTCTTACAGTCATTACTTTGAATTAAAACCACTATTGATGTATTGGTAGAAAAATATAAGAATTATAAAGACAACATGAGCCTCTTTCCCCATTGGTTCCAATGGAAGCAATTCTAAACTTAACCCTGGTAAGATGGCTGCCAAGTGGTTCCATCCTGGAATGGCAAGTCAGAATTACATGTCGTATCTATTGTTCTATATCTATGGTATAAACCTCATACGGAAGCTTCAACGTTGCCATGTAACAACATCCTGTCCACCCATAGGGTAAAAATATGTAGGTTTTATCATCACAAACCCACTAAATATCTTGAAAATTCCCTATAGTCACGTTGCCAGGCAAAAGCTGATCTCTCACCATCAAAGTCTTAACCTTTTTACTAGATGGAACATAAAAAGTCACTTTATATGTCTCATTACTAGCTTTACGTTCATGCTTACCCAAAGTCATCATATAATCATCACAATCTGATATTCCCATAAACATCCCAGGTCCATCATACGTCTTATTTGAATAGAAACATCCCTTAGCTCTCGCGGGTGTCACCTCCATTGCTTCAGGAGCCACTGTTAACTTATTGTGCCACTGCCTCCAAAATTGAATCCCATGTACCTGGTGCTGGAATTTTCAACAAACATGGACCAGTCAGTCTCCTAACTGATCTCACAGAATGAGTTAACTGCTGGAACCATAAATTCTTACTGGCCCATTTATCTGTAATTTGCAAAGCAGAAGAATCAAAACCATATGCCTTCCATGTAGCTTCTCTCTTCCGCAGCGAACGGTATTGATCAGTCATATCCTGTACTGTTCCCTCAAAATTAAAGAACTAATTTTGTTCCTCCGGGATAGTATCCTGAACTGTTTCAGATGGATCTACATTATTCTCTTCTACCATTTGATTTTTTATTTCAAAAATGTCCTTGCTGCTATTTGCACTGAACTCCAACTGTAACATAAGCTTCTGAGTTACATCCACTACATCCTTTAATTTCAGAACAGTCAGTGTCGGCGTCACAGTTACAAAAGATGCTTTCACTGTCGTACCATGTACGTCTTTCAAAGTTACTGCTGAAATAGTTGATTTAGTTGATGTATTAATACTCTTACTTGTTACCGTGGGCAGAGTGACAAATATCCTCTGTGTATTATTAACTCTTGGAATGATTACTGTAGTAGATGGTTCCTGAACTCCTTTGGTTACCATAGAAACTTCAACAGGCTTTAAATCTTTCATCATAAGTGTTACCTTGCGGGTCACATGACCTGCAACCCAATAATTCCGAAAAATTTAAAGTCCAGATCTAAATAAGTACACATGTATTCTCCTTGATCTTCCCAAGTAGCATTTCTCAGAACAAGTGAACAGTCGTCCAAAATCTTCCACCACTTCACATCATTGTACAAAATATACTTTCTTTGTTTAAGAGGTATAATATCCACTTCTGGTCCTGATAAAATCACCTCTTCACCACGACTATTTATCCACTTGGGAGGATTATTGCCTCCGCTATTCCATCTCCCACATTTACAAGGAAGATAAGCTGTTCTTCCTAACTTAACCCTAATCACAGTCTTCAATGAAGTTGGCGTTGGTAAAACCATCCTCGTCGCCAGTAATGTAGTGTATGTAACAACGATGGTGCGTTGCTGTGTAGAGAGGAATCTGCCGACACTGTTTCTTGATTATAAAGGTTTATTTACATCAAAGAATTTCAGCATCAATTTACAAGCTCCGAAGAGCCCGGAGAGCAACAGTTTTCCCAATTCTCCAATAGTCACTCTGAGGTTCTGCTGTTAAGACATGTTATATCTATTCTTCATAACTTAGGATGGGATCAATAATTGACCAATGGCTACAAGCCAAGTTCAAGTTCATTTATTTATATAGCACATTTAAACAGCCGCTAGACAGACCAAAGTGCTTTACAGAGCAAGCATAAAAAACGTAAAACCAGCAAGACAAAGCGAAAAACACAAAATAAAAACAACAAGGCTAAGAGCAACCTTAAAACACTGACTCAAATATACAAAAGAAGGACCAATCAAAGAGGAAATCAATATGCTAATGAGAATAAGTAGGTTTTACCAACGACTTGAAAATAGCAAGGTTGGGGGCCGTTCTGATCTCTAAAGGCAGGTTGTTCCACAGACGAGGCCCTGCCACCGCGCAAAGCGCTCCCCTCTTCGCTTTAGTTCGCCGAGGAGCTACCAGCAGAAACTGGTCGTGTGATCTAAGGCTTCTGGTAGGAGTGTACAGATGAATAAGTTCAGATAGGTAAACGGGAGCTAAGTTATGTAAAGATTTGAAGACAAAGAGCAGGATTTTGAAATCTATTCTCTGTTGAACGGGCAGCCAGTGTAGAGATTTGAGGATAGGGGTGATATGGTCATATTTGCGACAGTTAAAAATAAGTCTGGCCACAGCATTTTGAACTAAGACGGGCAATTTGAGAGCTAGATATACCACAATAAAGTGAATTGCAGTAATCTAGCCGGCACGTGATAAATGCATGAACCGCCATTTCCAGAGTTCTCGTGGTGAGAAAGCCCTTGATTTTAGACAATAGGCGTAGTTGGAAGAAACCAGAGCTGATTACCGATGAAATATGTTTATCAAATTTTAAGGACTGGTCCACAAGAACACCCAGGTTCCGTACTCCTGCAGATTTTAAAGCAGAAAGACTCCCCAAGTCTAGGCTTGTACACTGGGACCTTTCACTCGGGCTAAAAACAATGACCTCAGTCTTATCGTCATTTAAATAGAGGAAATTTTGAGCCAGCCATGCCTTCACCTCCTCTAAGCATAGCAGGAGAGAGTTTAACGCGGCTGGGTTATTTCTACTGATTGGCATGTCAATTTGAGTGTCGTCCGCATAAAAATGAAATGATACATCATATTTCCTTAAAATAGCGCCCAAGGGCAGCATATAAAGAGATAATAGAGAGGGAGCCAGAATGGAGGCCTGTGGAAGACCACAGGACAGAGGTGCCATAGAGCTGGAGAAGTTGCCCATCTTTACTGAGAGCCTTCTATCAGAAAGGTAAGACTGGAACCAATTCAGAACTGAGGCTTTTAGGCCTACCCAGGTCTCAAGTCTAGCTAACAGAGTAGGGTAGTCAATGGTGTCAAAAGCTGCCGAAAGATCTAGAAGAACTAGAACAACAGTATCACCAGAATCAGTAGAGATGTAAACATTATTTAGCACTCGCAGGAGAGCGGACTCAGTGCTATGGACAGTCCTAAAACCAGATTGAAAAACCTCATAAATACAGTTGTTAGACAAGAAGCGTTGAAGTTGATCCAACACAATTTTCTCCAACAATTTAGAAATGAATGGTAAGACTGAGATGGGCCGGTAATTATTTAAGACAAGAGGATCCAGTGAAGGCTTCTTGAGTAGCGGAGTGACCGTAGCCACTTTTAAATCGGCTGGAACGGAGCCCGTGTTAAGGCACTTGTTAATGAGAGATACCATACCTGGACCCACGGAGTCAATGATTAATTTGAGAAATCTCGGCTGAATCATATCATTAGGGCAAAATGAAGGTTTTAGCTTAATGCTCACATCCTTCAGTGTCTGGAGGTTGATAGGATCAAAAACCTCCCAAACGCCAGCAGCAAGTGACATGATTGGGGGGAGAGTTAGACTAGAACTGACACCAAGTCTTAATTTAGTGATTTTGTTAGAAAAAATCTCTGGAAGTCTTCACATAGATCATCTGAGGCAACAGACAATTTAACAGGAGGATTTACAACAGACTGAATGACTGAAAACAGAACCTTTGGGTTAGAGTGATTAGATTCAATTAAATTCAAAAAATATGCAGCTTTAGCTAACTTAGCAGCATTCTGATATGCTGTAAGAGAGTCTTTGAACATATGGAAGGAGACAGTTAACCTATCCCGTTTCCATTTGCGTTCGGCCTGTCTACAAATTTGTCTTTGGTGACGAGTGTCAGAGTTTTGCCAAAGAGCAGATTTTGGTTTTGATTTGTAAGGCTTGAGAGGAGCAGTCACATTAGCTACCTTAAGCCAGGCAGAGTTAAGGAGGCTAAAATGTTGATCTGCATCCAGGTCAGATAATGGTTGATCCATGTGTAAATGCGAGCATAGTTCAGCAAAGCACAAGTCGAAGTTTGTGCTGAACTGAGGGGAGTAGCACCGCGACATAACAGGTGCGATAGTGGGTTGAGAGAGCTCCGGAAGAGACAGTGAAAATAGAATGGGCTTATGGTCAGAGAGCATAAAATCAGAGAGTACAATATCAGTGACATCAATCCCATAGGATAACACAAGGTCCAATGTGTGGCCCTGAGTGTGGGTAGAGTTTCTGACCCACTGCAATATATTAAAAGCATCCATTAAATCTAGAAATTCCTGCGACAAGGAATTTGAGTGGCAGCAGACATGAATATTAAAATCGCCCACCAATAGGAAGCGATCATAATTTGTGGCGAAATTGCCAATGAACTCTGTAAATTGCTGTATAAAATCCTTTGTGGAGTGTGGAGGGCGGTATACCACCCCTAGACAGACAGGGCCATTCCAGTCTAGGTGAAGCAGCTGGGATTCAAAACTGGGGAAGGCCGTTTCAGGGATCAGCCGGCAGCGTGAGGAGAAAGAGTTATTTTAAATAGTTATAATCCCGCCCGAGAGGTGACGAGGTGAGTTAAGAAATGTACAATTTGCTGGGACCAGATCTGAGAAGGGAGTTAAGTCACCGACCTTTATCCAGGATTCTGTGATGAACATGAAATCCAAATTATGTTAGGAATAGAAGTCATTAAATATGAAGGTCTTATTCACCACAGAACGGGCGTTTATTAGTGCCATCTTGGGTGGGGGAATAGTCACGAGAGATGAAGGCGCTTTTCTGAATGAGAGCAGATTTCCGTGATTGACTCCGTTGCGCCGGGAACAGGGTCCGACAATGCGGAAATCAGCCCGGGTGGTATGACTCAGGTGCCGGGGAAAAACAGGACGAAGACAGCGGTGGACCGCATCACGCCAACTGGCCTTCTTTTCAACATCTTGGGGGTCCCATTGATAACATTTTCCAGATGTTTCCAGAGAGGTGTCCTCTGAAAGTAGGCTAAAGTTCATCACTTCTAGCTACACATAGATAGTTCAGATATGGCCTCATTCTATACAAGTTATAGAATGATCAAATAGAATAGGATGATAATATACTTCACCTCTAACGTCTGTTTTCGGAGCATCAGAGAGAAGCGCAGGCATTTAAGTGGCACCTAAATAATAGAATAGAATAGAATAAATCTTTATTGTCCACCAGGGTGGAAATTTTTTCAGATGTTTTTGGGGTTTTCCCACTATTTTGCTAGCCATTGACATTATCCTATTAAGCTTGTTCTTAAATTTGCAGCTTAAATGGCCAAACCAAGCAGAGAGATGAAAAGTTAAAACACTTTCAATATGTGTGATGTATACTAGCTCAGTAATCTGAGCACTGAGGCCCAGACAGCTCAGTCTTCTAAGGAGACTGAGTCGTTGTGAGCATTTCTTAAAGATATAGGCTGTGTTATCTGAAAAACTCAGAAAGTTGTCAAGAACCGTACCTAGGTACTTAAATGTTCCCACAGTTTCAACTACTAGGCCATTCAATAAAACTGGCTCTATTGTTACATCTTGTTTTTTGCAAAAGAGTAACTCGTTTGTCTTTGCCACATTGATCGCCAGCTCGCTATCATTGCACCATGCTTCAAGGGCCTTTATGTGTGCTAGATAGGAGGCCTCACCATGGGGATCAGTTTTTTGTAAGAGGCCAAGTAATGCCATATCATCAGCATATTTTATCAGTTTAAAGGTGCTATTATTTATGGAAAACTCATTTGTAAATAGAGAGAAAAGCAAAGGGAAAAGAACGCTGCCTTGTGGGCAGCCTGTGCTGATAGTATGCACTCCTGACAAAATG
Source organism: Perca fluviatilis (assembly GCF_010015445.1). Lineage (NCBI taxonomy): Eukaryota > Metazoa > Chordata > Actinopteri > Perciformes > Percidae > Perca > Perca fluviatilis. The sequence continues at coordinate 30,902,913 of NC_053120.1, forward strand.
CCGCTTACACATACCCTCTGAGGGCGACATGAGAGAAAGTCTCTGATCCAGAGAATCAGACCCCTATCTATGTTAATATTGGCTAGTCTTTGCAGGAAAATATGTAGCTTCATAGAATTAAAAGCTGCACTAAAATCTACAAATAGGACTCTAGCATGCCCTTTAGGAAGTGCAAGCTGTTTTGAAATAGAGTCTAGAAGGACCAGCACAGCGTCATCAGTCCCTCTATCACTTCTGTAAGCGAAGTGCAGCGGATCGAATACACTGGTCACTTGAGAGGTCAGGAGATCTACCGTAACTCTCTCCATTTTTTTACACAGTATGGAGGTGATGGCTATAGGTCGGAAATCTTCAGGCTTACTTGCACCAGGCTTCTTAGGTATGGGCTTTATTAAAGAAAATTTCCAAGACGTGGGTACACCAGCAACTAGGAGGGAGTTAAAAAGCCTTGAGAAAACACCTTTTAATTGTGGGGCACAGGCTTTAAGTAAGCGGGCTTTCAGGCCATCTGGGCCAGTGGCCTTATTCGGCTTTAATTTGGTGAGGCTTTTGGCAACAGCATCTTCTGTGATAAATATTGGTGAACCTATAGGGAGATTTTTACAGATGTCATCACACTGACCCTTATCATCCACAGCATCGAACCTGCAGAAGAACGTATTAATTTCCTCTACAAGACTTTGGGCCCTATCTTGCACTCAGCGCAATTGCCTTTGTACACCGACGCATGTTTCATTCCTATTTTGCACCCGACGCACAGCGGACTTTTCCCTCCACAGACGCACGTCGGTAAATTAGGGCAACATGGCATCATGACTTTGCGTAAATATATACGCCACTTTCATAAAGCCAAATGGCGTGTTATTTTACGCCATTTTCAGCTATCCACGTGTATGATACACGCTGGAAACAGCTGATGTAAACAGACCCACCACGTGGCCTCGACACGTTGCGCGTTATCGCGAGAACGCGATGTACTATCGCGAGAACAACGTCACACGCCTGGCAAGAAAAAAAAAATGGTTGAGTTTAGGAAAAGAACACAGGGAAAGGCTTTAGTAACAAAACAGTAACAAAAACACGGAAAATAACGACTAAAACACGCTTACGACAACAACAAATGGTTGGGTTTAGGAAAGAAACATTGTGTAGGGCTTATTAAAAACAAAAAGTTAAAAACAAAAAACGGCCGAAAAATCACCACACACAAGGCACGAACCTGGCTCTCCCAGGTGAAAGTCCTGTGTTTTACCCAACAGCCACCCCAACCTTCCTTCTTCCTTTATACCACTCGCTACGGCGGAAATGGACTCGCAGTATAGGCCAATGGCGGCAGATTTGCGTTGATATAAACGCAAAAATGCGATTATACGTCTTCATAACACGCAATAACGGAATACAAATTGGCGTGTCATACATACGCCAATTCATGAGATCAGTCTGATTAGGGAATGTATTTGCGCTCCAGGGGGCGGTTCAGCGAAAAGAGGAGGCGTGTTCCGGCGCAAACCTTATGTGGTCCTATTTTGCAGTTTCAGAAAACAATTCCGCCACTGACCAGGAAAAACCTGGTCTAAAGTCAGTGGCGCTAGTCTAAAGTCAGTAGCGCGTTATTCAGATGCTATTTTAGAGACGAATGCTTGGCCATAATGTAGCGTGTGCACAACGCGCATACACTTCTCTCATCTACAGCAGTTCCCATTTTTGAAAACCATACATAATTACAAAGAAAAATATTACTGAAAATGCGCTTCAGGTGTTTGGATAGGTCAGGAGGCACTTTACAGTACAGTCCTCAAAAAGTCGCAGCATTCTTAGTGGCTTGTTGTGTTTTACACAATATTTCCATGAATCATGGATGTGTTTATGACATAAATGAGGAAATATTAGAGGACTTAAGGAGACGTGATGTTGAACTGGAGTAATGCGCGATCGCATCTGGTGGAAGCGGGTTGACGGAGACGGATTGGGGAGGAGGAAGGGGCACAACAGGTGCAGGTGGTGCGTTTGGAGGGCCACGCTCCATGGCTGCAGCAATCCTCTCCAGACTTGAGGAGATGCGCCCGAGAGGCGCGCAACATCGCCCACCCCCCGGCCAACGGACGGGCATTTGTTACTTTGCCGCATCCCGGACAGCTCCCGCTGGCGTGCGCCAGGCAAATCCGCCGTCATAATAGCAGTCCGCCATGCAACAAGCGCGCCTGCTCTTAAAGGGAATGTGAGATGACGCTCTGATTGGTTATTTTCACGTTACGCCCAAACCACACCTAGCTACTTCAGACCAACCCATTTAAGGCGCAAGAGTCATTTATCCCGCCGGTATAATAGCAACAGCGCCCGAGATCCGCCCACAAAGCTACTTGCGTTTGGCGTTTCATACTTGCGTTTCAGATCGTTAAAATAGGGCCCCTTAGACTGCAAGCTACAAGACTGTCACCTTTTTTGCAGCTTTTCCCCATTAAAGTGTTTAAACCCTCCCAGGCCTGTTTTATGTTACCGCTGAAAAATTTACTCTCAATCTTATTTTTATATTCAATTTTTGCCTTTAGGATACCCCCCCCTTAATTGTTTCCTTTTTTCCTGCACTAATTCCATATTGCCTGAACAAAAGGCAAATTTTCTTTCATTAAGACAGGTTTTCAATTGTTTGGAAACCCAGGGTTTATTATTTGGGAATATTTTAAGTCTTTGTTTCAGACACACAATCCTCACAGAATGTAATATATGACGTTATAGTGTCCTTAAGTTCATTCCCATCCTGGCAAGATTCAAAGAAGGTGTCCCAATTTGTGTTGTCAAAGCAGTGCCTGAGTTGATCTTGGTTTATTTCAGACCACACCTGTATCTGCTTAATGACTGGTTTCGTCCTTTTTTTTTATCTCTGATATTTTTATTGAAGCTCAAACACAAACACAGAAATGCTCATACAATGCATATTTTCCTTTTTTTCAAAGTGTCAAAGCAGAAACCCCCCCCTCCCCTCCCACTAGCCACATCCACAAACGATACCTCCCACTGAGCACTATACCTGGAGCACTGCAAGAATCTGCTGGAAGTCAAGTAAGAAAATGCAAATTGTAAATAACAAAAATTTTAAATAAGTTGATTTAAAATAAATAAATAAAAAACAGAATGAGTAGATAGAAAATAAGGATAAATTAGTAGAAGAAGGCGAATTTAGACAGACCAATACGGACTGTGCAGCTGGCTGAAAGACAAGCAAAGAAGCGAAACAGAGGAAAGAAAAAACCTTCAGTTTGACTGAAGACCCTCAAAGTATTTCAGAAAGGGTCCCCACACCCTCTGAAACTTCCCACCTGAGTTACAAACTGAGTAGCGGATCTTTTCAAGGTCGAGACAGGACATGATGTCCCTAAGCCACTGAGCGTGTGTGGGCGGAACAGCATCCCTCCATCTTAGTAGTATTGCTCGCCTAGCCAAAAGGGAAGCGAAAGACAGTGTGCGACTTTTGGTTGGAGGTAGGCGCGTGTCATCCACCCCAGTGCCAAAAAGGGCAACCAGTGGGTCGGGCTCTAGCTCAAGATCGAGAATGAGGGACAAGGTTTGAAAAACATCTCTCCAGTATCTTTCCAGGCTGGGACAAGTCCAGAACATATGAATGAGTGAAGCCTCACCACTCTTACACTTGTCACACAAGAGATCAACATCTGAGTACATACGAGATAGCTTGACTTTAGATATATGAGCCCTGTGCACAACCTTAAACTGTAACAGACAGTGACGTGCACAGAGAGATGTTGAATTTACCAGCCTGAAAATGGAATCCCATACATCGTTTGACAGTGAGAGGTTTAAATCCTGCTCCCAGGCAGTTTTAATTTTGTCCACAGGAGCCTGTTTTATGCCCATCAATTTGTCATAGACGAACGATATTAAGCCCTTGCGCGATGGATGCAGACCCAGTAACACGTCGGCAGTGGTCGCAGTGGTTGCCTCAGGGAAACTAGGCATCCGAGAATGGAGAAAGTGTCTCGCTTGCAGGTATCTGAAAAAATGGGTATTTGGTAGGCTGAACCTTTCAGACAATTGTGCAAATGATGCAAAGTTATTACCAATAAAAAGATCTTCAAACTTCTCGATGCCCCTTCTGCGCCATTCATGGAACACAGAATCAAATAGTGAAGGTTGAAAGGAAGGGTTGGACAAAATAGGACTCAAGAGGGAGAAATCATGGAAACCAAAATGCCTCCTGAACTGAGCCCACACCCTCATTGTATGCCACACCGTCGGACTATCAGTTAATTTACTGGTGGGGAGAGGGAGTGAGGATCCAAGCAGAGCTAAGATGGAGACATTTCGGACCGATCTCAACTCCATTGTTACCCATGTCGGACTGTCAGTTCGATCATGAAAATGGGACCAAAAAGTAAGACTACGTATATTAGCCGCCCAGTAGTAAAGTCGGAAATTAGGCAGTGCCATGCCACCAACTTTTTGGGATTTTTGAAGATGGACTTTGTTTAGTCGAGGGCGCTTACCCCTCCATATACAGTGCCTTGCGAAAGTATTCGGCCCCCTTGAACGTTTCGACCTTTTGCCACATTTCAGGCCTCAAACATAAAGATATAAAACTGTAATTTTTTGTGAAGAATCAACAACAAGTGGGTCCCAATTATGAAGTGGAACAAAATTCATTCAGCCCCTTTACTTTCAGTGCAGCAAACTCTCTCCAGAAGTTCAGTGAGGATCTCTGAATGATCCAATGTTGACCTAAATGACTAATGATGATAAATAGAATCCAGCTGTGTGTAATCAAGTCTCCGTATAAATGCACCTGCTCTGTGATAGTCTCAGAGGTCCGTGTAAAGCGCAGAGAGCATCATGAAGAACAAGGAACACACCAGGCAGGTCCGAGATACTGTTGTGGAGAAGTGTAAAGCCGGATTTGGATACAAAAAGATTTCCCAAGCTTTAAACATCCCAAGGAGCACTGTGCAAGCGATAATATTGAAATGGAAGGAGTATCAGACCACTACAAATCTACGAAGACCCGGCCGGCCCCTCTAAACTTTCAGCTCATACAATGAGAAGACTGATCAGAGATGCAGCCAAGAGGCCCATGATCACTCTGGATGAACTGCAGAGATCTACAGCTGAGGTGGGAGACTCTGTCCATAGGACAACCATCGTGATACTGCACAAATCTGGCCTTTATGGAAGAGTGGCAAGAAGAAAGCCATTTCTTAAAGATTTCCATAAAAAGTGTCGTTTAAAGTTTGCCAAAAGCCACCTGGGAGACACACCAAACATGTGGAAGAAGGTGCTGTGGTCAGATGAAACCAAAATCGAACTTTTTGGCAACAATGCAAAACGTTATGTTTGGCGTAAAAGCAACACAGCTCATCACCCTGAACACACCATCCCCACTGTCAAACATGGTGGTGGCAGCATCATGGTTTGGGCCTGCTTTTCTTCAGCAGGGACAGGGAAGATGGTTAAAATTGATGGGAAGATGGATGGAGCCAAATACAGGACCATTCTGGAAGAAAACCTGATGGAGGCTGCAAAAGACCTGAGACTGGGACGGAGATTTGTCTTCCAACAAGACAATGATCCAAAACATAAAGCAAAATCTACAATGGAATGGTTCACAAATAAACATATCCAGGTGTTAGAATGACCAAGTCAAAGTCCAGACCTAAATCCAATCGAGAATCTGTGGAAAGAACTGAAAACTGCTGTTCACAAACGCTCTCCATCCAACCTCACTGAGCTCGAGCTGTTTTGCAAGGAGGAATGGGCAAAAATGTCAGTCTCTCGATGTGCAAAACTGATAGAGACATACCCCAAGCGACTTACAGCTGTAATCGCAGCAAAAGGTGGCGCTACAAAGTATTAACTTAAGGGGGCTGAATAATTTTGCACGCCCAATATTTCAGTTTTTTATTTGTTTAAAAGGTTTGAAATATCCGATAAATTTCGTTCCACTTCATGATTGTGTCCCACTTGTTGTTGATTCTTCACAAAAAATTACAGTTTTATATCTTTATGTTTGAGGCCTGAAATGTGGCAAAAGGTCGAAAAGTTCAAGGGGGCCGAATACTTTCGCAAGGCACTGTATAGGCCGATATGATTGAGTCCAATGAGTCAAAGAAAGATTTAGGAATGAAGATTGGTATAGATTGAAAGAGGTATAGAAATTTAGGAAGAATGTTCATTTTAACAGAGTTGATCCGGCCCACCAGGGATGTAGATAGGGGTGACCACTGCATCAAGCGCTCTTTCACATGATTTAGTAAAGTCTGAAAGTTTTCTTTAAAAAGACACTTATGTTTCCTTGTAACTACAACGCCGAGGTAGGTAAATTTATGCCCCACAATCTTAAAAGGGAGGTTAGTATACTTTAAGGCAAGTGCCTCCGTATTCACAGGAAAAAGTTCACACTTGGCCAAATTGAGTGAGTAAGGACAACATTGCAGGTAAAGAGGTACCTGGGTTTGATATAAAAAGTAAAAGATCATCGGCGTACAGAGACACTTTATGTTCAATTCCTTTCCTCAAAATCCCCGAAATATCATTGCAGCTGCGAAATGCGTTTGCTAGATGAATACAGAATGTTAAATAAACGACGTATATTGAAGTAAGAGTGACGATTTTTTACAAAGCCAGTTTGATCCTCTGATATGATCAGTGGTAGTACACCCTCTAATCTACGGGCCAAGACTTTTGCCAGAATTTTGGCATCAACGTTTAATAAGGAGATTGGCCTATAGGAGGAGCACTCCGTTGGGTCCTTACCCTTCTTTACAATAAGAGTGATGCATGCCTCATATAGTGATGCTGGCAGTTTGCCTTGCTTGAAAGATTCCGACAACACTGAGCTTAGGTGAGGAGAAAGTAACGGAGAAAACGTTTTGAAAAACTCCGCCGGGAACCCATCAGGTCCGGGAGATTTCCCAGATTGTAATCAGGAGATAGCAGCTGCTATCTCCCCTTGTGATATAGGCTCGTCTAACCTAGTCATATTGTCACGGGTAAGTGTGGGGACATGTAAGCGATTTAGGAAACTTTCCACCAACGTGTCATTTGGGAGATCAGAAGTGTAAAGTCTGGAATAAAAATTCCTAAATGTGTCATTGATTTTAGAGGGATCAGAGGTGATGTTACCATCATCCATCTGGATCTTTGTGATGTGCTGTTTTGCCTTAAATCCCTTCAGCTGATTGGCTAACATTTTACCAGATTTGTCGCCATGAACATAGAACAGACTCCTGCTCCGCAATAATTGTCGTTCAACTGAATGCGTTGAGAGGAGGTCAAATCTAGTTTGGAGTTCCACGCGTTTTTTGTATAGTTCAGGGTTCTTGATGTGAGCGTATTTTTGATCTATTTCTTTAATTTGATTACATAACTCTAATCGTTCTGTCTGAGCTCTCTTTCTCATAGTTGCAGTAAAAGAAATAATTTGTCCCCTAAGGTAAGCTTTCAAAGCATCCCAAATGGTCAGGCTGGAGGTTTCAGATGATGTATTTATATCAAAGAAGAGGGTTATCTGCTCCTCCATAAATTTCACAAAGTCGTTATTGGACAGTAGAGTTGAATTAAAACGCCAATGTTTCTCTACAAATGGGAGGTCTGGAAGGGTCATGGACAGTACCACCGGGGCATGGTCAGATATCACTATACTCTGATAGTCACAGGAACGGGCAAATGGGATCAGTTGATTGTCAACAAGAAAGTAGTCGATCCTAGAGAAGGTATGGTGGGAATGAGAGAAGAAAGAGTACTCCCTCTTGTTTGGATGGAGATATCGCCATATTTCTGTGGCACCATAGTTGTCTAGGAAAGACTGAATGAGTGATGCAGACTTACTCATTACACCGGGGCTCGGAGAAGATCGGTCGAGCACCGGATCAAGCCAACAATTAAAATCTCCACCAAGTATAAGATGGTATGAGCTCAGGTCAGGAAGAGAAGAGAAGAAACCCTTTAGAAAATCCACATCGTCCACATTTGGGGCATATACATTGGCGAGCGCTACCTTAGTATTATACAATTTCCCTGAGACAATGATATAGCGACCATTTGTATCTGATATTACGTTGTGGAGTTCAAAGGGAATATTATGGTTAATTAAAATGGAGACCCCTCTAGCCTTAGCCTGAAAAGTGGAATGAAAATGCTGCCCCGCCCACCGCGACAACAGACGTGAATTGTCAGAACCACGGATGTGCGTTTCTTGTAAAAAAGCAATGGCTGTTCCAAATTGCTTGATGTGTGAAAAGACTCTTCTTCTTTTAACAGGGTGATTTAAACCCTTGACATTCCAGCTCAAGAGATTTAAGGGACTAACCATTCTCCCTAGCCAAAAAGATGGGTTGATAAGCACAGGTGGTATCAGTACTCCAGGTAACAGTCTCAAGATAGTAAATTGAACACAAAATGACACAGAAAGTATGTGCGTGGCAGAAAAACCCGGATATTAAGCAAAAATACTTGTGAACTTTATAGTGTTGCTCCGACCAAGGCAGAATAGTCCGTTGACTTTAAAGAAGAGGAAAATACTCACATCACCGCTGCTTTAATTGACATGTTTACCTTGACTATGACGGAGGAGGCGGAACGATCACGCCGCCAAAAAGAGAGGTTAAAGGGGAAAAGAAAGTGAATAAATGGGTATGATAGCGGCCAAAAATAAATAAAAAAAAATAGAGAAGTAATGATCCGTCCGCCACAGTCCCAAAACAGTAATTTATGATGTGCGCGAGACAGCTGCAAGACGGTCGACATATTTCCGTGCTTCATCCGCCGAGCGCAGCCACATCTTCTCCCCGCTGGAAAGTGTGATACGAAGCCGGGCAGGGTACAGCAAGGAGGGCTTGAGTCCTCGGTTGTACAACTCCGTCATAACTTCCCTGTATTCGGCGCGCTGGTTCAAAATCTCCGGGCAGTAGTCCTCCACAATGCGGATCTGCTGGCCGCGGTAGTCCAATTTCCCCCTGCGTCTAGCCTCACGGATCAGAAGATCTTTTATCCGGTAGCGATGCAGACGAAGGATGACCGGTCGCGGTCTCTGACCCGGGGCAGGTTTAGGTGCCAGTGAACGATGGGCTCTGTCAATCTCCGGCAGGGAGGGAAGTATCTCCTTCCCGAAGACCTCACCTAGCAGACCCGAGAAGAATTCGGTAGGTTGACCTCCTTCAGTAGACTCAATCAGGCCAAGAATGCGTAGGTTTTGCCGTCTGTTGCGACCTTCCAGGTCAATGACTTTAGCCGTTAGCTTGGAGTTGTTTTCCCGGAGGCTGGAGCATGCATTTTCTAGCTCACTGACACGCTGACTCAGGTCCTCTGAAATAAGCTCGAGAGCACAGACGTTGGCCCTGGTCTTCCAGGGAGGTGCGCGACTTGGTCAAATTTCGTTTCCAGCAGGCTGAAGGAGGTCCTGAAGTCTGTTGCTAATGCCGAGCGGTGCTGGTCCAGTAGCGCTGAGATAGCCTCCATCGTTAAGCTAGTCGGCGAGTCGTCCTTTTTCCCGGATCTGCCACTCTTTGAAGCCATTTTAAGACAGGCACACGTGAAATAGAGCAAGTGCGTGTAAACTAAAGTAAGTGCGCAAATTCTTAAATAATATGGTTGTGAAAAAGGGTTGTTGGAGCAAAAAAGTTTGAAACGAGGAGGAGCACGTGCGTCTTGCGTCTACTCCATACTGCTGGTTTCGTCCTTTTGAGCATAGCTTTATATTTAGGCAGGAGGTGAATTACATTATGGTCGGATTTTCCGAGGGGAGGTCTGCACACCGCTTTGTATGCCTCAGGGATATTTCCGTAGCAGCGGTCAAGGGTCCGATTTAACCGTGTGGGACAGTCAACATATTGATGAACAGTGGGCAGATGTGTAGACAAGTTACATGAGTTAAAGTCCCCGAGGACGAAGACAGGCTGGTCTGCAGAACGGGCGAGTGCATCATTATAGCTCTCTGTTATTTTTTTCCCCTGCTGCTTTGTCATTTGGTCCGGGCACATACACAAGAATAATAATAATAATTTGACCGAACTCTCGCGGGAGATAGAATGGTCTAAAAGATACAGTCAATATTTCATAGTCCGGTGTGCGCACCTGCTCCCGAACACAAAACTGTGCAGCCCAACGAGTGTCGAAAAATAGACACAGCCCTCCTCCGATGGTTTTACATGAGCTACGTTCATTTCTGTCTGCTCTTATGGTGGTATACCCAGGCAGAGTTGGAGTTTCATGATAGTCTTTGAGCCATGATTCCGTCAAACACACAAGGTTGCTCTGTCTGAATTCACAGTCATGTTCAGCCCTTAACGCCAGTTCATCAAGTTTGTTGCTTACCGATCGAACGTTGGTCAGAGTAATGACAGGCAGTCTGTTGCCGCGTCTCCAAAGTCGTGCCTCACACCTCCCCTTGAGCCTCGCTTTTTCCTTGATTTCTTCCTCCTCTCGGGCCATTTAGCAGACCGTCGGATTTCCACACAGTCGGCAGGAAGAGTTGGTGGGGCTACACCAGTTGATCGTAGGGAGAGCAGGTGCTCGCGGGTGTAAGTGAGGTAGTCCTGACGGCCTGACAGGCAATTCCCAGTTCCAAATGCCGATAGGCAAAGTAGTATCCAAAGAAAAGTGATTTTCGTGACAATAAAATCCATAGTGAGATGCGTATTTTTGCAAGTGATAGGCTACACATCCAACTAAAGGAACACTCTATAAAAACACATAGAAAACGAGTGTAAAAGCACAGACAAACAAATGGTGAGCACAGGGTCGACAGCTGGCCGCGCCCCCGGAAGGCATCAAAATCCACGTTGCTATTCGGTCCGGTAGATAACGGTCGTTAGGGCACCGGTGCCGTATTAGCACTGGGTCTGTGCAGGTGGGATGGATCGCGTACAAACCAATGCAGTGTCGGAATGGTATATGTTTATACTTCTCATTGTGTGTGTGTGTGTGTGTGTGTGTGTGTGTGTGTGTGTGTGTGTGTGTGTGTGTGTGTGTGTGTGTGTGTGAGAAAGCCGGAATGAAAACAAGCCAAATAGGAGTAACGAGGCTATTTTTTAAATGTGAGGAGTAAAAAGTACAGATAATTATGTGAAAATGTAAGGAGTAGAAGTAAAAAGTATGCTGTAAAATAATTACTCCAGTAAAGTATAGATACCCAAAATTTCTACTTAAGTAAGGTAATGAAGTATTTGTACTTTGTTACTTGACACCTGTGTTCATACAATTAGGGTTCTTCTTGCACAATTCAAGCCTTTAATTATTCCACATCTTTTTTACATTAGTGGTGGTGTTCAACTTTTAAATGAAATTCATAATAATAAAACCATTCCCACTTTTTCAACTATTCTCACTACTTCACCTTCTTCTTACAAATATAACATAGTAAGTTATATAACTTATAACTAGTAATTTAGCTTTTCAGCATTCACACACATTGAATTGAATTGATGAGAGGCATCAGTTGAAGCCTTTTAAGTTTGTCTTTCAAAGAATGGAAGACGTGGAAGTTTCTGGAGGAAATCGCAGATAGGCGACACTACTTGACCTACTGTGACTGGCAAGAAGACAATTAGGTCACGTGACCTAATGGCGAACTAGTTAAGTGAAGGACGAGCTCCGTGTAGTGCACTGCTGTATTTATTCTTTTGAAAATACTGATCGGAGATATTTGTGCTCAGTTGGGACGAGCAACATCCTGGATCCCGAAAATGTCAAAATCGAAAAAGATATATTGGAGATATTAAGCAGTACAGGGATGTCGTTAGGCCTATTTTAGGGGTGCTGAAGCTACCCTAAAATGTTCCTAAGCCCCCCTAAATAATAAGAACAATAATTGATAGAGGGAGAGAGGGAGATTGAATAGATTTATTTATTTTTTTATTACAGTGCACTCTGTATCACTAACTACGGTGAATCAATCTTCCTTCACCATTCATCTGTGTGTGTCTGTGTTTAGTGTCTGTTTTAATTCTATTTTACAACTGTCAGCTGGTCAAAATGGCAGTGTTAGAGACTCAACGAGCGCCCACGTGCACGGTAATGGTATGTGGACGAGTGAGGTAGAGAGTTAGCTACTGAAGAGAGCCAAGCGGCATTAAAACAAAGCAGAGAATGAAAGACTCTGCAACTGCAAGCATCTCATTATCGCTAACCGTATCCCCATTCATATTTAGACACAACAAATTATATCATACAAAATAGCCGAAAAGTCGGAATTTAGACAGAAGTACAGAGTCGTTGTGCTGTCAAGATGATGCACCGTCTTGTTGCATTGGTGTGAACTGGCAGCTTTCAGAGCGTTGCAGACCGGAGTGTTGCAAGCATAGACTGTATAATATTAATGGACAAAGCATCCGGTTTGGCAAAGTGCTGCAAATGCGGAAGTGCCTTAAACCTGCATTCTATCTGAATTCCAGCAGGGGGCGACGCTCAGTGTATATTTTGGTCATTCGATTTTCATTTCATAAACATGTATTAAAAAAAAATTGGTTATTTGATTTTTGTTTTAAAATTAAAAAAATTGGAAATTGAAATAAAAGATGTTTTGTCCTTTTCATGGTCAAAAGGGGATGGGAGAAATTTAAAATATGCTTTTGATTTTCATTTTTTTTGTCATTTACAATGCAACAGCGCCAGTGTAGGCTACCACTGCCAGTGTTGCTTTCAGCCCAGGCTAAAATTACTTTGGAAACCTATACTCTTGATAATGCTTGGAGGGACTTTTATTTCATAATGTCACATTTATTTATTACCCTCTCTCCCTGCCTTCCTCTGACTCTGTCTCTACCCGCCGCAGACAACTTTGCCCGAAGAGAGTCAAACCAGCTGAGGACTTGACTTTCAGTTCACGGCTGAACGTTATAGTTACATTAACGTTACCGTTACAGCACCAAAGTCTGGTCCCAGCAAACTTTCTGTTGCTGCCGTTAAGCTTGCTGATCTGGCAGAAAGTCACCGGTGGTTCGGGATCAGATAATGCTGGGTCTAATGTTAGAATGTTCGCTGTTGCCGCTGCAGCTAGCTAGATCTGGGTCCCCGGTTCGCTCTATGTTCATCAAAGTCCCCTGAAATAAGTAAAACATATATTGAACTATAATGACTAATGCATATATGTATTGCCTCATTTATGTATTTCATGATGCCATATTTATGTATATTTATGTAAATAGGTGCATAAAACGGATGATCAGTCGCTCAGGAAGTTAGGCTACAGTTTCCCTCAATTGCAGCCTGGGTTAAAGCAAAACTGGTAGGCTACACCGGTGCTACTCATGGATGTATTTAGAGAACGTGCTACTGCCTTGGAAATGCAACATCCGGGCTCAGAATATGAAAAAACTTGTTTTAATTTCTGTTTTCTAGTGATTTAATTTTTTGTTATATGAAATAGGAAATGAAAATTTAAGTGTTTTAAATTTCCACATTCCCTTTTGACAATGAAAAGGAAAAAACGCCTTGTATTTCAATTTTGTTTTTAAAAAGAAAATCAAATAACCATTTGTTTTTTTGTTTTTTAATACCTGTTAATGAAATGAAAATCGAATGACCAAAACATAAACTGGTTTCTGTAGAAGTCTATGAGAAAGTGACCCACTTCTCATTTTATTTATTACCTCAGTAAACATTTTCATTATGAGTTTATGGTCTCAATCGCTAGTTTTAAGTCTTCTGCAACACAGAATGATGTTCATTTTTTGAATTATGGTCTCGTTGATTTTAAAATCTGCAATAAAGCAGGGGATGTTTTAGGGCGTGGCTATATGATTGCCAGTGAAAGTGTAACATTACATGGCTCCTCCCTCACTCCTCCGTCTCGTCTAAAATCCTCACATCCGCAACCAGGATGGCTGCGCCCGTAATGGCAAATTCGACAACTCATAGCAGATCTCCACAAACCAATGGGGTGACGTCACACGTGCTCTGTCATTAATATTATACAGTCTATGGTTGCAAGTAACTGGAGGATTCATCTCCTGTTGTTGCTACTCTTTGGTCTGAACTTGCTACAGTCTGACTCCTATGCGCAACACATGTCTCCGTCTCAGCTTACAGCGCCACACACACACACACACACACACACACACACTTCTAACAATAAGCAGTTGGAAAGTCTAGGCACTAAGGCATAGCCTAAACTAAATGATTTCATTATATTTATTATATATGCTAGCTATATTCTGACCAACTTAACTTTCTGCATTCATTGGTTGTGATAAATAAAAAAAATATGTAGATTTTGCCTAAATGTAGGCTAGGCTAAACATGAGCATATGCCACAGATACACGTGAAAATAAAATGAAAGCAATCCTACATTCAGTACAGTAATCGTTAGTCCAAATATTTTATTCCTTCCTTATTATATTAAGACAGTAGCCACTTTAAATAGGATCTATCAATTGCTTTATCAATATCAATAATTGTTGATTTAAATCATACATTGTATATATCATTTGGCAGAATAAATTATCTTTTATTTAAGAAACGCTCAAACTTGTGTTGTCAGATTTCACTATGACCTTAAAATTCTGTTTTTTGGGTTATACTGTATGCAAGCCCAATTACACAGCACAATGAAACTGAACCAATCTACAGTACAGTTACAGTAATTAGTGTAATTAAATAGCATTCTTTGGACAACTTATCTTATAGAGAGAGGAATTAGATATAGTATGCTATTACTTTATCACACATTTACATTAACTTTTGTTGAACAGAGTGGAAATGGAAGAAGAGGATATGTCTGTCACTTTTTACTTGTTAACATCTTGGTTTTTTGACTGGTTGTTGACATAAGTGTAGCTCTAATACAGTAACAAAAGATCAGGTGGCTGTGATGAAGTAGTAATAGTCAATATGGCCGTAGATGCGAGGAAAGAAAAAACAGTTGTTTTAGATCAGCGCAAAACAAAATGTTACCTGGTTGCTGACGTAGTTGATAAATAGGTGACTATTTAGGTGGCTGTGATGTGGTGCTTACTTAGACAAACATTTTCACGGCAGTAGATCTGGAATATATATATGATATTGGAAGCACTTTTCCGGTGATGGCTGAGCGTTACAATGCAGCCTCCACCTGAGCTTGAAGACGTAGATGTGACATGAGCAACATGTCTGAAACTTGGAGGTCTTCTGGTAGCTGTGCCAAGAGAAATCTCAATCATTCCCAATCTTGCAGAGACGGAGAGCGTAGGTATATGTAAGGAGATAACTTAGGCACAGGCTAATTATTGCTAACTAAAATGCTAGTTAACATTAGTAATTAAACTGAAACAGCTAATGTAATTCGAAACTGTCTGCAAGCTTCTCCTGTACTGTACCAAAGAGTATAGAAGTTACAAGAGGCAAAACTCAATAGAACGTTGTTGCGTTCCATCCAAAATGGCGGAGCTGCACTCTTTAGAACGTTCCATTGCAAGCATAGACAGTATATAAAAGCTGCAGCTGTATATACTGTATACTATATACAATGTTCTATTGAGTTTTGCCTCTTGTTACTTCTATAGTCTTTGACTGTACGGTATTAGGCTCGTTTGAGATGAGCCAGGTCTGCGCAGAATCGATCACCGGCGATCGCCGCCAAATGCATGCCTATTAAGGCGCTGACACACTAATCCGATAATCGGCCGTTGGACAGTCTGGCAAGGTCGGTGACTCGAATCTGTTCTGTGTGTTCCGTGCCGTCGTCCGCCTTCATTTTGGCCGACCTGACGTGTTCAATTGGAGACAGGGCAGTTGGGACACAGCCGGAAATGGCAAGCGGAATGAGCGTGACTAGAGTCTCTCAAAATCTGACAAATCTTTTAAACTGACCTTTGTTGATCTGAAATGAAGACAGATTCAGCAACTGCATGGCCTATTTCTCGCTTAAAATGTTTTCAGAAACATGTTTCAGTTAACTATTTTAGTACAATATGAGATCGTATTCTGAACAAGCCGCCATGACAGTCTGGCTTTGAATTTACGGAGAAAACAAACCCACGTGACGCGTTTGTCCAATCAGCTGCTGGTTTTAATTTTTTGGGCAACAATACAGATTAGCGCCGCCTGCTGTTATGGAGATGTATTACGTCTCGTCGCTTCAGTGTATTCTGAGGCACTTTTTGGAGCAACTCGGGGAGACTGATCAGTCTGAATGGCTTTTCTGCCGATGGTTGGCAGTCTGGTTGGTGTGTAACCGCCTTTTAGATCTGTGTCCGACTTGATCCCGACTTGTTCTGACGTCATGCACACGTGGGCAACGATAACCTCGCGAGATTAAGGCGGCCGCAGTTCTAAGACGCAGGCAGCGCAGTTGCTTTTCACCAAGGGGGTAACCTTAACTTCAGAACTCGAACCTCCTATGGCGCCATTTTGATGCTACAAAACGATCACCTCCCGTTAGCATTCCATTGACTGCCATTCATTTTGACGTCCCTTTGACACCGAATAACTTTAAATCTGAAGCATTTAAAGACTCTATTTGTCCATTGTTTATTTCTAAAGAAACACGACAATGTATAAAAGGCTCCATTACCTTGTACCTCACGTTATGGCTCCGTAGCAGACGTTTTTGTAAAAATAGGCTAACGATTGTGTCATAACCAAGCGACTTACTGTCGCATAGTAGAGGAATTACCGTATAGTACAGGAGAAGCTCGCAGGCAGTTTTGACTTACATGAGCTGTTTAGATTTAATTACTAATGTTAACTAGCATTTTAGTTAGCAATTATAGCCTATGCCCATGTTTATCTCCTTACATATACCTACGCTCTCCGTCTCTGCAAGATTCGGAATGATTGAGATTTCTCTTGGCACAGCTACCAGAAGACTTACAACTTTCAGACAGGTTGCTCACGTCACATTTAAGTCCTCTCTCTCAGGTGGAGGCTGTGCAGTAACGCTCAGCGCTCACCGGAAAAGTCCTTCTAATATCCTTCACTGGTCTCCGTCCAGAGCAACGGGATCTGTTGGTCCAGTTTACATACTGTCTATGCTTTTCACCGACTGCAAGACCCAGGCGGACCCAGGGCATGTTGGGAAACGCCGGCCTCTCAGCTGATCTAACAGCTGATTGGTTCAGAATCAACTCAACATGATGAAACTTTTTTACTGATTTTGAATTGGAGGGATTTGAACTATTTGTCTGATTTAAAGGCTTATTCTCTACAGAACACATTTCTGGCTGAAAGTTATGTTTAGAAGTCAGAGACTAAATCTGTTCAGATTACGGATCATCTACAGTGTGTTGTTAATTAAAATCAGCAACAGATCGCATGTAGAGCATTTTGACAGCTACTCTGTCATAATAAAAACAACTGGAGACTGATATATAGGTCTGATAACATTTTATTAAATCGGAATCGGACCACGGTGTCACTGTGACTTCCTGTTCAGCCTGAAGGCTGCTGGAATCGGCTGTAAACTGTCCGATTTGACAGTAGACTTTTGTCACCGCCCCAGGCTACTGCTCTCGTCCACTTTACAGGTGAGGCGCAGTTCATCTCGAACGAGCCATTCCTCTACTATGTGACAGTAAATTGTGTGGTTATGACACAATCGTTAGCCTATTTTTACAAAAACGTCTGCTATGGAGCCATAACGTGAGATATAAGGTAATGGAGCCTTTTAGCTATTGTCATGTTTCTTTAGAAATAAACAATGGACAAATAGAGTCTTTAAACGCTTCAGATGTAAAGTTATTCACTGTCAAAGTGGCGCCAAAATGACTGGCAGTCAATGGGATGCTAACGGCGGGTGATGGCTTGTTAGCAACAAAATGGCTCCATAGGAGCTACGGTTTGTGGATGCTCGCTTACCCCCTTGGTTTGGAAACCAGTAGGGACATAACAACAGTGTTTCGGCTTAACGAGAGACCATGTTAACTGGCGACCGCCAGGCAAATGCGTCTGTTGTTGTCGTAGTGACGACAGCTGTTGAAAACGGGAAGAGAATACGTAGCTGTCCGCGTGAATGCCTTTTTATTAAGTTGTCATTAAAATGTTAAAACGTTTACGTTACCTCTCTGATTTGTTTTTGGAGTGTTGTCTGAGGAAACTTGTCAGTCGCGGTTTGAATATGGCTTGGTGTTAAGGAAAACAGGAAGACAGCGTTGCTCTTCCTGTTAATGTCTATAATACATTTTAGTGAATAGACCTATTAGTCTTCAGATCTTGTTTAAGTAAACACATGTCACGTAGAAAACTATGTAGCCCATTTAAAGGTAGAAAATAAATTAATAAACAACTTGGATTCGAACTCGTACCTTTGTGGGAAAATGGAAACAACTCAGCAGTCTAACACACTGTGCCATCACATTGCATCATTAACTGGTGGGCATGGCATGATATGAACTCAAATGTCAGTCTCTTAAAATTAGGAGGTAGCCAGATCAAGTTGTGACCCTACCACACTGTATGCAAATAACTGACAAGTTGCTCTTGCTCAGAAATTGTCTTTGTTTTGTTTGATTCCCACAAAATGCACGTCTTGTATGTTTGTCCACGGTAAACGCATTGAAATAAACGTGAAACTCAAGTGTCCATCTCTGATAAACCAAATAATAAATCGATCAATAAATAAACAAACATGATTTCACGGGATTTGAACTTGTGCCATTGTGGGGGGAAAAAAGCAAGAGACAGGAGACCAAATCAGTGTGCCACAGATTCTGCAACAAGTTATGGTAAGTATAGCGTCACAATATCTCATATATCGTATCTTTAAAACAGGAGGCAGTCAGAAATTGTGACCATACCACACTCTATGCAAATAACTGACAAGTTGCTCTTGCTCAGAAATTGTCTTTATTTTGTTTGATTCCCACAAAATGCATGTCTTGTAGGCCTATGTTTGTCCGGTAAGCACATAGGCGTCGATTTTGGTGGGGGACGGTGGGTACGTGTACCTACCAGATTTTTTTTTTGGACCTACCAGAGTCATTTTGTACCCACCACTTTTTTTTTTTTTTTTTTTTTAAACTCTAGCTAAAAAAAAAAGTCCATAACACATAATTCTTGAGCGACAGATGCAAAAAATCCACAACAATCTCTATCCCTACACAGAGCAGGCACAGACACAGCCACTCTGC
Source organism: Perca fluviatilis (assembly GCF_010015445.1). Lineage (NCBI taxonomy): Eukaryota > Metazoa > Chordata > Actinopteri > Perciformes > Percidae > Perca > Perca fluviatilis. Next base: position 30,921,960 of record NC_053120.1, read on the forward strand.
TGCTGCGCATGCTGGACACATCTCTGTTCACAACACTTCCTGTCGGGACATTCTGCTTAACGTGAAAAAATGTAACGTGGTTTAATGTACCTCAACAACGATCAATGATCACCAAATTTCTCATGGACATATCTTGTAATGAACACTTAAGCCTGTCAAAAGAACTAAACCAAAATCCAATGATTATATAATTTATCTCACATTAACGTTTTCTTCTTCATTGGCGCCTATGGCGAGGGAAAGCTTGTACCTAAACGATGATCAATGATTACCAAATTTCTCTCTCAATTGCTCCTCATAATCACTGAAAACTGTCAAAAAATCTAACCAGAAATGTGGTGATGATTGATCGTTGCTTAGGTACATTAAACCACATTAAGCTTTTTCATGTTAGGACTTATGAAGCCCATGAGAACCGTGGGGAGTCAACCAACAGCTGCTCCGCTGCCCTGATGAAAATGTGAAGCAGAAACGCTAAATGTCATAACGTCCATAATAATTGGACTTTGGGTTAAATTTTTTTTGACAGTTTTCAGTGGTTATAGGAGCAATATTGAGTATTTGGTAAAAATTTGATAATCATTTTTTGGGGGGGGGTTTTTCAAAACATGACCTGCGCGAAAGAGAAAAAAATATGTATGCGTCATTGTACCCAGCACTTCTGGAAATGTACTTCCGAATGCGTCTCTGTCCCCAGCACATTTCAAACCAAACTGACGCCCGTGGGTAAGCACATTGAAATAAACTTGAAACTCAAATGTCCATCTCTGATAAATCAATCACTCAAACAACATGATTTCACGGGATTCAAACTCGTCTCATTGTGGGAAAACAAATGGGGAAGGCAGTAGACCAACTCAGTGCACAAAAAGCTCCACAGTAAATTATGGTAAGTATAGCATTCAAATATCTCATACATCGTAGCTTTAAAACAGGAGGGAGTCAAATCAAGTTGTGACCACATAGTGTAGCCTTAAGCTACTAACATTAATATAAATTGTAAAGGCTATTTATGTTAGTAGCTTCAAGCTACTAACATTAAGATACATTATATAGGCTATTTATGTTAGTAACTGCTACTAACATTAAGATACATTATATAGGCTATTTATGTTAGTAGCTTCAAGCTTGAAGTTATAGGCTACGTAAAATGTGAAAATACCACGAACCATTTATATATAGGCTGGATATGAAATTGTTACACAAGATTATGGATAATCAGTTATAGAAAACATACAATATAAGGCCAGAAGTATATGCTAACCCAAACGGTACACCTCTTTGTGATTACTGGCCATCTCATGTTTGTCCACAGAATTGACAATAATGTAAATTAGGTGAGCCCATCATGCCAAGTTTGCAGTCAATTTACTAATTAGTACCATGAGTATATAAGGCTTTGCAGAAATTACAAGTGTTGGTAGTAGGGAGAAAAGTTTGTTTAAAAAAGACAAAAGGAACAACAACAACAACAACAACAACAACAAAAAAAAAGAATGGATCCAAAATTTGTGAAAGAAATTCTGGACTTTAAAGTCCACAATCAGAGATACACAATTAAGAGAAGAGCTTTGAATTTTGTACTTAAGGGTAAGTTCAAATGTCATATTTCCTCAATCACAATGATTTTTTTTCTGTTATATTTAGAATAAATTGAGCTTTCTTTGACCTGGGGTCCATTCTTTGTACATTGCTTAAAATGTCCGAGATCAAATGACACATCCTAGATGATATCATTGTGCTAATCATGATCTGGCTAATTAGGTTCTTCGAACACACCTGCCGTTGATGATTAGTATAGCTGGATTGAGTTAGTGAGATAATTGCGCGTTCATGCGCTTGTTTAAAAGGGGATATGTATCGATAGCAGAAACTTTGATCAGCAATGCTGCTATCTGCTCACCATGGCCAAAGAGTCAGACTCAGTTTTTCAACGCAGCAGAGCAAGAACTATTACTGGAAGGGTATGCTGAGTTTGAAACAATAATTAAAATGCCAGGGAACACCTCAAAGTCTGCAAAAGCCAGGAGAGAGGGCTGGCAAAAAGTAGCAGACAAATTAAATGCGTTAAAAAGTGTTCCATGTTATGGTTATATCACTTATTACAGTATATATTCTTGTATTTTAATAATTTCATAATTGCTTAATGTCAGAGCCAGCTCAGGACCCACTAGAACATGGGAACAAGTAAAAGTGAAGTACAAGAATATTCTTCAAACTGGTAAGCTTTTCTACTTCTACTGTTTAGTCTCTTTTACCCAAAAACATTTTAAATGATGTGTTTGTCTGTTTATAACAGCAAAAAAAAACAGGTGGTGGTCCTGCACCCCCACATTATACCCCGGCAGAAGAGCTGGCCCTTGGGCTAAATGTGAACCGACCCGTTGTGGAGGGCATCCCTGGGGGCAGCTCTTCCTTAGACCTACAGCCAAGGACCAGTAACAGCAACACCTTAATTACAGGTAAATGAGTTTTAAATCATCTTGCTACAGTGTAAATAATTTGTTGCTGCATTAAATTAAGTATGTCTATAATCCAAATGGCTGGTATAGTCATTTCAACAGATAAATATTGAGTCAATTGCTTTGACTTGTGAAGGTGAAAACTGCATAACTTAATGTAATGTTTTGCAATATGTTATTGATCATATTTTTTCCTAGTGTAGTTCGTTGTAATGCCATTGTGTTCTCCTCTTTTGTGTAGTTTTACATAATACACCAACACTTTTACCTGTTCCCAAGGAAGTGGTGGCTGAAATATGTGCAGTAAGTGGACTTTTTCTAACTTTACATCAAAAGGAAAGAGTGCAACACTTTGTAATACCCATTTTTATTTTGCACAGGACAGTGAAGAAACCCTCTCAGATGACTGTCCTTTGGAGGAAGTACTTGTAAGTGCATAAATAACTTTATTTTATTTCTAGTTGTGTGCATATTATGTCTGACTGCAATATGAGTTGCAGGAGGAAACGCCTACAGACAGGCCTACAGCACGAAGTGATACAGAGGTGAGCAGTCTACTTTTCCTTTTTATTTCTGTTGCATGAGGCTTGTGTTAATTTTTCTTTTTTCTGAATGGCACAGGGTGATATCCGTACCCTATATAAACGGAATCTTCAACAGAAAATTGAGTATTTTGACCTTAAAAAACAAAAATTAAGGGGAGAAATAGAACTTGACATCTTAAAGAAGACAAAACTGGCACTAGAGATTGAGTTGCTTCAAAAGGAACTTCAGAGTAAGTGCTAAAACACTATTTTTCACAAAGAGTACTATTGCTAACCTTGGATAACAATATATCTTATTGCAGGCAAAAGATGACCATCACTGGCTTATCAAGACAAACAATAATTGAAATAAAACTCAATGAACTAAGCATGTTGTCTTGTCTTCTATTATTCATTTAATGAAGGTTTTAAATTATTGTTTGTGCTGGTTGCACAAAGTCCAGTCTGTCAGGAAATCGTGTACATTTTCCTTGTAGGAAAAGCAAGGTTTTTCGTTTTTGGGTGCGTTTTGTGCAGGTGAAATGAGCAGACTTCACTGCCGCGTCTGTCACCACACACTCGGTCGTTTGTGGCGCTCATTTGTGGCTGATTTCGTAATGTTTTAGTCTAATAATTTCAGAATAAAGAAGTGATTTGAGCGTATATGTATTGGGAAATCCACCATCTAACTAGTAACATACATGTTAACTTGGCTATTTCATTAGCAAACATTTGGTAGCTGATGATTTGAGGACAGGAGTAGCTAAAATTGCGTCTGAAATCATTCCCTCATCTGGATTAAAAATGCGCTGACTGCAAATTCCTAGCATCAGGGCTTCAGTATATAGAGAGAGGTAGAGACTGAGGTTTAGAACAGGTTTTCGTAATTGTCTGCCTTGACATCAATGCAGTTTGCATTAAGCTAGCTATGAGCTGTTGGCAGCTAGCTATGGAATGCCGTTTTATTCACAATTAAATAAATGAATAAATACATAAATAAATAAATAAATACATAAATAAAAAAATACATAATGAAATAAATAAATGAGGCAATACATAATTTTATTATTTCATGGTACTTTTATTTCATAAGTCCATATTTATTTATTTCAAGAGACTTATTTTCCTAATGCCTTATTTATTTATAAATAAATACATTTTATTTTCCTAATGTCTTATTTATTTCAAGAGACTTTTATTTCCCTATTGCCACATTTATTTATTTCACTCTGTATTTATTTCCAGTTCTTATATGCAAATCAGGGGGCGTGGCTATCTCTCTGGCAGACAAACAACAGGACAATTTTAACAATTTTCGCCGTCTTATTCATCACTAAATTCACTTCTGACAACGTTTTAGGCGACAAATTAACTGTTTAGATTTCGAATATAGGCAGTCTTGCGAAAATCATTGCTAAATTGACAATTTGCTTCAAAGTTTTCGGAGTTGAGAAGCTCCATAAAGTAACGCGACAACCAGCAGCGTCTGCCCCGGCCGCTGGCTCGTCGCTCGGACAGTCTCGCTCGGACACACCGCTGTAGGCTTTTCGGAGTTAAACTCAACAAGCACCTGACAACCTCGCTGGCCGTCCGGCTCACACACACACACCGAGCCACAGCGCAGCAGCAGAGGAGAGAGTGGGTCACAGCAGTAAAATCAGCCCACTTCGTAGCCACAAACCTCACCAAGGCACTGGTGGACCCTCTGCCCTGTTTCTGATGTATAATCGTACATCCCGCACAAACACAATAGTTCACCATTTTAGCTAGCTAGCTAGATCTCCAATATAACTGCTAGCCTACCCGTGGTTAGACTAACGGTAACTCTAGTCTTAGTGGAAGGGAGGGGTAAGTAAGTAATTACTTACACCTCACTTTGCGCCACCTTTGTAATGCCTACTTAAAGTGATGGTTCGGAGTAATTCACCCTAGGGTCCTTTGCACAATGACCTCGAGCCAAACACCCCCCCAGAAGCTTTTTTCACCTGGGTCTAACATTGGGAGAGTTAGCGTAGAGTAGCGTTAGCCGCTGAATAGCTTAGCGCAGAGGCTAATGGATCCGAAGTGTCTCTTAACATTACCCCGCTAATAATGCCCGAAATGATACCAAAGGTCTACACTAGTATATATAGGTTATGCACTCATAAAACGATGGATTGGAAAGTTTGTAAGTACACCAGAAGTTTATGTAAATAACACTTGCCTGCTGGCTTCTGCTCTCTGCTGTTGTTGTTGCTGCTGTAAGACAAGTGCTTAGGGACATCTACAAATTACAACACCGAAAAGAGATGCAACAAAAATATTTTTTAATTTAACTTATTTTTTAAAGTAAGTGCTGTAGTATAACTAGCAGGAGACAAGTAATAATTGAGGTAAGTTTGGAGACATTACCTTATTTAATCATTAAATTAATAAATATTTTTGTTGCAACTCTTTTCGGTGTTGTAATTTGTAGATGTCCCTGTCACTACCCAAAATGAGTAGAGTGCAGCTTTGAGTTGCGCATGCGTCACTTTGCAACGAGTGCAGATGTGAGTTGCGCATGCGTCACTTTGCGACAAGTAGCCTACAAGATGCTAACGGCGGTTTAGCTAACGTTAGCAATCAAGTAGCCTACTAGATGCTAACGGCGTTTTTAGCTAACGTTAGCAATCAAGTAGCTAGCCTACTAGATGCTAATGGCGTTTTTAGCTAACGTTAGCAGTCAAACAATCATAAATAGCTAAAACGTTTTTGAAATGACTGCTAGCTACAAGTTAGCAATCAAACACAACATCGGCTGTCACTTGAATGGCGTTTTGAGCTAACGTTAGCAATCTAACAATCATAGAGAGCTAAAACGTTTTTGAAATGACTGCTAGCTACAAGTTAGCAATCAGACACAAAGACTGTCACTTTAATGGCGTTTTGAGCTAACGTTAGCAACCAAACAATCATAGATAGCTAAAACATTTTAGAAATGATTTCCATCTTCTGTTATTGTATGTAAAGAGAAAAGTTTATTATTTTACAGATTTCACAAATTTCAGTAAGACACGTTATGCCGTAAACAGTTTAAATCTGACCATGCGCAACTCACATTTGCACTCGACCAAAGCCGGTCTGACTCGGCTAACATCGGGTATGACACGTTATGCCGTAAACCGTTTAAATCTGAGCATGCGCAACTCAAAGCTGCACTCTACTCATTTTGGGTAGTGACAGTCCCTAAGCACTCTTACTGCCCGGTAGTAAGAGCAGCAGCAGCAGCAGAGAGCAGAAGCCAGCAGGCAAGTGTTATTTACATAAACTTCTGGTGTACTTACAGACTTTACAATCCATCGTTTTATGAGTGCATAACCTATTTGTACTACTGTAGACGTTTGGTATCATTTCGGGCATTATTAGTGGGGTAATGTTAAGAGACACTTCGGATCCATTAGCCTCTGCGCTAAGCTATTCAGCTGATAATGCTACGCTACGCTAACGCTCCCAATGTTCGACCCAGGTGAAAAAAGCTTCTGGGGGGGTGTTTGGCTCGAGATCATGGTGCAAAGGACCCTAGGGTGAAATTACTCCGAACCATCACTTTAATCTGTACTGTTACCACATCAACATTTTATAACAATTATCTGGTTTTAAATGGCTGTTATTTGTGTTGGAAACCAGCAAAATAGCAAAATGGTGGTCACAACTTGATCTGACTGCCTCCTGTTTTAAAGATACGATATATGAGATATTTGTGACGCTTAAGTACTTACCATAACTTGTTGCAGAATCTGTGGCACACTGATTTGGTCTCCTGTCTCTTGCTTTTTCCCCCACAATGGCACAAGTTCAAATCCCGTGAAATCATGTTTGTTTATTTATTGATCGATTTATTATTTGGTTTATCAGAGATGGACACTTGAGTTTCACGTTTATTTCAATGCGTTTACCGTGGACAAACATACAAGACGTGCATTTTGTGGGAATCAAACAAAACAAAGACAATTTCTGAGCAAGAGCAACTTGTCAGTTATTTGCATGCAGTGTGGTAGGGTCACAACTTGATCTGGCTACCTCCTAATTTTAAGAGACTCTGTGTGACGTTAAGTTCATATCATGCCATGCCCACCGATTAATTATGCAATGTAATAGTGCAGTGCGTTAGGCTGCTGAGTTGTTTCTATTTTCCCACAATGGTACGAGTTCGAATCCAAGTTGTTAATTTATTTTCTACCTTTTAAAAGGGCTACATAGTTTTCTACGTGTCATGTTTACTAAAACAAGATCTGAAGACTAATAGGTCTATTCAATAAAACGTATTAACATTAACAGGAACCGCGGTGAAGATAGTTTAATATTTGACATTCGTCGGTTTTCGCGGATGTTACCTTCAATAGCTCCGTGTCAATACTTCGATTTCCCCCAGTTTCTGGGTATGTTGTAGATCTTATTTAGACAGACGTTTCACACTTATTTTTAACTCAAAATCACCAAAAATGTGGACACAGTTTAAAGCGCAAAGAACTGAATGTCTGTCCAACGCGCCTGTCAAAATAGGCGTACTTAGGGACCGTCGTAAAATTGCAACTCCACTAATTTTAATCTTCATTAACCTTTTTGTTTTACAACATAGACATCTCAAACCACTTCCATTAAAGAGAAGGAGAGCCATTAAACATTTCACATTTGTGAATTAGTAAAAATAAATAAATGTAAATAAAGATGTAGGCTAAGTTACCAATAAATATGGTAGTTTCAACCATTTTCTAATTAATGAATATATTGACATTAAACCACCTGTAATATGTCTCAGACATCTTATCACAACTTTCACAGCTGTTGGTTTGTGAAAAGGTAGTTAGCAAATCCCATAGCATCCTCATCAGTGACCTATAGTTTATAAATACATATTTATAGCTTTTCAATTTAATGGCTTGCTCATTTTTTTATATAATCACATCAAACCACCTGTAATATGTCTCTGGCATCCTCTCACAAATTTCACAGCTGTTAGTTTGTGAAAAAGTAGTTAGCAAATCCCATAGCATCCTCATCAGTGACCTACAGTCTATAAATCCATATTTAAAGCTTTTCAATTCAATGGCTTCCTCATTTTTGAATATAATCACATCAAACCACCTGTAATATGTCTCTGGCATCCTATAACAAATTTCACAGCTGTTAGTTTGCGAAAAAAGTCTTTAGCAAATCCTATAGCATCCTCAATGCATATTTAAAGCTTTTCAATTCAATGGCTTCCTCATTTTTGAATATAATCACATCAAACCACCTGTAATATGTCTCTGGCATCCTCTCACAAATTTCACAGCTGTTAGTTTGTGAAAAAGTCCTTAGCAAATCCCATAGCATCCTTATCAGTGACCTATAGTATATAAATGCATATTTAAAGCTTTTCAATTCATTGGCTTGCTCATTTTTTACTATAATCACATCAAACCACCTGTAATATGTTTCAGGCATCCTCCCAGAACTTTCACAGCTGTTAGTTTGTGAAAAAGTCTTTGGCAAATCCCATAGAATCCTCATCAGTGACCTATAGTCTATGAATGCATATTTAAAGCTTTTCAATGCAATGGCTTGCTCAATTTTGAATATAATCACATAAAACCACCTGTATTATGTCTCAGACTTCTTTTCACAACTTTCACAGCAGTTAGTTTGTGAAAAAGTCTTTAGCAAATCCCATAGCATCCTTATCAGTGACCTATAGTATATAAATGCATATTTACAGCTTTTCAATTCATTGGCTTGCTCATTTTTTACTATAATCACATCAAACCACCTGTAATATGTCTCAGGCATCCCCCCAGAACTTTCACAGCAGTTAGTTTGTGAAAAGGTCTTTAGCAAATCCCGTAGCATCCTCATCAGTGACCTATAGTCTATAAATGCATATTTAAAGCTTTTCAATGCAATGACTTGCTCAATTTTGAATAAAATCACATCAAACCTCCTGTAATATTTCTCAGACATTTTATCACAAATTTCACAGCTGTTAGTTTGCGAAAAAAGTAGTTTGCAAATCCTATAGCATCCTCAATGCATATTTAAAGCTTTTCAATTCAATGGCTTCCTCATTTTTGAATATAATCACATCAAACCACCTGGAATATGTCTCTGGCATCCTATCACAACTTTCACAGCTGTTAGTTTGTGGGGAAAAAAACTTTAAAATACGTTATCAATATCCCTGATCTGTTGGCTATTTAATGCATATTTAAAGGTTATTATTTCAACACTTTTCTCATTTCTGAATATATTTACATCAAAACACCTGTAATGCCTCAGACATCTTATCACAACTTTTAGAGCTGTTAGTTTGTGAAAAAGTCTTTAGCAAATCCATTAGCATCCTCATCAGTGACCTATAGTCCATAAAATGCATATTTAAAGATTATCAATTTATCAAAAATGACTTATGTAAAAAAATATTTACAAAGAAAATGCACAGCACATCATAGAGGCTAACCTGTTGTGCTTTTGAGACAAGTCTACCTTGCTAGAGGGCCTCCTTATGTACTCAGGCCACGTCGCATCAGAATATTAAATTCTGTGTTCAGCAAAAAACTGAACAGCGCAGACTGCCATGTCCCGGTGCCAGATTCCCCCACAGGAAAACACAGCCACACTCCACAGCTGCCAGCACCCCAACCACTGTGTCCAATCCAGCCACCAGCCAACGGCAACGCAGCGCCCCACACATCGATGCTCCAGGCACCAAAACAAGGAAATGAAACCCCCGTCCCTATTCGGCCCCGCCACCACCATCAGAAATGAGAAATGTGTTAAAATAATAACCTTTATATATGCATTAAATAGCCAACAGATCAGGGATATTGATAAGGTATTTCAAAGTTTTTTTTCCCCACAAACTAACAGCTGTGAAAGTTGTAAAAAGATTTCTGAAAATTATTACAGGTGGTTTGATATCAATATAATCATTAATGAGAAACCTATTAAAATAATAATTTTTATTAAATATGCACTTCATAGACTTTATCACAAACTAACAGCTGTGAAAGTTGTAAAAAGATGTCTGAGAAATATTGCAGGTGGTTTGATGGCTATATATTCAGAAATGAGAAACCTATTAAATTGCTAACCTTTATATATGCATTTTATAGCCTAGTCAATAGGTCAGTTATGTGGATGCTAAGGCATTTGCTAAAGACTTTTTCACAAAATAACAGCTGTGAAATGTATAATCGGATGGCTGAGACATATTACAGGTGTTTTGATATGAATATATTCAAAAATGACCAACCTACTAAATTGATAATCTTTTAATATGCATTTTCTAGACTATAGGTCACCGATGAGGATGCTAGGGGATTTGCTAAATACTTTTTCACAAACTAACAGCTGTGAAAGTTGTGGGAGAATGTCTGAGACATATTACAAGTGGTTTGATGTCAATACATTCATAAATGAGAAACCTATTAAAATAATAATCTTTATATGTGCATGTTATAGACATCATGTCAGTTATGCGGAAGCTAAAGGTTTTGATAAAGACTTTCACAAACTTACAGCTGTAAAATTTGTAAAAGGATGTCTGAGACATATTACAGGTGGTTTGATGCCAAACTATTCATAAATGAGCAAGCCATTGAATTGATGACCTTCAAATATGCATTTTATATATAATAATAATAGGTCACTGAACAGGATGCTACGGGATTTGCTAAAGACGTTTTCACAAACTAACAGCTGTGAAATTTGTGATAGGATGCCAGAGACATATTACAGGTGGTTTGATGTGATTATATCAAAAAATGAGGAAGCCAATGAATTGAAAATCTTTAAATATGCATTGAGGATTATATGGGATTTGCTAAGGACTTTTTCACAAACTAACTGCTGTGAAAGTTTTGAAAAGATGTCTGAGACATAATGCAGGTGGTTTGATGTGATTTTATTCAAAATTGAGCAAGCCATTGCATTGAAAAGCTTTAAATATGCATTCATAGACTATAGGTCACTGATGAGGATGCTACGGGATTTGCTAACTACTTTTTCAGAAACTAACAGCTGTGAAATTTGTAAGAGGATGCCAGAGACATATTACAGGCAGTTTGATGTGATTATAGTAAAAAATGAGCAAGCCAATGAATTGAAAAACTTTAAATATGCATTGAGGATGCTATAGAATTTGCAAAAGACTTTTTCACAAACTAACAGCTGTGAAATTTGTAAGAGGATGCCAGAGACATATTACAGGTGGTTTGATGTGATTATATTCAAAATTGAGCAAGCCATTGCATTGAAAAGCTTTATATATGCATTTATAGACTATAGGTCACTGATGAGGATGCTATGGGATTTGCTAACTACTTTTTCACAAACTAACAGCTGTGAAATTTGTAAGAGGATGCCAGAGACATATTACAGGTGGTTTGATGTGATTATATTCAAAATTGAGCAAGCCATTGCATTGAAAAGCTTTATATATGCATTTATAGACTATAGGTCACTGATGAGGATGCTATGGGATTTGCTAACTAATTTTTCACAAACTAACAGCTGTGAAATTTGTGAGAGGATGCCAGAGACATATTACAGGTGGTTTGATGTGATTATATTAAAAAATGAGCAAGCCATTGAATTGAAAAGCTTTAAATATGCATTCATAGACTATAGGTCACTGATGAGGATGCTATGGGATTTGCTAACTACCCTTTCACAAACCAACAGCTGTGAAAGTTGTGATAAGATGTCTGAGACATATTACAGGTGGTTTGATGTCAATATATTCATTAATTAGAAAATGGTTGAAACTACCATATTTATTGGTAACTTAGCCTACATCTTTATTTACATTTATTTATTTTTACTAATTAACAAGTGTGAAATGTTTAATGGCTCTCCCTCTCTTTAATGGAAGTGGTTTGAGATGTCTATGTTGTAAAACAAAAAAGTTAATGAAGATTAAAATTAGTGGAGTTGCAATTTTACGACGGTCCCTAAGTACGCCTATTGTGACGGGCGCGTTGGACAGACATTCAGTTCTTTGCGCTCTAAACTGTGTCCACATTTTTGGTGATTTTGAGTTAAAAATAAGTGTGAAACGTCTGTCTAAATAAGCTCTACAACATACCCAGAAACTGGGGGAAATCGAAGTATTGACACGGAGCTATTGAAGGTAACATCCGCGAAAACCGACGAATGTCAAATATTAAACTATCTTCACCGCGGTCACAGGAAGAGCAACGCTGTCTTCCTGTTTTCATTAACCGCAAGCCACATTCAAACCGCGACTGACAAGTTTCCTCAGACAACACTCCAAAGACAAATCAGAGAGGTAACGTAAACGTCGTTGTTTTAACATTTTAATGACAACTTAATAAAAAGGCATTCACGCGGACAGCTACGTATTCTCTTCCCGTTTTCAACAGCTGTCGTCACTACAACAACAGACGCATTTGGCTGACGGTCGCCAGTTAACTCACCGGAAAGGGAAATGTCAACAAATGAGGTGGTGTTTTTGAACATTTGGCAAAAAACAACACTGACCTGCTTATTAGGACTACAACAAGAGGTCCTTGTACGAAGTCGCAGGTTAAAAATCTTGAAACCGTAAGTTGGTGACTTAAACTGTGGGGAGAACCGCTGATGACTACCTAGCTAATGTTAGCTATGTTTCTCAACTGAACTGAACCGAACATGCAGTCATCAAATGTCAGGTCCTAAAGCAGATGTTTCGTCGTTTATGTTTTGACAATGGCAAGCGGGTGAGTAAGACATGACTCTGAAAATGGCTAACATTAGATGCCGAATAAAAAAGCGGACAACGTAAGCAACCCTGTCAAGTGCGAGAGTCTATTTCAGGAGAAGCTAAAGCTAGCCTGCAGATAACAAGGGCTAGAGCGAATGGACAGTTCCTGTTTGCTAGCTCAAGAATATGAGCGGACGTTGAGGTGTCAAAACCAGTGACCAGATGGAAAATCTTAAAATATCGTAAGTTACCATGATCGTATTTTAAGGAAGAATATAGTACGCGACTGTCCTAACCATAAACCACAAATGTGTCCACCTGGGTGTCATGTTTACTTTACTGCCGATTGGAGCTAAAGCAGTGCCTGAATTGGACCCTAAATCACGGGTTTACTTCCCCCGCCAGGAACCAAGACACCGCGGAAGACTCGAGTGGTTGCGGTTACATTCGGTCTCGACATACTATTTACTGACCGACACTAGACTCGCGCACTGGCCACGATTACATTCGGTAGCCTGGTGGACGGTCTCCTCGTGACAGTCTAACTACCATATAACAACATTCACTTTTTACATTTAACTTAACATAACTACCAAATAACCCCAACCCCCCCAGTCTCACATTGCCAGATCTCCACAGTGCTGTGTCAGCAATAGAGTAGCAATGTATGTTAACTTTAGTTTCTAGCTTCCATGTAAGTTAGATGGCACCAACATTTGGTCTAATCATAACTGGTCTGGCAACCCAAAGGCCAATGTTTTGTTTCCAGATTTGTGTGCATGGTGACTTATGATGGGGGGGTCTGGGGGTCCACCCCCTGGAAATTTTGAGCATTAAATACTTCATTTCCTGCATTCTGGTAAATTTATATGCACTTTTTTTTTTTTTTTACCTTTTTCTGAATCAATTTATGCTGGGAATATCTTTATCTAAAGGGAAACAGAGATTACAATCCAAATATAAAAACATAATGGAATATTTTGCAGTAAGGCTCTCAGGCATTCTGTATTGCTTTCATCTATTTATTCTCCTTTGGATCGATGTTTCTAATTATATGTGAGTCAGTACACATGTAGCCTAGGCATCATTTACTATTCCCACTTTTGCTTCTTTTGTTGAGGAAGTAACCACCTTAAATGTGCATATGAAAATTATTCACCTGAATGATACATGAATTCATTTTAATGAACTAATAAACCCCTCGACTGTAATATTTCAGATGTGTTTGAGCAAGATTTCTGCTCATGTTCAAAACTTTATGCACATTCAAAATACAGCATATCTCATCTGTGTTCTCTGAGGTTTGGAGGAGTTGTGATATTGTGAGAAAAATAAAGTGATAATACAATAGACTATTACAAGAATAAAGTCACTATATTTCAGAAAATAATCCACCTGCACCATAGTCTGCTGTGCGTGCGATTGCTCTGTTGATACGGTAGATGTCAGACCTCCTGACAGACATAGAGCCCCGCTTGAGACGCTGGTGTCTGAATGAGACAGTTTAGGGAAGTGGCTGTAGGCTACGCTGCTCTACATCGGAGGTGGAAACACAAAACTACGCAGAAATAGGGACACATCTGCAGCAGCATGCCCACAGCAGAGCGCGTCCATTATAAACCTGAAGCTGCACAGACCACGGAACGTGCGCTTGCAGCAGGTCCGTGTCTGTGCCGCTGCGCGTCGTCTCTATTTTTACAGCAAGAGTGGACACTAAGCGGCCGTTACAGGTCTGCTTCAGAGGTCCGTGTGTTTGAGTTTGACCTGTAGACTGGAAAAGTCGCGTAATGAAAGGTTGACAAGTAAACGTGTGGCTGAGGGGGCGCCCTAGGATGATCATGTTTAATAAACACGTTTTATTTTGTTTGTCGTTCTAATTCTATTATTAATGGGAAGTAGACCTAAGGGCGACACGGCGCCCCCAACACTTTTGACGCCCTAGGCAATCGCCTAGGTCGCCTATAGCAATCACCGGCCCTGGGCACGGTTACGGTCTCTTTCAGTAGCCTGGTGACAGCCTACCTACCACAGTGTTTCCTTTAGGATTTTATTTTAGCAGTGGGGCCAGGTCCGAACACCCCCCCCTCCCCCCCTTTTTTTGCTGAGTGACCCCGCATTCACTCATGCATGCACTCCGACATGCATTCTAACAATGCAGCCCTATTTCTGATACCGTGGGGGGCAGAAATGTTGCCGTGGGGGGGCGCCACGGTCCAATCAACATAGAGGAAACACTGTACCATGTAACAAACATTTAACTTAACATAACTACTAAGATAACATGACGTGCCTTTGTATGTGATATCCATCGATAATGTAGTCTATGAATTTGTATGTACACAACGTGTATTTGTATGTGATGTACTTCCCCATCGATAATGTGTGAATTACCATGAACACAATCCTCTAAGATGCACCAGAAACAAGGCTTGGTTAATAACTCAAACTTGCCGAGAACCAAGACACCGCTTGATTACATGACTCGAGCGGGCCGGCCAGTTGCACGGTTACATTTGGTCTCGTTCAGTAGCCTGGTGCGCGGTCTAGGTAGCTCATTTCCTGATTGATTCTACCACCACCACTCCAGTGGAGGCGCTAATGAGCTAGATTACTACACACACAGAAGAATACCAGCTACACACAACGGCACGAATGCATGCACGGATGAGGTAAAAGAAAAAAACAGGAGTGAGTCGGTTCATTGATGTATGGCCCTCGATTCTCCCGGTTCAGTGACACGAGTCAGGTTAATTAACCGGCTCTTCGGTCAGTCCGTCAACACTATGGCAAGCGAGCGGCAATCGTTCGACACAGAGAAGCTGCCAAGCTAAGCAAATCCGGATCATCAACACAAATTATTTTTTACTTTCGTTAACATTGCGATATAGGCAAGGCAAGGCTTTGGGTAGGTCTGCGCTCTTCGAGTGCCCTTCAAATTTTACCATGCGGCGGCCTTTGCCTCGGTTTGCTTGTTGCATTTTCCTGTTACAGTGAACAATAAATATATCCAGTGCCGCATTCAAAATATAGCTGAATGAGACTAATACGAGTATTTTTACATATAATTCTTGTTACTGCAGTTTTAAATCTAGTTTTAGATCTGAGTAAGCCAAGCAGCTCCCCTCACTGACTGAATCATGCTCTCCTTGACCTTTTCAAGGTGCTTCTGAGAGGCATGAATGACTTTGCAGTTCTCAACACGGGGCGGAAGATGCCACTCCTTGGACT
This sequence comes from Perca fluviatilis, assembly GCF_010015445.1. Taxonomy (NCBI): domain Eukaryota; kingdom Metazoa; phylum Chordata; class Actinopteri; order Perciformes; family Percidae; genus Perca; species Perca fluviatilis. The sequence continues at coordinate 30,937,877 of NC_053120.1, forward strand.
AGGGACATGGAAGAGTGAGCCAGGAAAGGTAGAGACTATACTTACATCCTCCTTAAAAAAAAACTTGATTGAAAAATAGGCTTTTTAATATAATTTCTCTCTAACATAAATTTCATAAAACCGCTGTTGTCTGTCTGTGACAATTGAGTTTCACTTCCCCTCATCATTTAAATTATCACTAGACTTTGCAGCATCTGAGTTTTGCGAAGTACGTTAGCCTCTAATAACTTATTTTGGTTTTGAGGCACGCTACTTTTTTGTTTTAGCCTCACTGCTTATTAACCTCTGTTCCATTAGCATCTGGCAGCAGTTTTAAGTGAAAAAATCTATTGATAAACCCCCTGTACACTACCTGCTTAGCACCAAACACCAGACAAACTTAGCAGCTAGCAGGGAACATAAGGAAACATTAAGAAGGTATAGAACCAGATATTTCCTTAGGAGTTGGTGGAGACAACGCAGAGCTAAAGGAGAGTAAATATTACTTATATTTTGAGACGAACAGACACATGACTTTAAATAAATACTAATGTTGCTGGACGTGTCAATAGGCAACTGTTTACTAAAGTTTTGCAATAATCAACTTTATAAAGTTATATCAATGTTGGACATACTGCTTTTCCCAATTGGCTAAAAACAATTCAATGCTGCTGTAAATACATTGACAGAAATTTATGTAATGTATGTCTACATTTGCTAACCAACAGTTGTACTATTTTTCCCACTGTCACAGGTGAAACAAGCAGTTATTTGGGCATTGGAGGCTGGCTTTCGCCATATTGACTGTGCAGCCATCTATGGCAATGAGGTTGAAATTGGAGAAGCCCTGCATGAGACATTTGGCCCTGGCAAGGTAAAACAGCTTCACCAAATTGCAGTAAAAGCTCTCAGTATATCAAACCATATCCAACATGTTGTCTATTCACCAGACCCTGAGAAGAGAGGATGTGTTCATCACATCCAAGCTGTGGAATACCCAACATCACCAAGAGGCTGTGGAGCCAGCTCTCCTGAAGACCCTGAAAGACCTGAAGTTGGAGTACCTGGACCTCTACCTCATCCACTGGCCCTACGCCTTCCAGTAAGCTCAACCTCCACCAAGGTCTCATAATGAGATGATTAACTCGTTATCCCGAGAAAACCACCTTTTCTTGACATAACAAGCTAATTAAAGGTGCTCTAAGTGATGTGACGCGTTTTTTAGGCTACAACATTTTTTGTCACAACAACATCAAACATCTCCTCACTATCCGCTAGCTGCCTGTCCCCTGAACACCCTGTAAAAAAAACACGGTCTCTGTAGACAGCCCAGGCTCCACAAACGGCAACAAAAACCAACTCTGCCAACCTGCACAACGAACCATAACAAACAGTCTTCCAGCCAATAACCGACAAGGAGGAGTGGTTGAGTCATGAATACGCATCGTGGAAGTAGCCTACGTGCTAACGCTGCTGCGGTGATGGCTCAACCAGTTTCTTCTTGTCAGTTATTGGCTGGAATACTGTTTGTTATGGTTCGTGGGGCAGGTTGGTGCAGTTTGTTTTTGTTGACGTTTGTGGAGCCTGAGCTGTCTTCAGAGACTGCGTTTTTTTACAGTGTGTTCAGGGGACAGGCAGCTAGTGGATAGTGAGGAGATGTTTGCTGGATGTGACGAAAAATGTAGCCTAAAAAACGTGTCACATCACTTATTGTTATCCCAAGACAACAAAATGGGTTACTGTTATTGTGGACAGTATTTGAAAATATTTTTGGCAGGAATTTGAGTATTTTTTTTAAGGAAATAAATTAAAAGCAAAACTACAATTTTACTTGTTTTCACTTCAGTCTGTCCTTGGTTGCATTTCATCTTTCTTTTAAATTGTGCTCTCATTTTGTATCTCCTAGACAAGGAGATGTTCCTTTCCCCAAAAAGGAGGATGGTACCTTGCTGTATGATGACATAGACTACAAGCTGACATGGGCTGCCATGGAGAAGCTGGTGGAGAAGGGCCTCGTCAGGTCCATCGGCTTGTCCAACTTCAACAGTAGGCAGATAGATGACATCCTGTCAATTGCCAGCATTAAACCCACTGTCCTACAGGTAGATGGTGCTTGTGATGAGATAAAAGGTTAAGTGTGAACACCTCAGTTGCATGTCTCAAGTTTGGTGTTCTGAAAGCTACAGATAACACAAGTATGTGTTCTTATTGGGCAGGTAGAGTGTCACCCTTACCTGGCTCAGGTAGAGCTGCTGGCCCACTGTCGGGACCGGGGCCTGGTGATGACAGCCTATAGCCCCCTGGGCTCTCCTGACCGGGCCTGGAAACATCCAGATGAACCAGTTCTGCTTCAGGAGCCTGTGATTGCTACACTAGCAGAGAAATATAAAAAGTCCCCTGCTCAGATTATCCTGAGGTGATTTTACTCTTCATTTAACAGATTAGATTACATTTTTTTTGCTATTTTTAGGGCCCAGAGCGCCGACAGCGGCGAAGGCCCTATTGAAACTGAAGGAATTATTGTTTTTCCCGGTAAATGAATTGGCTTTTTGAGGGGCTTAACATATTCAAAAACTCACCAAATTTGGCGGTCGCATCAAGTCTGGTGAAAATTTACGTATTTTAAGGGTTTCGGGAATAGGCTCACAAAAATGGTTTGCTAGCACCCCCTAGAAAGTAAAAAAAAAATTTAGCCCCTGCAGTGCGTTTAACGTAGACTCACGAAACTTGGTACACATATGTAACATGTCAAGATGTACAAAAACCTTCATTGGAGCCATACCCTAAACCCAACAGGAAGTCCGCCATTTTGATTTCAAAGTTCGAAATTAGTGCGATTTTGGCCATTTCCACGTCGTACTTTAACGAACTCCTCGTAGAGATTTCATCCGATCAACTTCAAACTCGGTCTGTGCCATCTTAAGACGTTAAAGATGAAAAGTTGTTAAAAGAAAAACTTTTCGTCATAGGGCGTGGCTGTGGCGGGGCAGCCATTTTGTGTGTTTCGCCGCCGAAACAGGAAGTGGGTGTAACTCGAGTGTACGTTGTCCAACTGGCTCGAAACTTTTCAGGATTCATAAGAGTCCAACCCTGAGGACAACTAAAGGCCGATATTTACTTAAAGTCATAGCGCCCCCTAGTGGCAACAGGAAGTAGGCCTAAAAGTCAAGGTGCTATACTTTATCGAACTCCTCCTAGAAATTTCATCCGACGGACTTCAAACTTGGTTTGTACCATCCCAACACCTTAACGATAAAAAGTTGTTAAAAGAAAAACTTTTCGTCAGACGGTGTGGGCGTGGTGGCCATTTTGAGTGTTTACCGATGAACAAAGAAGTTGTTGTAACTTGAATGTACGTTGTCGTATCTGCCGGAAATTTCTCACGTTTGACAAGGGTCCAGGCCTGAGGACACCTACAGGACAAAATGACTTTTGGTCATAGCGCCCCCCGCTGGCAACAGGAAATGCGCCTTATATGACAAACATCATCCGATTTACATGAAACTTATAATGTGTGGTCTACATGTGATACTCAGCCGCCCCCCATACTTTAACCACGCCCATGTACTTAGGCCCCTCTTTGAACCATTTAAGGTAGTCTTGTGTGAGGTGTTATTGAACTCAGCAGAGTTCCTTCTTCATTGGTGATGTTTTGGCCTGCCCCCTATGCTTAAGCCATGCCCCTTTCATAACTGGTGACCGATTTAAGGTGGACTCTTGTGTGAGGTATCATTGAACTCAGCAGAGAGTTTCTTTTTGATTGGTGATGGTTTGACTCGCCCCCTATGCTGTAGCCATGCCCCTTTTTTATAACTTATGACCCGTTTGAGGTAGACCCTTGTGTGATATCATATCATTGAATTCATTTCAGAGAGTTCCCTTTTCATTGTTTTTTTATTGGTGATGGTTTGGCCCGCCCCCTATGCTTTGGCCACGTCCCCTTTCACAGCTAATGAACCGCATGACGTAGAATCTTGTGTGAGGTATCGTTGTACTCGGCGGGGAGTTCCTTTTTCATTGGTGACGATTTGCGGTGTCCGAGTGCCGCGCAAATGCACGGTCGCAAGGACCGGCGTCCGCCGGTAACCTCGACACGCGCAGAGGCGCGAGGGCCCGTCCATCGCTGCTCGCAGCTTTAATAGAGATTATATTTCTTTAAATGTAAGATCTTAAAACAATAAAAACTTCTTAAATCCAGTTGTTCGGGTTTTTTACACCATAGAAATAAAATGGATACAAAGGCCATTGTTGTGGTCATTTTATGTATATAATACAAAATGGCGATTGTTAGTTGTCATGGTGACAACACGCGTCAGTGGAGCTGTAAAGTGTGTCGTAGCTCTCTCAAACAATGCCAACTTTGCATTAAAAGTCCTAATTTACTGAATTACACTTAGACGACAGTCATAAACATTCATTAAGACTCAAATAAAGACTTAATGTTCATGACCGGTGTCCTGTCATGATTATGATAGTGGCATGTCAGTCTTATGCACAACCCTTCAAATAGTTCCTATATGAAATGCAGTGAGCTGTTTAAATACACATATTAAAGTAAAAATAATAAAGTGGTGCTTTGGATCAGAAATAAAACGTCAAGCAACAGTTCAACTTTCAATAATTATTTTTTGGGCTACTTGTAAACAATAAGCTGTAAACAGAACAGTGACATACAGTACAGGATAATTAGAATATACAGTAAAGCTGATGGCCATCTTAGCATTTTTTGCATGTTGTAGCCAACTAAAATAAATCATATGTACTTTACTACTAGTCATTTTCCAAATTGTTCTATGCAAGTGCACATTGCTTTCAGTTGTCTACACATGGTGTACTTGATTTGTAGTAAAATGTCTAAAATATGCACTGGTATGGTCAAGAAACTCTTCAGTGATTGTACATTTCAACACAAGTTTGTTTTATTTGCAGGTGGCAGACACAAAGAGGAGTGGTAACAATCCCCAAGAGTGTGACAGAGTCACGTATCAAAGAGAACATTCAGGTGGAGTAAAACTTCAGTCATAGCAATTACTTTCCAAATCATGAGGCTATTTTTTGAGATCGTCTTCTTAAAGCAGGGGTAGGCAGAATGCAAAATGGACTCCAGAATTTGAAATAAAGTGCTTCTCTCTTCAGCTCTCCCTCTCCCATCTCTGTCCAGCCCCTTCCATCAGACAAGCTTGGGCATATGTACCTGCTTCCTTCAGTAGCCTGTTTGAGTACTAGTTATTTATTTCATCCCAATGCTGTTATATAGCGGCAATTCTATAAGAATTATTGTCCTGTTTTCGTTTTAAAGCCCTTTTGAGATGACATACTATGATTCAAGGCTCCAGCTAGCTACGTAAACCATCCATCTTTGTCCGCTTATCTGGTGTCGGGTCGTGGGGGGAGCAGCTCCAGCAGGGGACCCCCAAATTTCCCTTGCCCGAGCCACATTAACCAGCTCCGACTGGGGGATCCCGAGGCGTTCCCAGGCCAGGTTGGAGGTATAATCCCTCCACCTAGTCCTGGGTCTTCCCCGAGGCCTCCTCCCAGCTGAACGTGCTTAGAACACCTCCCTAGGGAGGCGCCCAGCCTGGGGACATCCTTACCAGATGCCCGAACCACCTCAAATGGCTCCTTTCGACGCGAAGGAGCAGCGGCTCTACTGTGAGCTCCTCACGGATGACTGAGCTTCTCACCCCATCTCTAAGGGAGACGCCAGCCACTTTCCTGAGGAAACCCATTTCGGCCGCTTGTACCCTGGATCTCGTTCTTTCGGTCATGACCCAGCCTTCATGACCATAGGTGAGAGTAGGAACGAAAACTGACTGGTAGATCGAGAGCTTTACCTTCTGGCTCAGCTCTCTTTTCGTCACAACGGTGCGATAAATTGAATGTAATACCGCCCCCGCTGCACCGATTCTCCGACCAATCTCCTACTCCGTTGTCCCCTCACTCGTGAACAAGACCCCTAGGTATTTGACTCATTCCCTACCTGGAGTAGGCACTCCATCGGTTTCCTACACAAACATGAAATTGAATTAGCTGCAGCCGTGACAATTTTGGCAACGGTTAGCAGAGCGTTCCCCGAAGGGACTGGGATGTGCATCTTCATTTGTAGAACAGCCAATAGGAATGCTCATGCTCTCTGAAATGACCTGTGATTGGCCAACGTCTCCTGTCCTGGGATAGATTTTCTAAAGCCTGAAAACAGTGCCAAGTAGGCGAAGCAGTCTAGTTTTCTCTCAGACCACTTGAATTACAATATGCTGAAAGATTATTGTGGATGTTTTGCTCAACAAGGCCTACTCCAGATTTAATGACATTTTTCGAATTTTAGAATATCTCTTTAAGGTTCTATTTTTGCCTGCAAGTACTCTAAAGCTAATTGTGCTGAAGAAACTATGCACATATGTATTATACTTTGTGGTTCAACTAGTTTACTAGTTTAAGTATGTTGTGTGGGTTGTAAGGTGTTGATTGTCATTTTCTTTGTTGTTAGGTGTTTGACTTTATCCTTGAAGCAGAGGAAATTAAAAGTATTACAGCACTGCACAAAGGCTGGCGGTACATTGTACCAATGATCCAAGTAAGTGGGCTCTTTGTACTGTATTTGTCATGGTTGGTATTGATAAGGTTATATTTAAAGGTCCCATGGCATGAAAATTTCACTTTGAGGTTTTTTAACATTAATATGCGTTCCCCCAGCCTGTCTATGGTCCCCCAGTGGGTAGAAATGGCAATAGGTGTAAACCAAGCCCTGGGTATCCTGATCTGCCTTTTAAGAAAATGAAAGCTCAGATGGGCCGATTTGGAATCTTTCTCCTTATGAGGTCATAAGGAGCAAGGTTATCTCCCCTTTCTCTGCTTTGCCTGCCCAGAGAATTTGGCCCACCCACGAGAGAGAGGCATCATGGCTTTCAAACGAGCAAAGTGGCAGTTGGTCATGGCCACACCCCCACTCTCCACCATGCCCCACCCCTCTCTCCTCCTCAATAGCTAGACACAGAAATGACACATACTAAGGAAAGCTCATTGTGGGACTGGCTCTAGTGGCTGTAATTCTGCACCAAGGCTAAATTTCAGGAAAGAGACTTCAGATATAGTACTAGGGGACCACTAAGGCCTATAGAAAAGCACCCAAAGAGCACCACGTCATGGGACCTTTAATCTCTCCAGTCTACTGGAAAACTTTACATTCAATCTAACTCAATTATAAGAGATAATATAGCAGAGCCTGTGCTCTTAAAAGAGCAACTGCATTGCCTTGATGGGTCTAAGAATGATTTTAATAGGTGGTCATTTTCTCTTTCTAAAGCTTTTTTTACCCTGATAAAAAGGGTTAAAGGGTCAAATTCAAAAGCCCTGGATATTGGCATTGGTTTAAAAAAATATCAGTATCAGCAAGTGTGAAATGGAAAAGCGACAGACTTTGAAAAACTGGCAAAATTTAAAAGGTGAACATGAACACATTACTGAAGAGCAGAGAGGAATTTATTAACTTTGGTTTGGATGTTAACAGGTGGAAGGACAACGTGTTCCCAGAGATGCAGGGCATCCTCACTACCCTTTTAACAATCCCTACTGACGACTCACTCCAAACTGAATTTGTGCCTTCAACATCCCCAACACCACATCACTAATAAATATGTCTTTAGATTATGTAAAATCCTGCTCCTATCATTAGAACAAGTCAAGTTATTGTCTGTGATGAAGACTGGAAAATCAGGTATGACTGTATACATACTACGTACATATTTTTTAAATAAACATTTTGTTACTACACTTGCAGGTGTCTTTATTTAAACAGTATATTTATAAATTAACGCTTGTTGAACAATGTGCTGTTGTATGGTGTATATAACTATAAATCAGGAGTTAAATACATTGTTTAATACTGTAATGCAAATGGTGAGGTTTATTTCCAAGATTTTTAATTGTTTGTTGTGTCAATCTAAAACAAAAATTTGGAAGCTTTGAAACTGGACGTTATGAGTAGTACTTGAATTTTTTCAGTGGTAGTGTGACAACAAAGAAAATTCGTCATGTTTTGTTCTCCAGGTGTACTTTGACATAGGACTTTTTGCATGCTTATGAATGTTCATGGGTTCACGGTTGTGAAAACATCAATTGTTGCTCCTTTTTGTTGCCTTTCTAGATAATGCATTAATTAACTACAGTTTAGGCCAGAGGTTTTTAAAGTATGAAGGGGAGCCTCCCCAGGGGTGCTCCAAACATTTTAAAAAGAGGCTCAGTGACTGGAAGTAACAATTATTACATTTGTTATCAAACAAATATCTCATAGAATATCCTAAATGTATGTGATTTGGTTAAGGAGTTAGTTCAGATCAGCAAAAAAATAAACTTCTTCACTTTCAACTGCTTTTATTTTCAGCCAACGTGAAAGTTTGTATGAACATGAAAAAATTCAACTACTAGGAACTAAACTGAACGTTTCACAGACATGTGACTAACAGAAATGGAAAAATGTGTCCCTGAACAAAGTATGATCAAAATCAAAAGTCACAGTCAGTATGTGGTGTGGCCACCAGCTGCATTAAGTACTGCAGTGCATCTCCTCCTCATGGACTGCACCAGATTTGCCAGTTCTTTACCCCACTCTTCCATCAAGGCACCTGCAAGTCCCCAGACATTTCTGGGGGGCATGGTTCTCACCCTTACCCTTCGATCTAACAGGTCCCAGATGTGCTCAATGGGATTGAGATCCGGGCTCTTCGCTGGCCATGGCAGAACACAACATTCCTGTCTTGCAGGAAATTGTGCAATTATGCATGAAGACAGACCTTTTTTATGTATTTGGTGTAGTCTGAAGTTGTGTCAAGCAACAATTTTATTAAGCTATCTTGGCTCAATTGCTGAGTGTCTCTGGGTTCAAATAACAATCATGATCCCATAGGCGTCCAGGAATTGAAAAAACAAACCATCTTAAAAACATCTAATCATCTAATTAAATGATCCTTTTAGGGCTCCATACTTGTCACCTCTGCATTGGTTTAATTGGTAGGGCTGGATCCGAATATTCGTTCAATAGGTAGGTATTTGATTTTCTATTTTGGGATTCGAATATTCGTTTAAAAAAAAAAAAAGCTTTGAAGCTTAAAAATTGGTATGATAGCCCATTATTTGGTCAAAGTTTTAGTTTTGAAAAGTTTTAGTTTTGAAAAAGGTCCTTGTGACCAAAACATCAACCAAAGGAATCACTGCAAAGGTGGCAAGTTTGTGCAGGAATTTACTGTTTTCTTTTTTTTTTTGGAGAAACAACTACCCTAATTCTTCGAATTGTAATTAAATATATTTTAATTATGTATACAACTTATTGTAACAATGACATGGCAAATGTCTGTTCAGTAATCCAGGACATTCAGTAGCAGTGGTCAGATATGGGAGTCTCTCATCTCCTGCAGCACCTCTTCCAAAGCTTCCTCCATTGTCAGTTTGGGAGGTCT